>NC_080087.1:136562143-136902143 GCF_950005125.1 Chionomys nivalis
TTCTCTGATTTCCCTCTCTGCTTCCTTATCCTTAGTGTATAGGAAGGCAACTGATTTTTTGGAGTTGATTTTGTATCCTGCCATGCTACTAAAGGTGTTTATCAGCTGTAGGAGTTCTTTGGTAGAGTTTTTGGGGTCGGTTATGTATACTATCATATCATCTGCAAATAATGAAAGCTTAACTTCTTCCTTTCCAATATGGATCCCCTTGATCCCCTTATGTTGTCTTGCTATTGCTAGAACTTCAAGCACTATATTGAAGAGGTATGGAGAGAGTGGACATCCTTGTCGTGTTCCTGATTTTAGTGGGATGGCTTTGAGTTTTTCTCCATTTAATTTAATGTTAGCTGTCGGCTTGCTGTAAATAGCTTTTATTATATTTAGATATGCCCCTTGTATCCCTAATCTCTCCAAGACCTTTATCATAAAGGAGTGTTGAATTTTGTCGAATGCTTTTTCAGCATCTAATGAAATGATCATATGGTTTTTTCTTTCAGTTTATTTATATGGTTGATTACATTGATAGATTTGCGTATGTTGAACCAGCCCTGCATCTCTGGAATGAAGCCTACTTGATCATAATGGATAACTTTTCTAATGTGTTCTTGGATTCGGTTTGCCAGTATTTTATTGAGAATTTTTGCGTCAATGTTGATGAGTGAGATAGGCCTGTAATTCTCTTTCTTGGTTGGGTCTTTGTGTGGTTTTGGTATCAGGGTAACTGTAGCTTCATAAAAGGAATTTGGCAATGACTCTTCTGTTTCTATATTGTGAAATACATTAAGAAGTATAGGTATTAGCTCTTCTTGGAAGTTCTGGTAGAATTCTGCATTGAAACCATCTGGCCCTGGGCTTTTTTTGGAAGGGAGATTTTTGATAACTGTTTCTAATTCTTCGCGACTAACAGGTCAATTTAGATCGTTCACCTGGTCTTGGTTTAGGTTTGGTATATGGTACTTATCTAAAAAAGTGTCCATTTCTTTTTCATTTTCCAGTTTTGTGGCATACAGGCTTTTGTAGTAAGATCTAATGATTCTCTGAATTTCCTCTGTGTCTGTGGTTATGTCCCCCTTTTCATTTCTGATCTTATTTATTTGCGTGTTCTCTCTCTGTCGTTTAATTAGTTTGGATAGGGGTTTGTCAATCTTGTTGATTTTCTCCAAGAACCAACTTTTTGTTTCATTGATTCTTTGGACTGTTTTCTGTGTTTCTATTTTGTTGATTTCTGCCCTCAGTTTGATTATTTCCAGTCTTCAACTCCTCCTGGGCGCGTCTGCTTCTTTTTTTTCTAGAGCTTTCAGGTGTGCTGTTAAGTCCCCAATGTATGCTTTCTCCGTTTTCTTTAAGTGGGCACTTAGTGCTATGAACTTTCCTCTTAGCACTGCTTTCATCGTGTCCCATAGGTTTGAGTATGTTGTCTCTTTGTTTTCATTTAATTCAAGGAAGACTTTAATTTCTTTCTTAATTTCTTCCTTGACCCAGGTGTGGTTCAGTAGTTGACTGTTCAGTTTCCATGAGTTTGTCAGTTTTCTGGGGGTAGCTTTGTTGGTGGCTTCTAACTTTAATCCGTGGTGATCTGATAAGACACAGGTGGACATTGATATTTTTTTGTATCTGTGGAGATTTCCTTTGTTTCCAAGTATGTGGTCAATTATCGAGAAGGTTCCATGAGCTGCAGAGAAGAAGGTGTATTCTTTCCTATTTGGGTGGAGTGTTCTATAGATGTCTGTTAAGTCCATTTGATTCATTACCTCCAACAATTCTCTTAATTCTCTATTAGTTTTCTGTCTGATTGACCTGTCCATTGGTGAGAGAGGTGTGTTGAAGTCTCCTACTACTAGTGTGTGTGATTTGATGTCTGCCTTGAGTTTTAGCAATATTTCTTTTACATAAGTGGGTGCTTTATATGTTTCTTAAAAAAGCTTTCGTGAAATTAATAAACTTTCAAAAGAATGAGATCATATATCAATGTAACTCTTTAGCTGAAGATAGGAACACTGATCTCAGTTCTAACAATGCTTTCACACGTAGCAAACAACTGCTTGTCTTTACAAAGAAACACATGTGCGTTTCTTATTAGAGCTTTCGTGAAATTAATAAACTTTCCAAACAACGGGATTATCTTTAAAAGTAAAGCTTGTACTGAGAGAAGGAACACTGAAATCAGTTCTAACAATGCTTTAACACGTAGCAAACAACTGCTTGTCTTAACAAAGAAACACATGTGCATTTCTTAATAAAGCTTTCGTGAAATTAATAAACTTTCAAAAGAACCCGATTATTTTTCAAAGTAAAGCTTGTAGAGAAAAGGAACACTGATATCAGTTCTAACAATGCTTTCACACTTAGGAAACAACTGCTTGCCTTTACAAAGGAACACAAGTGCATTGTTACTGGAGCATTCTTGCAATTAAGAAACTTTCAAAAGAACACGATTATCTTTCAAAGTAAAGCTTGTACTGAGAAAAGGAACACTGATCTCAGTTCTAACAATGCTTTCACACGTGGAAAACAACTGCTTGTTTTACAAAGAAAAACATGTGCGTTTGGTACTAAGCTTTCTTGAAATTAATAAACTTTCAAAAGAACGCGATTATCTTCAAAGTAAGGCTTTTACTGAGAAAAGGAACACTGATCTCAGTTCTAACAATGCTTTCAAATGTGGCAAAATACTGCATGTCTTTACAAGGAAACACATGAGCGTTTCTTACTAAAGCTTTAGTGAAATTAATAAACTTTCAAAAGAATGTGATTATCTTTCAAAGTAAAGCTTGTACGGAGAAAAGAAACACTGATCTCAGTTCTAACAATGCTTTCACACGTAGAAAACAACAGCTTGTCTTTACAAAGAAACACATGTACCTTTCTTACTAAAGCTTTCGTGAAATTATTAAACTTTCAAAAGAACGCGATTATCTATCAAAGTAAAGCTTGTACTGATAAAAGAAACACTGATCTCAGTTCTAACAATGATTTCACACATAGCAAACAACTGCTTGTCTTTACAAAGAAAAATATGTGCGTTTCTTAGTAAAGCTTTCGTCAAATTAAAAAACATTCAAAAGTACGCGATTATCTTTTAAAGTGAAGCTTGTACTGAGAAAAGGAATACTGATCAGTTCTAACAATGCTTTCACACGTAACAAACAACTGCTTGCATTTACAAAAAAACACATGTGCCTTTGGTCCTGGAGCATTCGTGAAATTAATAAACTTTCAAAAGAACGAGATTATCTATCAAAGTAATGCTTGTACTGAGAAAAGGAACTCTGATCTCAGTTCTAAGAATGCTATCACACATAGCAAAAAACGGCTTGGCTTTACAAAGAAACACATGTGCATTGTTACTGGAGCATTCCTGAAATAATAACTTTCAAAAGAACTCGATTATCTTTCAAAGTGAAGCTTGTACTGAGAAAAGGAACACTGATCTCAGTTCTAACAATGCTTTCACACGTGGCAAACAACTGCTTGTCTTTACAAAGAAACACATGTGCGTTTCTTAATAAAGTTTCGTGAAATTAAAAAACTTTCAAAAGAACGCGATTATCTTTCCAAGTGAAGCTTGTACTGAGAAAAGGAACACTGATCTCATTTCTAACAATGCTTCACACGTAGCAAACAACTGCTTGTCCTTACAAAGAAACACATGTGCGTTTCTTACTAAAGCTTCTTGAAATTAATATACTTTCAAAAGAACGCTATTATCTTTCAAAGTAAAGCTTGTACTGAGAAAAGAAACACTGATCTCAGTTCTAACAATGCATTAACATGTATCAATCAACTGCTTGTCCTTACAAAGAAACACATGTGCGTTTCTTACTAAAGCTTCTTGAAATTAATAAACTTTAAATAGAATGTGATTATATTTAAAGTAAAGCTTGTAGAGAAAGGAACACTGATCTCAGTTCTAACAATGCGTTCACACTTAGCAAACAACTGCTTGCCTTTACAAAGGAACACATGTGCATTGTTACTGGAGCATTCTTGAAATTAAGAAACTTTCAAAAGAACACGATTATCTTTCAAAGAAAATCTTGTACTGAGAAAAGGAACACTGATCTCAGTTCTAACATTGCTTTCACACGTGGCAAACTACTGCTTGTCTTCACAAAGAAACACATGTTCGTTTCTTACTAAAGCTTTCGTGAAATTAATAAACTTTCAAAAGAACGCTATTATCTTTCAAAGTAACTATGTCCTGAGAAAAGGAACACTGATCTCTGTTCTAACAATGATATCATATGTAGCAAACAACTGCTTGTCTTTACAAAGAAACACATGTGAATTTGTACTTAAGCTTTCGTGAAATTAATAAACATTCAAAGAACATGATTATCTTTCAAAATAAAGCTTGTACTGAGAAAAGGAACACTGATCTCAGTTCTAACAATGCTTTCACACTTAGCAAACTACTGCTTGTCTTTACAAAGAAACACATGTGCGTTTGGTACTAAAGCTTTCGTGAAATTAATACACGTTCAAAAGAACGCGATTATCTTTCAAAGCAAAGCTTGTAGAGAAAAGGAACACTGATCTCAGTTCTAACAATGATATCATATGTAGCAAACAACTGCTTGCCTTTACAGAGAAACATATGTGCATTGTTACTGGAGCATTCTTGAAATTAATAAACTTTCAAAAGAACACGATTATCTTTCAAAGTAAACTTGTACTGAAAAAAGGAACACTGATCTCAGTTCTAACAATGCTTTCACACTTAGCAAACAACTGCTTTTCTTTACAAAGAAAGACATGTTCTTTTGGTAGTAAAGCTTTCATGAAATTAATAAACTTTCAAAGAACGCGATTATCTTCAAAGTAAGGCTTGTACTGAGAAACGGAACACTGATCTCAGTTCTAACCATGCTTTCACACGTGGCTAAATACTGCATGTCTTTACAAAGAAAAACTTGAGCGTTTCTTACTAAAGCTTTCGTGAAATTTATAAACTTTCAAAAGAACGTGATTATCTTTCAAAGTAAAGCCTGTACTGAGAAAAGAAACACTGATCTCAGTTCTAACATTGCTTTCACAAGTAGCAAACAACTGGTTGCCTTTACAAAGAAACACATGTGCATTGTTACTGGAGCATTCTTGAAATTAATAAACTTTCAAAAGAGCACCATTATCTTTCAAAGTAAAACTCTTACTGAGAAATGGAACACTGATCTCAGGTCTAACAATGCTTTCACATGTAGCACAAAACTGCTTGTCTTTACAAAGAAACACATGTGCGTTTCTTACTAAAGCTTTCGTGAAATTAATAAACTTTCAAAAGAATGCGATTATCATTCAAAGTAAACTTGGACTGAGAAAAGAAACACTGATCTAAGTTCTAACAATGCTTTCACACGTAGCAAAAAACTACTTGTCTTTACAAAGAAACACATGTGCGTTTCTCGTTAAGCTTTCGTGAAATTAAAAAACATTCAAAAGAACACGATTACCTTTCAAAGTAAAGCTTGTACTGAGAAAAGGAACACTGATCTCAGTTCTAACAATGCTTTCACACTTAGCAAACAACTACTTGTCTTTCGAAAGAACACATGTGCGTTTGGTACTAAAGCTTCCGTGAAATTAATAAACTTTCAAAACAACGCGATTATCTTTCAAATTAAAGCTTGTACAGAGAAAAGGAACACTGATCTCACTTCTAACAATGCTTTCACACGTGGCAAACTACTGCTTGTCTTTACAAAGAAACACATGTGCGTTTCTGACTAAAGCTTTCATGAAATAAATAGAATTTAAAATGAACGACATTATCTTTCAAAGTAAAGCTTGTACTGAGAAAAAGAACACTGATTTCAGTTTTAACCATGCTTTAACACGTAGCAAACAACTGCTTATCTTTACAAAGAAACGCATTTGCGTTTCTAACTAAAGCTTTCATGAAATTAATAAACTTTCAAAAGAACGCTATTATCTTTCAAGGTAAAGCTTGTACTGAGAAAAGAAACACTGATCTCAGTTCTAATATTGCTTTCACACGTAGCAAACAACTGCTTGACTTTACAAAGTAACAGATGTGCATTGTTACTGGAGCATTCTTGAAATTAATAAACTTTCAAAAGAACTCGATTATCTTTCAAAGTGAAGCTTGTACTGAGAAAAGGAACACTGATCTCAGTTCTAACAATGCTTTCACACGTAACAAACAACTGCTTGCCTTTACAAAGAAAAACATGAGCCTTTGGTCCTGGAGCATTCGTGAAATTAATAAACTTTCAAAAGAACGCGATTATCTTTAAAGAAAAGCTTGTACTGAGAAAAGAAACACTGATCTCAGTTCTAAAAATGCTTTCACACTTGGCAAACAACTGCTTGTCTTTACAAAGAACTCATGTGCGTTTGGTACTAAAGCGTCCGTGAAATTAATAAACTTTCAAAAGAACACGATTATCTTTCAAAGTAAAGCTTGTACTGAGAAAAGGAACACTGATCTCAGTTCTAACAATGCTTTCACACGTGGAAAACAACTGCTTGTTTTACAAAGAAAAACATGTGCGTTTGGTACTAAAGCTTTCTTGAAATTAATAAACTTTCAAAAGAAGGTGATTATCTTCAAAGTAAGGCTTTTACTGAGAAAAGGAATACTGATCTCAGTTCTAACATTGCTTTCACACGTAGAAAAAAACAGCTTGTCTTTACAAAGAAACACATGTACCTTTCTTACTAAAGCTTTCATGAAATTAATAAACTTTCAAAAGAACGCGATTATCTATAAAAGTAAAGTTTGTACTGATAAAAGAAACACTTATCTCAGTTCTAACAATGATTTCAAACATAGCAAACAACTGCTTGTCTTTACAAAGAAAAATATGTGCGTTTCTTAGTAAAGCTTTCGTCAAATTAAAAAACTTTCAAAAGTACGTGATTATCTTTTAAAGTGAAGCTTGTACTGAGAAAAGGAACACTGAACAGTTCTAACAATGCTTTCACACGTAACAAACAACTGCTTGCCTTTACAAGAAACACATGTGCCTTTGGTCCTGGAGCATTCGTGAAATTAATAAACTTTCAAAAGAACGAGATTATCTTTCAAAGTAAAGCTTGTACTGAGAAAGGGAACACTGATCTCAGTTCTAACAATGCTATCACACGTAGCAAAAAACTGCTTGCCATTACAAAGAAACACATGTGCATTGTTACTGGAGCATTCTTGAAATAATAAACTTTCAAAAGAACTCGATTATCTTTCAAAGTGAAGCTTGTACTGAGAAAAGGAACACTGATCTCAGTTCTAACAATGCTTTCACACGTGGCAAACAACTGCTTGTCTTTACAAAGAAACACATGTGCGTTTCTTAATAAAGCTTTCGTGAAATTAAAAAACTTTCAAAAGAACGCGATTATCTTTCCAAGTGAAGCTTGTACTGAGAAAAGGAACACTGATCTCAGTTCTAACATTGCTTTCACACGTGGCAAACTACTGCTTGTCTTCACAAAGAAACACATGTTAGTTTCTTACTAAAGCTTTCGTGAAATTAATAAACTTTCAAAAGAACGCGATTATCTTTCAAAGTAACTTTGTCCTGAGAAACGGAACACTGATCTCAGTTCTAACAATGATATCATATGTAGCAAACAACTGCTTGTCTTTACAAAGAAACACATGTGAATTTGTACTAAAGCTTTCGTGAAATTAATAAACATTCAAAGAACATGAATATCTTTCAAAATAAAGCTTGTACTGAGAAAAGGAACACTGATCTCAGTTCTAACAATGCTTTCACACTTAGCAAACTACTGCTTGTCTTTACAAAGAAACACATGTGAGTTGGTACTAAAGCTTTCGTGAAATTAATACACGTTCAAAAGAACGCGATTATCTTTCAAAGCAAAGCTTCTAGAGAAAAGGAACACTGATCTCAGTTCTAACAATGCTTTCACACTTAGGAAACAACTGCTTGCCTTTACAGAGAAACACATGTGCATTGTTACTGGAGCATTCTTGAAATTAATAAACTTTCAAAAGAACACGAATATCTTTCAAAGTAAACTTGTACTGAAAAAAGGAACACTGATCTCAGTTCTAACAATGCTTTCACACTTAGCAAACAACTGCTTTTGTTTACAAAGAAAGACATGTTCTTTTGGTAGTAAAGCTTTCATGAAATTAATAAACTTTCAAAGAACGCGATTATCTTCAAAGTAAGGCTTGTACTGAGAAAAGGAACACTGATCTCAGTTCTAACCATGCTTTCACACGTGGCAAAATACTGCATGTCTTTACAAAGAAACACATGAGCGTTTCTTACTAAAGCTTTCGTGAAATTAATAAACTTTCAAAAGAACGTGATTATCTTTCAAAGTAAAGCCTGTACTGAGAAAAGAAACACTGATCTCAGTTCTAACATTGCTTTCACAAGTAGCCAACAACTGGTTGCCTTTACAAAGAAACACATGTGCATTGTTACTGGAGCATTCTTGAAATTAATAAACTTTCAAAAGAACACCATTATCTTTCAAAGTAAAACTCTTACTGAGAAATGGAACACTGATCTCAGTTCTAACAATTTTTTCACATGTAGCACACAACTGCTTGTCTTTACAAAGAAACACATGTGCGTTTCTTATTAAAGCTTTCATGAAATTAATAAACTTTAAAAAGAATGTGATTATCATTCAAAGTAAACTTGGACTGAGAAAAGAAACACTGATCTAAGTTCTCACAATGCTTTCACATGTAGCAAAAAACTGCTTGTCTTTACAAAGAAACACATGTGCGTTTCTCATTAAGCTTTCGTGAAATTAAAAAACATTCAAAAGAACACGATTATCTTTCAAAGTAAAGCTTGTACTGAGAAAAGGAACACTGATCTCAGTTCTAACAATGCTTTCACACTTAGCAAACAACTGCTTGTCTTTCGAAAGAACACATGTGCGTTTGGTACTAAAGCTTCCGTGAAATTAATAAACTTTCAAAACAACGCGATTATCTTTCATATTAAAGCTTGTACTGAGAAAAGGAACACTGATCTCAGTTCTAACAATGCTTTCACACGTGGCAAACTACTGCTTATCTTTACAAAGAAACGCATGTGCGTTTCTTACTAAAGCTTTCATGAAATTAATAAACTTTCAAAAGAACGCTATTATCTTTCAAAGTAAACTTGTACTGAAAAAAGGAACACTGATCTCAGTTCTAACAATGCTTTCACACGTAACAAACAACTGCTTGCCTTTACAAAGAAACACATGAGCCTTTGGTCCTGGAGCATTGGTGAAACTAATAAACTTTCAAAAGAACGCGATTATCTTTAAAGTAAAGCTTGTACTGAGAAAAGAAACACTGATCTCAGTTCTAAAAATGCTTTCACACTTGGCAAACAACTGCTTGTCTTTACAAAGAACTCATGTGCGTTTGGTACTAAAGCTTTCGTGAAATTAATAAACTATCAAAAGAACGTGATTATCTTTCAAAGTAAAGCTTGTACTGAGGAAAGAAACACTGATCTCAGTTCTAACAATGCTTCCACACGTAGCAAAAAACTGCTTGCCATTATAAAAAAACACACGTGCACTTTTACTGGAGCATTCTTGAAATAATAAACTTTCAAAAGAACTCGATTATCTTTCAAAGTGAAGCTTGTACTGAGAAAAGGAACACTGATCTCAGTTCTAAGAATGCTTTCACACGTGGCAAACAACTGCTTGTCTTTACAAAGTAACACATGTGCGTTTCTTAATAAAGCTTTCGTGAAATTAAAAAACTTTCAAAAGAATGCGATTATCTTTCCAAGTGAAGCTTGTACTGAGAAAAGGAACACTGTTCTCATTTCTAACAATGCTTCACACATAGCAAACAACTGCTTGTCTTTACAAAGAAATACATGTGCGTTTCTTACTAAAGCTTCTTGAAATTAATAAACTTTCAAAAGAACGCTATTATCTTTCAAAGTAAAGCTTGTACTGAGAAAAGAAACACTGATCTCAGTTCTAACAATGCTTTAACACGTATCAATCAACTGCTTGTCTTTACAAAGAAACACGTATGGATTTTGTTCTGGAGCATTCGTGTAATTCATGAACTTTCAAAAGAACACGATTATCTTTCAAAGTAAATCTTGTACTGAGAAAAGGAACACTGATCTCAGTTCTAACATTGCTTTCACACGTGGCAAACTGCTGCTTGTCTTCACAAAGAAACACATGTTCGTTTCTTACTAAAGCTTTCGTGAAATTAATAAACTATCAAAAGAACGCGATTATCTTTCAAAGTAACTTTGTCCCTAGAAAAGGAACACTAATCTCAGTTCTAACAATGATATCATATGTAGCAAACAACTGCTTGTCTTTACAAAGAAAAACACGTGAATTTGTATTAAGCTTTGGTGAAATTAATAAACATTCAAAGAACATGATTATCTTTCAAAATAAAACTTGTACTGAGAAAAGGAACACTGATCTCAGTTCTAACAATGCTTTCACACTTAGCAAACTACTGCTTGTCTTTACAAAGAAACACATGTGCGTTTGGTACTAAAGCTTTCGTGAAATTAATACACTTTCAAAAGAACGCGATTATCGTTCAAAGCAAAGCTTGTAGAGAAAAGGAACACTGATCTCAGTTCTAACAATGCTTTCACACTTAGGAAACAACTGCTTGCCTTTACAGAGAAACACATGTGCATTGTTACTGGAGCATTCTTGAAATTAATAAACCTTCAAAAGAACACGATTATCTTTCAAAGTAAACTTGTACTGAAAAAAGTAACACTGATCTCAGTTCTAACAATGCTTTCACACTTAGCAAACAACTGCTTTTGTTTACAAAGAAAGACATGTTCTTTTGGTAGTAAAGCTTTCATGAAATTAATAAACTTTCAAAGAACGCGATTATCTTCAAAGTAAGGCTTGTACTGAGAAAAGGAACACTGATCTCAGTTCTAACCATGCTTTCACACGTGGCAAAATACTGCATGTCTTTACAAAGAAACACATGAGCGTTTCTTACTAAAGCTTTCGTGAAATTAATAAACTTTCAAAAGAACGTGATTATCTTTCAAAGTAAAGCTTGTACTGAGAAAAAACACTGATCTCAGTTCTAACATTGCTTTCACACGTAGCAAACAACTGCTTGCCTTTACAAAGAAACACATATGCATTGTTACTGGAGCATTCTTGAAATTAATAAACTTTCAAAAGAACACCATTATCTTTCAAAGTAAAACTCTTACTGAGAAATGGAACACTGATCTCAGTTCTAACAATGCCTTCACATGTAGCACACAACTGCTTGTCTTTTCAAAGAAACACATGTGTGTTTCTTACTAAAGCTTTCGTGAAATTAATAAACTTTCAAAAGAACGCGATTATCTTTCAAAGTAAAGCTTGTACTGGGAAAAGGAACACTGATCTCATTTCTAACAATGCTTTCACACGTAGCAAACTACTGTTCTCTTTACGAAGAAACACATGTGCATTGTTACTGGAGCATTCTAAATTAATAAACGTTCAAAAGAACACCATTATCTTTCAAATTAAAGCTCTTACTGAGAAATGGATCACTGATCTCAGTTCTGGCAATGCTTTCACATGTAGCAAACAACTGCTTGTCTTTACAAAAAACACATGTGCGTTTCTTACTAATGCTTTCGTGAAATTAATAAACTTTCAAAAGAACGTGATTTTCTTTCAAAGTAAAGCTTGTACTGGGAAAAGAATACTGATCTCAGTTCTAACAATGCTTTCACACGTAGCAAACAACTGCTTGCCTTTACAAAGAAACACATGTGCATTGTTACTGGAGCATTCTTGAAATTAATAAACTTTCAAAAGAATACCATTAACTTTCAAAATAAAGCTCTTACTGAGAAATGGAACATTGATCTCAGTTCTAACGCTTTCACACTTAACAAACAACTGCTTGTCTTTACAAAGAAACACATTTGCGTTTGGTACTAAAGCTTTCGTGAAATTACTAAACATTCAAAAGAACACGATTATCTTTCAAAGTAAAGCTTCTAATGAGAAAAGGAACACTGATCTCAGTTTTAACAATGCTTTCACACTTAGCAAACAACTGCTTGTCTTTCGAAAGAACACATGGGCGTTTGGTACTAAAGCTTCCGTTAAATTAATAAACTTTCAAAACAAAGCGATTATCTTTCAAAGTAAAGCTTCTACTGAGAAAAGGAACACTGATCTCAGTTCTAACAATGCTTTCAAACGTGGCAAACTACTGCTTGTCTTTACAAAGAAATACATGTGCGTTTCTTACTAAAGCTTTCATGAAATTAATATAATTTAAAATGAACGACATTATCTTTCAAAGTAAAGCTTGTACTGAGAAAAAGAACACTGATCTCAGTTTTAACAATGCTTTCTCACGTAGCAAACAACTGCTTGTTTTTACAAAGAAACACATGTGCATTTATTAATAAAGCTTTCATGAAATTAATAAACGTTCAAAGAACGCTATTATCTTTCAAGGTAAAGCTTGTACTGAGAAAAGAAACACTGATCTCAGTTCTAATATTGCTTTCACACGTAGCAAACAACTGCTTGACTTTACAAAGTAACACATGTGCATTGTTACTGAAGCATTCTTGAAATTAATAAACTTTCAAAGAACTTGATTATCTTTCAAAGTGAAGCTTGTACTGAGAAAAGGAACACTGATCTCAGTTGTAACAATGCTTTCCCACGTAACAAACAACTGCTAGCCTTTACAAAGAAACACATCAGCCTTTGGTCCTGGAGCATTCGTGAAATTAATAAAATTTCAAAAGAACGCGATTTTCATTAAAGTAAAGCTTGTACTTAGAAAAGAAACACTGATCTCAGTTCTAAAAATGCTTTCACATTTGGCAAACAACTGCTTGTCTTTACAAAGAAACACATGGGTGTTTCTTAGTAAAGCTTTCGTGAAAATAAAAATATTCAAAAGAACGCGATTATCTTTCAAAGTAAAGCTTGTACTGAGAAAAGAAACACTGATCTCAGTTCTAACAATGCTTTCAAACGTAGCAAACAACTGCTTGTCTTGACAAAGAAACACATGTGCGTTTCTTACTAAAACTTTCATGAAAATAATAAACTTTCAAAAGAACGCTATTATCTTTCAAAGTAAAGCTGGTATGAGAAAAGGAATACTGATCTCAGTTCTAACAATGCTTTCACACATAGCAAACAACTGCTTGTATTACGAAGATACACATGTGCGTTTGTTACTAAAGCTTTCGTGAAATTAATAAACTTTCAAAAGAACGTGATTATCTTTCAAAGTAAAGCTTGTACAGAAAAAAGGAACACTGATCTCAGTTCTAACAATGCTTTCACTCGTGCCAAACTACTGCATGTCTTTACAAAGAAACACATAAGCGTTTCTAACTAAGCTTTTGTGAAATTAATAAACTTTCAAAAGAACGCGATTATCTTTCAAAGTAAAGCTTGTATTGGGAAAAGGAACACTGATCTCAGTTCTACCAATGCTTTCCCACGTAGCAAACAACTGCTTGCCTTTACAAAGAAACACACGTGCGTTGTTACTGGAGCATTCTTGAAATTAATATACTTTCAAAAGAACACCATTATCTTTCAAAGCAAAGCTCTTACTGAGAAATGGAACACTGATCTCAGTTCTAACAATGCTTTCACTTTTAGCAAAAAACTGCTTGTCTTTACAAAGAAACAAATGTGCGTTTCTCACTAAAGCTTTCATGAAATTAAAAAACATTCCAAAGAACTTGATTATCTTTCAAAGTAAAGCTTGTACTGGGAAAAGGAACACTGATCTTAGTTCTAACAATGCTTTCACACGTAGCAAACTACTGCTTCTCTTTACGAAGAAACACATGTGCATTGTTACTGGAGCATTCTAAATTAATAAACTTTCAAAAGAACACAATTATCTTTCAAAGTAAAGCTCTTACTGAGAAATGGATCACTGATCTCAGTTCTGGCAATGCTTTCACATGTAGCAAACAACTGCTTGTCTTTACAAAAAACACATGTGCGTTTCTTACTAAAGTTTTCGTGAAATTAATAAACTTTCAAAAGAACGTGATTTTCTTTCAAAGTAAAGCTTGTACTGGGAAAAGGAACACTGATCTCAGTTCTAACAATGATTTCACACGTAGCAAACAACTGCTTGCCTTTACAAAGAAACACATGTGCATTGTTACTGGAGCATTCTTGAAATTAATAAACTTTCAAAAGAATACCATTAACTTTCAAAATAAAGCTCTTACAGAGAAATGGAACACTGATCTCAGTTCTAACGCTTTCACATGTAGCAAACAACTGCTTGTCTTTACAAAGAAACACATTTGCGTTTGGTACTAAAGCTTTCGTGAAATTACTAAACATTCAAAAGAACGTGATTTTCTTTCAAAGTAAAGCTTGTACTGAGAAAAGGAACACTGATCTCAGTTCTAACAATGCTTTCACACTTAGCAAACAACTGCTTGTCTTTCGAAAGAACACATGGGCATTTGGTACTAAAGCTTCCGTTAAATTAATAAACTTTCAAAACAAAGCGATTATTTTTCAAAGTAAAGCTTGTACTGAGAAAAGGAACACTGATCTCAGTTCTAACAATGCTTTCAAACGTGGCAAACTACTGCTTGTCTTTACAAAGAAACACATGTGCGTTTCTTACTAAAGCTTTCATGAAATTAATATAATTTAAAATGAACGACATTATCTTTCAAAGTAAAGCTTGTACTGAGAAAAAATACACTGATCTCAGTTTTAACAATGCTTTCTCACATAGCAAACAACTGCTTGTCTTTACAAAGAAGCACATGTGCATTTATTAATAAAGCTTTCATGAAATTAATAAACTTTCAAAAGAACGCTATTATCTTTCAAGGTAAAGCTTGTACTGAGAAAAGAAACACTGATCTCAGTTCTAATATTGCTTTCACACATAGCAAACAACTGCTTGATTTTACAAAGTAACACATGTGTATTGTTACTGAAGAATTCTTGAAATTAATAAACTTTCAAAAGAACTGGATTATCTTTCAAAGTGAAGCTTGTACTGAGAAAAGGAACACTGATCTCAGTTCTAAGAATGCTTTCACACGTAACAAACAACTGCTAGCCTTTACAAAGAAACACATGAGCCTTTGGTCCTGGAGCATTTGTGAAATTAATAAAATTTCAAAAGAACGCGATTTTCATTAAAGTAAAGCTTGTACTTAGAAAAGAAACACTGATCTCAGTTCTAAAAATGCTTTCACACTTGGCAAACCACTGCTTGTCTTTACAAAGAAACACATGTGTGTTTCTTAGTAAAGCTTTCGTGAAAATAAATATATTCAAAAGAACGCGATTATCTTGCAAATTAAAACTTCTACTGAGAAAAGAAACACTGATCTCAGTTCTAACAATGCTTTCACTTGTGCCAAACTACTGCATGTCTTTGCAAAGAAACACATAAGCTTTTCTTAATAAAGCTTTCGGGAAATTAGTAAACATTCAAAAGAACGTGATTATCTTTCAAAGTAACGCTTGTATTAGGAAAAGGAACACTGATCTCAGTTCTAACAATGCTTTCACACGTAGCAAACTACTGCTTGCCTTTACAAAGAAACACATGTGGCTTTGGTCCTGGAGCATTCGTGAAATTAATAAACTTTCAAAAGAACGCGATTATCTTTCAAAGTAAAGCTTGTACTGAGAAAAGGAACACTGATCTCACTTCTAACAATGCTTTCACATGTAGCAAACAACTGCTTGTCTTTACAAAGAAACACATGTGCGTTTCTTAGTAAAGCTTTTGTGATAATAAAAATATTCAAAAGAACGCGATTATCTTTCAAAGTGAAGCTTGTACTGAAAAAAGGAACACTGATCTCAGTTCTAACAATGGTTATACATGTAACAAACAACTGCTTGCCTTTACAAAGGAACACATGTGTGTTTGGTACAAAAGCTTTCTTGAAATTTATTAACTTTCAAAAGAACGCGATTATCTTTCATAGTAAAGCTTGTACTGACAAAAGGAACAGTGATATCAGTTGTAACAGTGCTTTCACAAGTAGCAAACAACTGCTTGTCTTTACAAAGAAACACATGTGCGTTTCTTACTAAAACTTTCATGAAATTAATAAACTTTCAAAAGAACGCGATTATCTTTCAAAGTGAAGCTTGTACTGAGAAAAGGAACACTGATCTCAGTTCTAACAATGGTTTCACATGTAACAAACAACTGCTTGCCTTTACAAAGAAACACATGTGTGTTTGGTACAAAAGCTTTCGTGAAATTTATTAACTTTCAAAAGAACGCGATTATCTTTCATAGTAAAGCTTGTACTGACAAAAGGAACAGTGATATCAGTTGTAACAGTGCTTTCACAAGTAGCAAACAACTGCTTGTCTTTACAAAGAAACACATGTGCGTTTCTTACTAAAACTTTCATGAAATTAATAAACATTCAAAAGAACGCCATTATCTTTCAAAGTAAAGGTTGTATGAGAAAAGGAATACTGATCTAAGTTCTAACAATGCTTTCACACATAGCAAACAACTGCTTGACTTTACGAAGAAGCACATGTGCGTTTGGTACTTAAGCTTTCGTGAAATTAATAAACTTTCTGAACGTGATTATCTTTCAAAGTAAAGCTTGTACTGAGAAAAGGAAAACTGATCTCAGTTCTAACAACGCTTTCACTCGTGCCAAACTACTGCATGTCTTTAGAAAGAAAAACATAAGCGTTTCTTACTAAAGCTTCCGTGAAATTAATAAACTTTCAAAAGAACGTGATTATCTTTCAAAGTAAAGCTTGTACTGGGAAAAGGAACACTGATCTCAGTTCTAACAATGCTTTCACACGTAGCAAACAACTGCTTGCCTTTACAAAGAAACACATGTGCATTGTTACTGGAGCATTCTTGAAATTAATAAACTTTCAAAAGAACTCGAATATCTTTCAAAGTGAAGCTTGTACTGAGAAAAGCAACACTGACCTCAGTTATAACAATGCTTTCACACTTAACAAACAACTGCTTGCCGTTACAAAGAAACACATGTGGCTTTGGTCCTGGAGCATTCGTGAAATTAATAAACTTTCAAAAGAACGCGATTATCTTTCAAAGTAAAGCTTGTACTGAGAAAAGGAACACTGATCTCACTTCTAAAAATGCTTTCACATGAGGCAAACAACTGCTAGTCTTTACAAATAAACACATGTGTGTTTGGTAGTAAAGTTTTCGTTAAATTAATAAACTTTCAAAAGAACCTGATTATCTTTCAAAGTAAATCTGGTACTGAGAAAAGTAACACTGATATCAGTTCTAACAATGCTTTCACACGTAGCAAACAACTGCTTGTCTTTACAAAGAAACACATGTGCGTTTCTAAGTAAGGTTTCGTGAAAATAAAAATATTCAAAATAACACGATTATCTTTCAATGTAAAGCTTCTACTGAGAAAAGAAACACTGATCTCAGTTCTAACAATGCTTTCACTGGTGCCAAACTACTGCATGTCTTTGCAAAGAAACACATAAGCCTATCTTAATAAAGCTTTCGTGAAATTAATTAACATTCAAAAGAACGTGACTATCTTTCAAAGTAAAGCTTGTACTGGGAAAAGGAACACTGATCTCAGTTCTAACAATGCTTTCACACATAGCAAACTACTGCTTGTCTTTACAAAGAAACACATGTGTGTTTCTTACTAAAGCTTTCGTGAAATTAATAAACTTTCAAAGAACGCTATTATCTTTCAAAGTAAAGCTTTTACTGAGAAAAGGAACACTGATCTCAGTTCTAACAATGCTTTCTCACGTAGCAAACAACTGCTTGTCTTTACAAAGAAACACATGTGCATTTATTAATAAAGCATTCGTGAAATTAATAAACTTTCAAAAGAACGCGTTTATCTTTCAAAGTAAAGCTTGTAGAAAAAAGGAACACTGAACTCAGTTCTAACAATGCTTTCACACTTAGCAAACAACTGCTTGCCTTTACAAAGAAACACATGTGCATTATTACTGGAGCATTCTTGAAATTAAGAAACTTTCAAAAGAACACGGTTATCTTTCAAAGTAAAGCTCTTACTGAAAAAAGGAACACTGATCTCAGTTCTAACAATGCATTCACACTTAACAAACAACTGCTTTTCTTTACAAAGAAAGACATGTTCTTTTGGTAGTAAAGCT
Organism: Chionomys nivalis; assembly: GCF_950005125.1. Lineage (NCBI taxonomy): Eukaryota > Metazoa > Chordata > Mammalia > Rodentia > Cricetidae > Chionomys > Chionomys nivalis. Next base: position 136,580,267 of record NC_080087.1, read on the forward strand.
TTCATGAAATTAATAACCTTTCAAAGAACGCGATTATCTTCAAAGTAAGGCTTGTACTGAGAAAAGGAACACTGATCTCAGTTGTAACAATGCTTTCACACGTGGCAAAATACTGCATGTGTTTACAAAGAAACACATGATCTCTTCTTACTAAAGCTTTCGTGAAATTAATAAACTTTCAAAAGAACTCGATTATCTTTCAAAGTGAAGCTTGTACTGAGAAAAGGAACACTGACCTCAGTTCTAACAATTCTTTCACACTTAACAAACAACTGCTTGCCGTTACAAAGAAACACATGTGGCTTTGGTCCTGGAGCATTCGTGAAATTAATAAACTTTCTAAAGAAACCGATTATCTTTCAATTAAAGGTTGTACTGAGAAAAGGAACACTGATCTCACTTCTAACAATGCTTTCACATGAGGCAAACAACTGCTAGTCTTTACAAAGAAACACATGTGCCTTTGGTAGTAAAGTTTTCGTTAAATTAATAAACTTTCAAAAGAACGTGATTATCTTTCAAAGTAAATCTGATACTGAGAAAAGTAACACTGATATCAGTTCTAACAATGCTTTCACACTTAGCAAACAACTGCTTGTCTTTACAAAAAACACATGTGCGTTTCTTACTAACGCTTTCTTGAAATTAATAAACTTTCAAAAGAACGTGATTATCTTTCAAAGTAAAGCTTGTACTGGGAAAAGGAACACTGATCTCAGTTTTAACAATGGTTTCACACGTAACAAACAACTGCTTGTCTTTACAAAGAAACACATGTGCGTTTCTAAGTAAAGGTTTCGTGAAAAAAAAATATTCAAAAGTACACGATTATCTTTCAAAGTAAAGCTTGTACTGAGAAAAGAAACACTGATCTCAGTTCTAACAGTGCTTTCACTTGTGCCAAACTACTGCATGACTTTGCAAAGAAACACATAAGCTTTTCTTAATAAAGCTTTCAGGAAATTAATAAACATTCAAAAGAACGTGATTATCTTTCAAAGTAACGCTTGTACTAGGGAAAGGAACACTGATCTCAGTTCTAACAATGCTTTCACACGTAGCAAACTACTGCTTGCCTTTACAAAGAAACACATGTGGCTTTGGTCCTGGAGCATTCGTGAAATTAATAAACTTTCAAAAGAACGCGATTATCTTTCAAAGTAAAGCTTGTACTGAGAAAAGGAACACTGATCTCACTTCTAACAATGCTTTCACATGTAGCAAACAACTGCTTGTCTTTACAAAGAAACACATGTGCGTTTCTTAGTAAAGCTTTCGTGATAATAAAAATATTCAAAAGAACGCGATTATCTTTCAAAGTGAAGCTTGTACTGAAAAAAGGAACACTGATCTCAGTTCTAACAATGGTTATACATGTAACAAACAACTGCTTGCCTTTACAAAGAAACACATGTGTGTTTGGTACAAAAGCTTTCTTGAAATTTATTAACTTTCAAAAGAACGCGATTATCTTTCATAGTAAAGCTTGTACTGACAAAAGGAACAGTGATATCAGTTGTAACAGTGCTTTCACAAGTAGCAAACAACTGCTTGTCTTTACAAAGAAACACATGTGCGTTTCTTACTAAAACTTTCATGAAATTAATAAACTTTCAAAAGAACGCGATTATCTTTCAAAGTGAAGCTTGTACTGAGAAAAGGAACACTGATTTAAGTTCTAAAAATGATTTCACATGTAACAAACAACTGCTTGCCTTTACAAAGAAACACATGTGTGTTTGGTACAAAAGCTTTCGTGAAATTTATTAACTTTCAAAAGAACGCGATTATCTTTCATAGTAAAGCTTGTACTGACAAAAGGAACAGTGATATCAGTTGTAACAGTGCTTTCACAAGTAGCAAACAACTGCTTGTCTTTACAAAGAAACACATGTGTGTTTCTTACTAAAACTTTCATGAAATTAATAAACATTCAAAAGAACGCCATTATCTTTCAAAGTAAAGGTTGTATGAGAAAAGGAATACTGATCTCAGTTCTAACAATGCTTTCACACATAGCAAACAACTGCTTGACTTTACGAAGAAGCACATGTGCGTTTGGTACTTAAGCTTTCGTGAAATTAATAAACTTTCTGAACGTGATTATCTTTCAAAGTAAAGCTTGTACTGAGAAAAGGAACACTGATCTCAGTTCTAACAAGGCTTTCACTCGTGCCAAACTACTGCATGTCTTTAGAAAGAAACACATAAGCGTTTCTTACTAAAGCTTTCGTGAAATTAATAAACTTTCAAAAGAACGTGATTATCTTTCAAAGTAAAGCTTGTACTGGGAAAAGGAACACTGATCTCAGTTCTAACAAAGCTTTCACACGTAGCAAACAACTGCTTGCCTTTACAAAGAAATACACGTGCATTGTTACTGGAGCATTCTTGAAATTAATAAACTTTCAAAAGAACACCATTATCTTTCAAAGTAAAGCTCTTACTGAGAAATGGAACACTGATCTCAGTTCTAATAATGCTTTCACACGTGGCAATCTACTGCATGTCTTTACAAAGAAACACATGAGCGTTTCTTACTAAAGCTTTCCTGAAATTAATAAACTTTCAAAAGAACACGATAATCTTTCAAAGTAAAGCTTGTACTGAGAAAAAGAACACTGATATCAGTTCTATCATTGCTTTAACACCTAGAAAACAACTGCTTGTCTTCACAAACAAACACAAGTTCGTTTCTTAGTAAAGCTTTCGTGAAAATAAAAATATTCAAAAGAACGAGATTATCTTTCAAAGTGAAGCTTGTACTGAGAAAAGGAACACTGATCTCAGTTCTAATAATGCTTTCACACGTGGCAATCTACTGCATGTCTTTACAAAGAAACACATGTGCGTTTATTAATAAAGCATTCGTGAAATTAATAAACTTTCAAAAGAACGCGTTTATCTTTCAAAGTAAAGCTTGTTGAAAAAAGGAACACTGAACTCAGTTCTAACAATGCTTTCACACTTAGCAAACAACTGCTTGCCTTTACAAAGAAACACATGTGCATTGTTACTGGAGCATTCTTGAAATTAAGAAACTTTCAAAAGAACACGGTTATCTTTCAAAGTAAAGCTCTTACTGAAAAAAGGAACACTGATCTCAGTTCTAACAATGCTTTCACACTTAACAAACAACTGCTTTTCTTTACAAAGAAAGACATGTTCTTTTGGTAATAAAGCTTTCATGAAATTAATAAACTTTCAAAGAACGCGATTATCTTCAAAGTAAGGCTTGTACTGCGAAAAGGAACACTGATCTCAGTACTAACAATGCTTTCACACGTTGCAAAATACTGCATGTGTTTACAAAGAAACACATGAGCGTTTCTTACTAAAGCTTTCGTGAAATTAATAAACTTTCAAATGAATGTGATTATCTTTCAAAGTAAAGCTTGTATTGAGAAAAGAAACACTGATCTCAGTTCTAACAATGCTTTCACACGTAGAAAAAAACAGCTTGTCTTTACAAAGAAACACATGTGCCTTTCTTACTAAAGCTTTCTTGAAATTAATAAACTTTCCAAAGAACATGATAATCTTTCAAAGTAAAGCTTGTACTGAGAAAAGGAACACTGATATCAGTTCTAACATTTCTTTCATACCTAGAAAACAACTGCTTGTCTTCACAAACAAACACAAGTTCGTTTCTTACTAAAGCTTTCGTGAAATTAATAAACTTTCAAAAGAACGCGATTATCTTTCAAAGTAAACCTTGTACTGAGAAAAGAAACACTGATCTCAGTTCTATCAATGATTTCTCACGTAGCAAACAACTGCTTGTTTTTACAAAGAAACACATGTGCGTTTCTTAGTAAAGCTTTCGTGAAAAAAAAATATTCAAAAGAATGAGATTATCTTTCAAAGTGAAGCTTGTACTGAGAAAAGGAACACTGATCTCAGTTCTAACAATGGTTTCACACGTAACAAACAACTGCTTGTCTTGACAAAGAAACACATGTGCGTTTCTAAGTAAACCTTTCGTGAAAATAAAAATATTCAAAAGAACACGATTATCTTTCAAAGTAAAGCTTGTACTGAGAAAAGAAACACTGATCTCAGTTCTAACAATTCTTTCACTGGTGCCAAACTACTGCATGTCTTTGCAAAGAAACACATAAGCGTATCTTAATAAAGCTTTTGTGAAATTAATAAACATTCAAAAGAACGTGATTATCTTTCAAAGTAAAGCTTGTACTGGGAAAAGGAGCACTGATCTCAGTTCTAACAATGCTTTCACACGTAGCAAACTACTGCTTGTCTTTACAAAGAAAAACATGTGCGTTTCTTACTAAAGCTTTCGTGAAATTAATAAACTTTCAAAGAACGCTATTATCTTTCAAAGTAAAGCTTTTACTGAGAAAAGGAACACTGATTTCAGTTCTAACAATGCTTTCTCACGTAGCAAACAACTGCTTGTCTTTACAAAGAAACACATGTGCATTTATTAATAAAGCATTCGTGAAATTAATAAACTTTCAAAAGAATGCGTTTATCTTTCAAAGTAAAGCTTGTAGAAAAAAGGAACACTGAACTCAGTTCTAACAATGCTTTCACACTTAGCAAACAACTGCTTGTCTTTACAAAGAAACACATGTGCATTGTTACTGGAGCATTCTTGAAATTAAGAAACTTTCAAAAGAACACGGTTATCTTTCAAAGTAAAGCTCTTACTGAGAAAAGGAACACTGATCTCAGTTCTAACAATGCTTTCACACTTAACAAACAACTGCTTGTCTTTACAAAGAAAGACATGTTCTTTTGGTAGTAAAGCTTTCATGAAATTAATAAACTTTCAAAGAACGCGATTATCTTCAAAGTAAGGCTTGTACAGAGAAAAGGAACACTGATCTCATTTCTAACAATGCTTTCACACGTGGCAAAATACTGCATGTGTTTACAAAGAAACACATGAGTGTTTCTTACTAAAGCTTTCGTGAAATTAATAAACTTTCAAATGAATGTGATTATCTTTCAAAGTAAAGCTTGTACTGAGAAAAGAAACACTGATCTCAGTTCTAACAATGCTTTCACACGTAGAAAAAAACAGCTTGTCTTTACAAAGAAACACATGTGCCTTTCTTACTAAAGCTTTCGTGAAATTAATAAACTTTAAAAAGAACACGATTATCTCTCAAAGTAAAGCTTGTACTGATAAAAGAAACACTGATCTCAGTTCTAACAATGATTTCACACATAGCAAACAACTGCTTGTCTTTACAAAGAAACACATGTGTGTTTCTTAGTAAAGCTTTCGTCAAATTAAAAAACTTTAAAAAGTACGCGATTATCTTTCAAAGTGAAGCTTGTACTGAGAAAAGGAACACTGATCTCAGTTCTAACAATGCTATCACACGTAGCAAACAACTGCTTGCCTTTACAAAGAAACACATGTGCATTGTTATTGGAGCATTCTTGAAATTAATAAACTTTCAAAAGAACTCGATTATCTTTCAAAGTGAAGGTTGTACTGAGAAAAGAAACACTGATCTCAGTTCTAACAATTCTTTCACTGGTGCCAAACTACTGCATGTCTTTGCAAAGAAACACATAAGCGTATCTTAATAAAGCTTTCGTGAAATTAATAAACATTCAAAAGAAAGTGATTATCTTTCAAAGTAAAGCTTGTACTGGGAAAAGGAACACTGATCTCAGTTCTAACAATGCTTTCACATGTAGCAAACTACTGCTTGTCTTTACAAAGAAAAACATGTGCGTTTCTTACTAAAGCTTTCGTGAAATTAATAAACTTTCAAAAGAACGCGATTATCTTTCAAAGTAAAGCTTGTACTGGGAAAAGGAACACTGATCTCAGTTCTAACAATGCTTTCTCACGTAGCAAACAACTGCTTGTCTTTACAAAGAAACACATGTGCATTTATTAATAAAGCATTCGTTAAATTAATAAACTTTCAAAAGAATGCGTTTATCTTTCAAAGTAAAGCTTGTAGAAAAAAGGAACACTGAACTCAGTTCTAACAATGCTTTCACACTTAGCAAACAACTGCTTGCCTTTACAAAGAAACACATGTGCATTGTTACTGGAGCATTCTTAAAATTAAGAAACTTTCAAAAGAACACGGTTATCTTTCAAAATAAAGCTCTTACTGAGAAAAGGAACACTGATCTCAGTTCTAACAATGCTTTCACACTTAACAAACAACTGCTTTTCTTTACAAAGAAAGACATGTTCCTTTGGTAGTAAAACTCATGAAATTAATAAACTTTCAAAGAACGCAATTATCTTCAAAGTAAGGCTTGTACTGAGAAAAGGAACACTGATCTCAGTTCTAACAATGCTTTCACACGTGGCAAAATACTGCATGTGTTTACAAAGAAACACATGAGCGTTTCTTATTAAAGCTTTCGTGAAATTAATAAACTTTCAAATGAATGTGATTATCTTTCAAAGTAAAGCTTGTACTGAGAAAAGAAACACTGATCTCAGTTCTAACAATGCTTTCACACTTAACAAACAACTGCTTGCCGTTACAAAGAAACACATGTGGCTTTGGTCCTGGAGCATTCGTGAAATTAATAAACTTTCAAAAGAACGCGATTATCTTTCAAAGTAAAGCTTGTACTGAGAAAAGGAACACTGATCTCACTTCTAAAAATGCTTTCACATGAGGCAAACAACTGCTAGTCTTTACAAATAAACACATGTGCGTTTGATAGTAAAGTTTTGTTAAATTAATAAACTTTCAAAAGAACGTGATTATCTTTCAAAGTAAATCTGGTACTGAGAAAAGTAACACTGATATCAGTTCTAACAATGCTTTCACACGTAGAAAAAAACAGCTTGTCTTTACAAAGAAACACATGTGCGTTTCTTACTAAAGCTTTCGTGAAATTAATAAACTTTAAAAAGAACGCGATTATCTATCAAAGTAAAGCTTGTACTGATAAAAGAAACACTGATCTCAGTTCTAACAATGATTTCACACATAGCAAACAACTGCTTGTCTTTACAAAGAAACACATGTGTGTTTCTTAGTAAAGCTTTCGTCAAATTAAAAAACTTTAAAAAGTACGCGATTATCTTTCAAAGTGAAGCTTGTACTGAGAAAAGGAACACTGATCTCAGTTCTAACAATGCTATCACACGTAGCAAACAACTGCTTGCCTTTTCAAAGAAACACATGTGCATTGTTACTGGAGCATTCTTGAAATTAATAAACTTTCAAAAGAACTCGATTATCTTTCCAAGTGAAGCTTGTACTGAGAAAAGGAACACTGACCTCAGTTCTAACAATGCTTTCACACTTAACAAACAACTGCTTGCCGTTACAAAGAAACACATGTGGCTTTGGTCCTGGAGCATTCGTGAAATTAAAAAACTTTCAAAAGAACGTGATTGTCTTTCAAAGTAAAGCTTGTACTGAGAAAAGGAACACTGATCTCACTTCTAAAAATGCTTTCACATGAGGCAAACAACTGCTAGTCTTTACAAATAAACACATGTGCGTTTGATAGTAAAGTTTTGTTAAATTAATAAACTTTCAAAAGAACGTGATTATCTTTCAAAGTCAATCTGGTACTGAGAAAAGTAACACTGATATCAGTTCTAACAATGCTTTCACACGTAGCAAACAACTGCTTGTCTTTACAAAAAACACATGTGCGTTTCTTACTAACGCTTTCGTGAAATTAATAAACTTTCAAAAGAACGTTTTTATCTTTCAAAGTAAAGCTTGTACTGGGAAAAGGAGCACTGATCTCAGTTCTAACAATGCTTTCACACGTAGCAAACTACTGCTTGTCTTTACAAAGAAAAACATGTGCGTTTCTTACTAAAGCTTTCGTGAAATTAATAAACTTTCAAAGAACGCTATTATCTTTAAAAGTAAAGCTTTTACTGAGAAAAGGAACACTGATTTCAGTTCTAACAATGCTTTCTCACGTAGCAAACAACTGCTTGTCTTTACAAAGAAACACATGTGCATTTATTAATACAGCATTCGTGAAATTAATAAACTTTCAAAAGAATGCGTTTATCTTTCAAAGTAAAGCTTGTAGAAAAAAGGAACACTGAACTCAGTTCTAACAATGCTTTCACACTTAGCAAACAACTGCTTGTCTTTACAAAGAAACACATGTGCATTGTTACTGGAGCATTCTTGAAATTAAGAAACTTTCAAAAGAACACGGTTATCTTTCAAAGTAAAGCTCTTACTGAGAAATGGAACACTGATCTCAGTTCTAACAATGCTTTCACACTTAACAAACAACTGCTTTTCTTTACAAAGAACGACATGTTCTTTTGGTAGTAAAGCTTTCATGAAATTAATAAACTTTCAAAGAACGCGATTATCTTCAAAGTAAGGCTTGTACAGAGAAAAGGAACACTGATCTCAGTTCTAACAATGCTTTCACACGTGGCAAAATACTGCATGTGTTTACAAAGAAACACATGAGCGTTTCTTACTAAAGCTTTCGTGAAATTAATAAACTTTAAAAAGAACGCGATTATCTATCAAAGTAAAGCTTGTACTGATAAAAGAAACACTGATCTCAGTTCTAACAATGATTTCACACATAGCAAACAACTGCTTGTCTTTACAAAGAAACACATGTGTGTTTCTTAGTAAAGCTTTCGTCAAATTAAAAAACTTTCAAAAGTTTTCACACATAGCAAACAACTGCTTGCCTTTACAAAGAAACACATGTGCATTGTTATTGGAGCATTCTTGAAATTAATAAACTTTCAAAAGAACTCGATTATCTTTCAAAGTGAAGCTTGTACTGAGAAAAGAAACACTGATCTCAGTTCTAACACATCTTTCACTGGTGCCAAACTACTGCATGTCTTTGCAAAGAAACACATAAGCGTATCTTAATAAAGCTTTCGTGAAATTAATAAACATTCAAAAGAACGTGATTATCTTTCAAAGTAAAGCTTGTACTGGGAAAAGGAACACTGATCTCAGTTCTAACAATGCTTTCACATGTAGCAAACTACTGCTTGTCTTTACAAAGAAAAACATGTGCGTTTCTTACTAAAGCTTTCGTGAAATTAATAAACTTTCAAAAGAACGCGATTATCTTTCAAAGCAAAGCTTGTACTGGGAAAAGGAACACTGATCTCAGTTCTAACAATGCTTTCTCACGTAGCAAACAACTGCTTGTCTTTACAAAGAAACACATGTGCATTTATTAATAAAGCATTCGTTAAATTAATAAACTTTCAAAAGAATGCGTTTATCTTTCAAAGTAAAGCTTGTAGAAAAAAGGAACACTGAACTCAGTTCTAACAATGCTTTCACACTTAGCAAACAACTGCTTGCCTTTACAAAGAAACACATGTGCATTGTTACTGGAGCATTCTTGAAATTAAGAAACTTTCAAAAGAACACGGTTATCTTTCAAAATAAAGCTCTTACTGAGAAAAGGAACACTGATCTCTGTTCTAAAAATGCTTTCACACTTAACAAACAACTGCTTTTCTTTACAAAGAAAGACATGTTCCTTTGGTAGTAAAGCTTTCATGAAATTAATAAACTTTCAAAGAACGCGATTATCTTCAAAGTAAGGCTTGTACTGAGAAAAGGAACACTGATCTCAGTTCTAACAATGCTTTCACACGTGGCAAAATACTGCATGTGTTTACAAAGAAACACATGAGCGTTTCTTATTAAAGCTTTCGTGAAATTAATAAACTTTCAAATGAATGTGATTATCTTTCAAAGTAAAGCTTGTACTGAGAAAAGAAACACTGATCTCAGTTCTAACAATGCTTTCACACGTAGAAAAAAACAGCTTGTCTTTACAAAGAAACACATGTGCCTTTCTTACTAAAGCTTTCGTGAAATTAATAAACTTTAAAAAGAACGCGATTATCTATCAAAGTAAAGCTTGTACTGATAAAAGAAACACTGATCTCAGTTCTAACAATGATTTCACACATAGCAAACAACTGCTTGTCTTTACAAAGAAACACATGTGTGTTTCTTAGTAAAGCTTTCGTCAAATTAAAAAACTTTCAAAAGTACGCGATTATCTTTCAAAGTGAAGCTTGTACTGAGAAAAGGAACACTGATCTCAGTTCTAACAATGCTATCACACGTAGCAAACAACTGCTTGCCTTTTCAAAGAAACACATGTGCATTGTTACTGGAGCATTCTTGAAATTAATAAACTTTCAAAAGAACTCGATTATCTTTCCAAGTGAAGCTTGTACTGAGAAAAGGAACACTGACCTCAGTTCTAACAATGCTTTCACACTTAACAAACAACTGCTTGCCGTTACAAAGAAACACATGTGGCTTTGGTCCTGGAGCATTCGTGAAATTAATAAACTTTCAAAAGAACGCGATTATCTTTCAAAGTAAAGCTTGTACTGAGAAAAGGAACACTGATCTCACTTCTAAAAATGCTTTCACATGAGGCCAACAACTGCTAGTCTTTACAAATAAACACATGTGCGTTTGATAGTAAAGTTTTGTTAAATTAATAAACTTTCAAAAGAACGTGATTATCTTTCAAAGTAAATCTGGTACTGAGAAAAGTAACACTGATATCAGTTCTAACAATGATTTCACACGTAGCAAACAACTGCTTGTCTTTACAAAAAACACATGTGCGTTTCTTACTAACGCTTTCGTGAAATTAATAAACTTTCAAAAGAATGTTTTTATCTTTCAAAGTAAAGCTTGTACTGGAAAAGGAACACTGATCTCAGTTCTAACAATGTTTTCACACGTAGCAAACAACTGCTTCCCTTTACAAAGAAACACATGTGCATTGTTACTCGAGCATTCTTGAAATTAATAAACTTTCAAAAGAACACCATTATCTTTCAAAATAAAGCTCTTACTGAGAAATGCAACACTGATCTCAGTTTTAACAATGCAACATGTAGCTAACAACTGCTTGTCTTTACAAAGAAACACATGTGCGTTTCTTAGTAAAGCTTTCATGAAAATAAAAATATTCAAAAGAACGCGATTATCTTTCAAAGTAAAGCTTGTACTGGGAAAAGGAACACTGATCTCAGTTCTAACAATGCTTCCACACGTAGCAAACAACTGCTTGCCTTTACAAAGAAACACATGTGTGTTTGGTCCAAAAGCTTTCGTGAAATTTATTAACTTTCAAAAGAACGCGATTATCTTTCATAGTAAAGCTTCGACTGACAAAAGGAACAGTGATATCAGTTATAACAGTGCTTTGACAAGTAGCAAACAACTGCTTGTCTTTACAAAGAAAGACATGTGCGTTTCTTACTTAAACGTTCATGAAATTAATAAACTTTCAAAAGAACGCCATTATCTTTCAAAGTAAATGTTGTATGAGAAAAGGAATACTGATCTCAGTTCTAACAATGCTATCACACATAGCAAACAACTGCTTGACTTTACGAAGAAGCACATGTGCTTTGGTACTAAAGCTTTCATGTAATTAATAAACTTTCAAAAGAACGTGATTATCTTTCAGAGTAAAGCTTGTACTGAGAAAAGGAACACTGATCTCAGTTCTAACAACGCTTTCACTCGTGCCAAACTACTGCATGTCTTTACAAAGAAACGCATAAGCGTTTCTTACTAAAGCTTTCGTGAAATTAATAAACTTTCAAAAGAACGCGATTATCTTTCAAAGTAAAGCTTGTACTGGGAAAAGGAACACTGATCTCAGTTCTAAAAATGCTTCCACACGTAGCAAACAACTGCTTGCCTTTACAAAGAAATACATGTGCATTGTTACTGGAGCATTCTTGAAATTAATAAACTTTCAAAAGAACCCCATTATCTTTCAAAGTAAAGCTCTTACTGAGAAATGGAACAATGATCTCAGTTCTAATAATGCTTTCACACGTGGCAAACTACTGCATGTCTTTACAAAGAAACACATGAGCGTTTCTTACTAAAGCTTTCCTGAAATTAATAAACTTTCAAAAGAACACGATAATCTTTCAAAGTAAAGCTTGTACTGAGAAAAAAAACACTGATATCAGTTCTAACATTGCTTTCACACCTAGAAAACAACTGCTTGTCTTCACAAACAAACACAAGTTCGTTTCTTACTAAAGCTTTCGTGAAATTAATAAACTTTCAAAAGAACCCGATTATCTTTCAAAGTAAAGCTTGTACAGACAAAAGAAACACTGATCTCAGTTCTATCAATGATTTCTCACGTAGCAAACAACTGTTTGTCTTTACAAAGAAACACATGTGCGTTTCTTAGTAAAGTTTTCGTGAAAATAAAAATATTCAAAGGAACGAGATTATCTTTCAAAGTGAAGCTTGTACTGAGAAAAGGAACACTGATCTCAGTTCTAACAATGGTTTCACACGTAACAAACAACTGCTTGTCTTTACAAAGAAACACATGGGCGTTTCTAAGTAAAGCTTTCGTGAAAATAAAAATATTCAAAAGAACACGATTATCTTTCAAAGTGAAGCTTGTACTGAGAAAAGAAACACTGATCTCAGTTCTAACAATGCTTTCCCTTGTGCCAAACTACTGCATGTATTTGCAAAGAAACACATAAGCTTTTCTTAATAAAGCTTTCGGGAAATTAATAAACATTCAAAAGAATGTGATTATCTTTCAAAGTAATGCTTGTACTAGGAAAAGGAACATTGATCTCAGTTCTAACAATGCTTTCAAACATAGCAAACTACTGCTTGTCTTTACAAAGAAACACATGTGCGTTTCTTACTAAAGCTTTCGTGAAATTAATAAACTTTCAAAGAACGCTATTATCTTTCAAAGTAAAGCTTTTACTGAGAAAAGGAACACTGATCTCAGTTCTAACAATGGTTTTCACGTAGCAAACAACTGCTTGTCTTTACAAAGAAACACATGTGCATTTATTAATAAAGAATTCGTGAAATTAATAAACTTTCAATAGAACGCGTTTATCTTTCAAAGTAAAGCTTGTAGAGAAAAGGAACACTGACATCAGTTCTAACAATGCTTTCACACTTAGCAAACAACTGCTTGCCTTTACAAAGAAACACATGTGCATTGTTACTGGAGCATTCTTGAAATTAAGAAACTTTCAAAAGAACACGGTTATCTTTCAAAGAAAAGCTTGTACTGAGAAAAGGAACACTGATCTCTGTTCTAACAATGCTTTCACACTTAACAAACAACTGCTTTTCTTTACAAAGAAAGACATGTTCTTTTGGTAGTAAAGCTTTCATGAAATTAGTAAACTTTCAAAGAACGCGATTATCTTCAAAGTAAGGCTTGTACTGAGAAAGGGAACACTGATCTCAGTTCTAACAATGCTTTCACACGTGGCAAAATACTGCATGTGTTTACAAAGAAACACATGAGCGTTTCTTACTAAAGCTTTCGTGAAATTAATAAACTTTCAAATGAACGTGATTATCTTTCAAAGTAAAGCTTGTACTGAGAAAAGAAACACTGATCTCACTTCTAACAATGCTTTCACACGTAGAAAAAAACAGCTAGTCTTTACAAAGAAACACATGTGCCTTTCTTACTAAAGCTTTCGTGAAATTAATAAACTTTCAAAAGAACGCGATTATCTATCAAAGTAAAGCTTGTACTGAGAAAAGGAACACTGATCTCGTTCTAACAATGCATTCACATGTAGAAAACAACTGCTTGTCTTTACAAAGAAACACATGTGCGTTTCTTAGTAAAGCTTTCGTGAAAATAAAAATATTCAAAAGAATGCGATTATCTTTCAAAGTGAAGCTTGTACTGAGAAAAGGAACACTGATCTCCGTTCTATCAATGCTATCACACGTACCAAACAACTGCTTGCCTTTACAAAGAAACACATGTGCATTGTTACTGGAGCATTCTTGAAATTAATAAACTTTCAAAAGAACTCGAATATCTTTCAAAGTGAAGCTTGTACTGAGAGAAGGAACACTGACATCAGTTCTAAAAATGCTTTCACACTTAACAAACAACTGCTTGCCGTTACAAAGAAACACATGTGGCTTTGGTCCTGGAGCATTCGTGAAATTAATAAACTTTCAAAAGAACGCGATTATCTTTCAAAGTAAAGCTTGTACTGAGAAAAGGAACACTGATCTCACTTCTAACAATGCTTTCACAAGAGGCAAACAACTGCTAGTCTTTACACATAAACACATGTGCATTTGGTAGTAAAGTTTTCGTTAAATTAATAAACTTTCAAAAGAACGTGATTATCTTTCAAAGTAAATCTGGTACTGAGAAAAGTAACACTGATATCAGTTCTAACAATGCTTTCACACGTAGCAAACAACTGCTTGTCTTTACAAAAAACACATGTGCGTTGCTTACTAACGCTTTCGTGAAATTAATAAACTTTCAAAAGAACGTGATTATCTTTCAAAGTAAAGCTTGTACTGGAAAAGGAACACTGATCTCAGTTCTAACAATGCTTTCACACGTAGCAAACAACTGCTTGCCTTTACAAAGAAATACATGTGCATTGTTACTGGAGCATTCTAAAATTAATAAACTTTCAAAAGAACACCATTATCTTTCAAAGTAAAGCTCTTACTGAGAAATGGAACACTGATCTCAGTTCTAATAATGCTTTCACACGTGGCAAACTACTGCATGTCTTTACAAAGAAACACATGAGCGTTTCTTACTAAAGCTTTCGTGAAATTAATAAACTTTCAAAAGAACATGATAATCTTTCAAAGTAAAGCTTGTACTGAGAAAAGGAACACTGATATCAGTTCTAACATTGCTTTCACACCTAGAAAACAACTGCTTGTCTTCACAAACAAACACAAGTTCTTTTCTTACTAAAGCTTTTGTGAAATTAATAAACTTTCAAAAGAATGCGATTATCTTTCAAAGTAAAGCTTGTACTGAGAAAAGAAACACTGATCTCAGTTCTATCAATGATTTCTCACGTAGCAAACAACTGCTTGTATTTACAAAGAAACACATGTGCGTTTCTTAGTAAAGCTTTTGTGAAAATAAAAATATTCAAAAGAATGAGATTATCTTTCAAAGTGAAGCTTGTACTGAGAAAAGGAACACTGATTTCAGTTCTAACAATGGTTTCACACGTAACAAACAACTGCTTGTCTTTACAAAGAAACACATGTGCGTTTCTAAGTAAAGCATTCGTGAAAATAAAAATAATAAAAAGAACACGATTATCTTTCAAAGTAAAGCTTGTACTGAGAAAAGAAACACTGATCTCAGTTCTAACAACGCTTTCATTCGTGCCAAACTACTGCATGTCTTTACAAAGAAACGCATAAGCGTTTCTTACTAAAGCTTTCGTGAAATTAATAAACTTTCAAAAGAACGCGATTATCTTTCAAAGTAAAGCTTGTACTGGGAAAAGGAACACTGATCTCAGTTCTAACAATGCTTCCACACGTAGCAAACAACTGCTTGCCTTTACAAAAAATACATGTGCATTGTTACTGGAGCATTCTTGAAATTAATAAACTTTCAAAAGAACCCCATTATCTTTCAAAGTAAAGGTCTTACTGAGAAATGGAACAATGATCTCAGTTCTAATAATGCTTTCACACGTGGCAAACAACTGCTTGTCTTTACAAAGAAACACATTTGCGTTTGATACTAAAGCTTTCGTGAAATTACTAAACATTCAAAAGAACGTGATTTTCTTTCAAAGTAAAGCTTGTACTGAGAAAAGGAACACTGATCTCAGTTCTAACAATGCTTTCACACTTAGCAAACAACTGCTTGTCTTTCGAAAGAACACATGGGCATTTGGTACTAAAGCTTCCGTTAAATTAATAAACTTTCAAAACAAAGCGATTATTTTTCAAAGTAAAGCTTGTACTGAGAAAAGGAACACTGATCTCAGTTCTAACAATGCTTTCAAACGTGGCAAACTACTGCTTGTCTTTACAAAGAAACACATGTGCGTTTCTTACTAAAGCTTTCATGAAATTAATATAATTTAAAATGAACGACATTATCTTTCAAAGTAAAGCTTGTACTGAGAAAAAATACACTGATCTCAGTTTTAACAATGCTTTCTCACATAGCAAACAACTGCTTGTCTTTACAAAGAAGCACATGTGCATTTATTAATAAAGCTTTCATGAAATTAATAAACTTTCAAAAGAACGCTATTATCTTTCAAGGTAAAGCTTGTACTGAGAAAAGAAACACTGATCTCAGTTCTAATATTGCTTTCACACATAGCAAACAACTGCTTGATTTTACAAAGTAACACATGTGTATTGTTACTGAAGAATTCTTGAAATTAATAAACTTTCAAAAGAACTGGATTATCTTTCAAAGTGAAGCTTGTACTGAGAAAAGGAACACTGATCTCAGTTCTAAGAATGCTTTCACACGTAACAAACAACTGCTAGCCTTTACAAAGAAACACATGAGCCTTTGGTCCTGGAGCATTTGTGAAATTAATAAAATTTCAAAAGAACGCGATTTTCATTAAATAAAGCTTGTACTTAGAAAAGAAACACTGATCTCAGTTCTAAAAATGCTTTCACACTTGGCAAACCACTGCTTGTCTTTACAAAGAAACACATGTGTGTTTCTTAGTAAAGGTTTCGTGAAAATAAATATATTCAAAAGAACGCGATTATCTTGCAAATTAAAACTTCTACTGAGAAAAGAAACACTGATCTCAGTTCTAACAATGCTTTCACTTGTGCCAAACTACTGCATGTCTTTGCAAAGAAACACATAAGCTTTTCTTAATAAAGCTTTCGGGAAATTAGTAAACATTCAAAAGAACGTGATTATCTTTCAAAGTAACGCTTGTATTAGGAAAAGGAACACTGATCTCAGTTCTAACAATGCTTTCACACGTAGCAAACTACTGCTTGCCTTTACAAAGAAACACATGTGGCTTTGGTCCTGGAGCATTCGTGAAATTAATAAACTTTCAAAAGAACGCGATTATCTTTCAAAGTAAAGCTTGTACTGAGAAAAGGAACACTGATCTCACTTCTAACAATGCTTTCACATGTAGCAAACAACTGCTTGTCTTTACAAAGAAACACATGTGCGTTTCTTAGTAAAGCTTTTGTGATAATAAAAATATTCAAAAGAACGCAATTATCTTTCAAAGTGAAGCTTGTACTGAAAAAAGGAACACTGATCTCAGTTCTAACAATGGTTATACATGTAACAAACAACTGCTTGCCTTTACAAAGAAACACATGTGTGTTTGGTACAAAAGCTTTCTTGAAATTTATTAACTTTCAAAAGAACGCGATTATCTTTCATAGTAAAGCTTGTACTGACAAAAGGAACAGTGATATCAGTTGTAACAGTGCTTTCACAAGTAGCAAACAACTGCTTGTCTTTACAAAGAAACACATGTGCGTTTCTTACTAAAACTTTCATGAAATTAATAAACTTTCAAAAGAACGCGATTATCTTTCAAAGTGAAGCTTGTACTGAGAAAAGGAACACTGATCTCAGTTCTAACAATGGTTTCACATGTAACAAACAACTGCTTGCCTTTACAAAGAAACACATGTGTGTTTGGTACAAAAGCTTTCGTGAAATTTATTAACTTTCAAAAGAACGCGATTATCTTTCATAGTAAAGCCTGTACTGACAAAAGGAACAGTGATATCAGTTGTAACAGTGCTTTCACAAGTAGCAAACAACTGCTTGTCTTTACAAAGAAACACATGTGCGTTTCTTACTAAAACTTTCATGAAATTAATAAACATTCAAAAGAACGCCATTATCTTTCAAAGTAAAGGTTGTATGAGAAAAGGAATACTGATCTAAGTTCTAACAATGCTTTCACACATAGCAAACAACTGCTTGACTTTACGAAGAAGCACATGTGCGTTTGGTACTTAAGCTTTCGTGAAATTAATAAACTTTCTGAACGTGATTATCTTTCAAAGTAAAGCTTGTACTGAGAAAAGGAAAACTGATCTCAGTTCTAACAACGCTTTCACTCGTGCCAAACTACTGCATGTCTTTAGAAAGAAAAACATAAGCGTTTCTTACTAAAGCTTCCGTGAAATTAATAAACTTTCAAAAGAACGTGATTATCTTTCAAAGTAAAGCTTGTACTGGGAAAAGGAACACTGATCTCAGTTCTAACAATGCTTTCACACGTAGCAAACAACTGCTTGCCTTTACAAAGAAACACATGTGCATTGTTACTGGAGCATTCTTGAAATTAATAAACTTTCAAAAGAACTCGAATATCTTTCAAAGTGAAGCTTGTACTGAGAAAAGCAACACTGACCTCAGTTATAACAATGCTTTCACACTTAACAAACAACTGCTTGCCGTTACAAAGAAACACATGTGGCTTTGGTCCTGGAGCATTCGTGAAATTAATAAACTTTCAAAAGAACGCGATTATCTTTCAAAGTAAAGCTTGTACTGAGAAAAGGAACACTGATCTCACTTCTAAAAATGCTTTCACATGAGGCAAACAACTGCTAGTCTTTACAAATAAACACATGTGCGTTTGGTAGTAAAGTTTTTGTTAAATTAATAAACTTTCAAAAGAACGTGATTATCTTTCAAAGTAAATCTGGTACTGAGAAAAGTAACACTGATATCAGTTCTAACAATGCTTTCACACGTAGCAAACAACTGCTTGTCTTTACAAAGAAACACATGTGCGTTTCTAAGTAAGGTTTCGTGAAAATAAAAATATTCAAAAGAACACGGTTATCTTTCAATGTAAAGCTTCTACTGAGAAAAGAAACACTGATCTCAGTTCTAACAATGCTTTCACTGGTGCCAAACTACTGCATGTCTTTGCAAAGAAACACATAAGCGTATCTTAATAAAGCTTTCGTGAAATTAATTAACATTCAAAAGAACGTGACTATCTTTCAAAGTAAAGCTTGTACTGGGAAAAGGAACACTGATCTCAGTTCTAACAATGCTTTCACACATAGCAAACTACTGCTTGTCTTTACAAAGAAACACATGTGTGTTTCTTACTAAAGCTTTCGTGAAATTAATAAACTTTCAAAGAACGCTATTATCTTTCAAAGTAAAGCTTTTACTGAGAAAAGGAACACTGATCTCAGTTCTAACAATGCTTTCTCACGTAGCAAACAACTGCTTGTCTTTACAAAGAAACACATGTGCATTTATTAATAAAGCATTCGTGAAATTAATAAACTTTCAAAAGAACGCGTTTATCTTTCAAAGTAAAGCTTGTAGAAAAAAGGAACACTGAACACAGTTCTAACAATGCTTTCACACTTAGCAAACAACTGCTTGCCTTTACAAAGAAACACATGTGCATTATTACTGGAGCATTCTTGAAATTAAGAAACTTTCAAAAGAACACGGTTATCTTTCAAAGTAAAGCTCTTACTGAAAAAAGGAACACTGATCTCAGTTCTAACAATGCATTCACACTTAACAAACAACTGCTTTTCTTTACAAAGAAAGACATGTTCTTTTGGTAGTAAAGCTTTCATGAAATTAATAACCTTTCAAAGAACGCGATTATCTTCAAAGTAAGGCTTGTACTGAGAAAAGGAACACTGATCTCAGTTGTAACAATGCTTTCACACGTGGCAAAATACTGCATGTGTTTACAAAGAAACACATGATCTCTTCTTACTAAAGCTTTCGTGAAATTAATAAACTTTCAAAAGAACTCGATTATCTTTCAAAGTGAAGCTTGTACTGAGAAAAGGAACACTGACCTCAGTTCTAACAATTCTTTCACACTTAACAAACAACTGCTTGCCGTTACAAAGAAACACATGTGGCTTTGGTCCTGGAGCATTCGTGAAATTAATAAACTTTCTAAAGAAACCGATTATCTTTCAATTAAAGGTTGTACTGAGAAAAGGAACACTGATCTCACTTCTAACAATGCTTTCACATGAGGCAAACAACTGCTAGTCTTTACAAAGAAACACATGTGCCTTTGGTAGTAAAGTTTTCGTTAAATTAATAAACTTTCAAAAGAACGTGATTATCTTTCAAAGTAAATCTGATACTGAGAAAAGTAACACTGATATCAGTTCTAACAATGCTTTCACACTTAGCAAACAACTGCTTGTCTTTACAAAAAACACATGTGCGTTTCTTACTAACGCTTTCTTGAAATTAATAAACTTTCAAAAGAACGTGATTATCTTTCAAAGTAAAGCTTGTACTGGGAAAAGGAACACTGATCTCAGTTCTAACAATGGTTTCACACGTAACAAACAACTGCTTGTCTTTACAAAGAAACACATGTGCGTTTCTAAGTAAAGGTTTCGTGAAAAAAAAATATTCAAAAGTACACGATTATCTTTCAAAGTAAAGCTTGTACTGAGAAAAGAAACACTGATCTCAGTTCTAACAGTGCTTTCACTTGTGCCAAACTACTGCATGACTTTGCAAAGAAACACATAAGCTTTTCTTAATAAAGCTTTCAGGAAATTAATAAACATTCAAAAGAACGTGATTATCTTTCAAAGTAACGCTTGTACTAGGGAAAGGAACACTGATCTCAGTTCTAACAATGCTTTCACACGTAGCAAACTACTGCTTGCCTTTACAAAGAAACACATGTGGCTTTGGTCCTGGAGCATTCGTGAAATTAATAAACTTTCAAAAGAACGCGATTATCTTTCAAAGTAAAGCTTGTACTGAGAAAAGGAACACTGATCTCACTTCTAACAATGCTTTCACATGTAGCAAACAACTGCTTGTCTTTACAAAGAAACACATGTGCGTTTCTTAGTAAAGCTTTCGTGATAATAAAAATATTCAAAAGAACGCGATTATCTTTCAAAGTGAAGCTTGTACTGAAAAAAGGAACACTGATCTCAGTTCTAACAATGGTTATACATGTAACAAACAACTGCTTGCCTTTACAAAGAAACACATGTGTGTTTGGTACAAAAGCTTTCTTGAAATTTATTAACTTTCAAAAGAACGCGATTATCTTTCATAGTAAAGCTTGTACTGACAAAAGGAACAGTGATATCAGTTGTAACAGTGCTTTCACAAGTAGCAAACAACTGCTTGTCTTTACAAAGAAACACATGTGCGTTTCTTACTAAAACTTTCATGAAATTAATAAACTTTCAAAAGAACGCGATTATCTTTCAAAGTGAAGCTTGTACTGAGAAAAGGAACACTGATTTAAGTTCTAAAAATGATTTCACATGTAACAAACAACTGCTTGCCTTTACAAAGAAACACATGTGTGTTTGGTACAAAAGCTTTCGTGAAATTTATTAACTTTCAAAAGAACGCGATTATCTTTCATAGTAAAGCTTGTACTGACAAAAGGAACAGTGATATCAGTCGTAACAGTGCTTTCACAAGTAGCAAACAACTGCTTGTCTTTACAAAGAAACACATGTGTGTTTCTTACTAAAACTTTCATGAAATTAATAAACATTCAAAAGAACGCCATTATCTTTCAAAGTAAAGGTTGTATGAGAAAAGGAATACTGATCTCAGTTCTAACAATGCTTTCACACATAGCAAACAACTGCTTGACTTTACGAAGAAGCACATGTGCGTTTGGTACTTAAGCTTTCGTGAAATTAATAAACTTTCTGAACGTGATTATCTTTCAAAGTAAAGCTTGTACTGAGAAAAGGAACACTGATCTCAGTTCTAACAAGGCTTTCACTCGTGCCAAACTACTGCATGTCTTTAGAAAGAAACACATAAGCGTTTCTTACTAAAGCTTTCGTGAAATTAATAAACTTTCAAAAGAACGTGATTATCTTTCAAAGTAAAGCTTGTACTGGGAAAAGGAACACTGATCTCAGTTCTAACAAAGCTTTCACACGTAGCAAACAACTGCTTGCCTTTACAAAGAAATACACGTGCATTGTTACTGGAGCATTCTTGAAATTAATAAACTTTCAAAAGAACACCATTATCTTTCAAAGTAAAGCTCTTAGAGAAATGGAACACTGATCTCAGTTCTAATAATGCTTTCACACGTGGCAATCTACTGCATGTCTTTACAAAGAAACACATGAGCGTTTCTTACTAAAGCTTTCCTGAAATTAATAAACTTTCAAAAGAACACGATAATCTTTCAAAGTAAAGCTTGTACTGAGAAAAAGAACACTGATATCAGTTCTATCATTGCTTTCACACCTAGAAAACAACTGCTTGTCTTCACAAACAAACACAAGTTCGTTTCTTAGTAAAGCTTTCGTGAAAATAAAAATATTCAAAAGAACGAGATTATCTTTCAAAGTGAAGCTTGTACTGAGAAAAGGAACACTGATCTCAGTTATAACAATGGTTTCACACGTAACAAACAACTGCTTGTCTATACAAAGAAACACATGTGCGTTTATTAATAAAGCATTCGTGAAATTAATAAACTTTCAAAAGAACGCGTTTATCTTTCAAAGTAAAGCTTGTTGAAAAAAGGAACACTGAACTCAGTTCTAACAATGCTTTCACACTTAGCAAACAACTGCTTGCCTTTACAAAGAAACACATGTGCATTGTTACTGGAGCATTCTTGAAATTAAGAAACTTTCAAAAGAACACGGTTATCTTTCAAAGTAAAGCTCTTACTGAAAAAAGGAACACTGATCTCAGTTCTAACAATGCTTTCACACTTAACAAACAACTGCTTTTCTTTACAAAGAAAGACATGTTCTTTTGGTAATAAAGCTTTCATGAAATTAATAAACTTTCAAAGAACGCGATTATCTTCAAAGTAAGGCTTGTACTGCGAAAAGGAACACTGATCTCAGTACTAACAATGCTTTCACACGTTGCAAAATACTGCATGTGTTTACAAAGAAACACATGAGCGTTTCTTACTAAAGCTTTCGTGAAATTAATAAACTTTCAAATGAATGTGATTATCTTTCAAAGTAAAGCTTGTATTGAGAAAAGAAACACAGATCTCAGTTCTAACAATGCTTTCACACGTAGAAAAAAACAGCTTGTCTTTACAAAGAAACACATGTGCCTTTCTTACTAAAGCTTTCTTGAAATTAATAAACTTTCCAAAGAACATGATAATCTTTCAAAGTAAAGCTTGTACTGAGAAAAGGAACACTGATATCAGTTCTAACATTTCTTTCATACCTAGAAAACAACTGCTTGTCTTCACAAACAAACACAAGTTCGTTTCTTACTAAAGCTTTCGTGAAATTAATAAACTTTCAAAAGAACGCGATTATCTTTCAAAGTAAACCTTGTACTGAGAAAAGAAACACTGATCTCAGTTCTATCAATGATTTCTCACGTAGCAAACAACTGCTTGTTTTTACAAAGAAACACATGTGCGTTTCTTAGTAAAGCTTTCGTGAAAAAAAAATATTCAAAAGAATGAGATTATCTTTCAAAGTGAAGCTTGTACTGAGAAAAGGAACACTGATCTCAGTTCTAACAATGGTTTCACACGTAACAAACAACTGCTTGTCTTTACAAAGAAACACATGTGCGTTTCTAAGTAAACCTTTCGTGAAAATAAAAATATTCAAAAGAACACGATTATCTTTCAAAGT
Source organism: Chionomys nivalis (assembly GCF_950005125.1). Classification (NCBI taxonomy): domain Eukaryota; kingdom Metazoa; phylum Chordata; class Mammalia; order Rodentia; family Cricetidae; genus Chionomys; species Chionomys nivalis. The sequence goes on from NC_080087.1 coordinate 136,603,645, forward strand.
AAAGCTTGTACTGAGAAAAGAAACACTGATCTCAGTTCTAACAATTCTTTCACTGGTGCCAAACTACTGCATGTCTTTGCAAAGAAACACATAAGCGTATCTTAATAAAGCTTTTGTGAAATTAATAAACATTCAAAAGAACGTGATTATCTTTCAAAGTAAAGCTTGTACTGGGAAAAGGAGCACTGATCTCAGTTCTAACAATGCTTTCACACGTAGCAAACTACTGCTTGTCTTTACAAAGAAAAACATGTGCGTTTCTTACTAAAGCTTTCGTGAAATTAATAAACTTTCAAAGAACGCTATTATCTTTCAAAGTAGAGCTTTTACTGAGAAAAGGAACACTGATTTCAGTTCTAACAATGCTTTCTCACGTAGCAAACAACTGCTTGTCTTTACAAAGAAACACATGTGCATTTATTAATAAAGCATTCGTGAAATTAATAAACTTTCAAAAGAATGCGTTTATCTTTCAAAGTAAAGCTTGTAGAAAAAAGGAACACTGAACTCAGTTCTAACAATGCTTTCACACTTAGCAAACAACTGCTTGTCTTTACAAAGAAACACATGTGCATTGTTACTGGAGCATTCTTGAAATTAAGAAACTTTCAAAAGAACACGGTTATCTTTCAAAGTAAAGCTCTTACTGAGAAAAGGAACACTGATCTCAGTTCTAACAATGCTTTCACACTTAACAAACAACTGCTTGTCTTTACAAAGAAAAACATGTTCTTTTGGTAGTAAAGCTTTCATGAAATTAATAAACTTTCAAAGAACGCGATTATCTTCAAAGTAAGGCTTGTACAGAGAAAAGGAACACTGATCTCATTTCTAACAATGCTTTCACACGTGGCAAAATACTGCATGTGTTTACAAAGAAACACATGTGTGTTTCTTAGTAAAGCTTTCGTCAAATTAAAAAACTTTAAAAAGTACGCGATTATCTTTCAAAGTGAAGCTTGTACTGAGAAAAGGAACACTGATCTCAGTTCTAACAATGCTATCACACGTAGCAAACAACTGCTTGCCTTTACAAAGAAACACATGTGCATTGTTATTGGAGCATTCTTGAAATTAATAAACTTTCAAAAGAACTCGATTATCTTTCAAAGTGAAGGTTGTACTGAGAAAAGAAACACTGATCTCAGTTCTAACAATTCTTTCACTGGTGCCAAACTACTGCATGTCTTTGCAAAGAAACACATAAGCGTATCTTAATAAAGCTTTCGTGAAATTAATAAACATTCAAAAGAAAGTGATTATCTTTCAAAGTAAAGCTTGTACTGGGAAAAGGAACACTGATCTCAGTTCTAACAATGCTTTCACATGTAGCAAACTACTGCTTGTCTTTACAAAGAAAAACATGTGCGTTTCTTACTAAAGCTTTCGTGAAATTAATAAACTTTCAAAAGAACGCGATTATCTTTCAAAGTAAAGCTTGTACTGGGAAAAGGAACACTGATCTCAGTTCTAACAATGCTTTCTCACGTAGCAAACAACTGCTTGTCTTTACAAAGAAACACATGTGCATTTATTAATAAAGCATTCGTGAAATTAATAAACTTTCAAAAGAATGCGTTTATCTTTCAAAGTAAAGCTTGTAGAAAAAAGGAACACTGAACTCAGTTCTAACAATGCTTTCACACTTAGCAAACAACTGCTTGCCTTTACAAAGAAACACATGTGCATTGTTACTGGAGCATTCTTGAAATTAAGAAACTTTCAAAAGAACACGGTTATCTTTCAAAATAAAGCTCTTACTGAGAAAAGGAACACTGATCTCAGTTCTAACAATGCTTTCACACTTAACAAACAACTGCTTTTCTTTACAAAGAAAGACATGTTCCTTTGGTAGTAAAACTCATGAAATTAATAAACTTTCAAAGAACGCAATTATCTTCAAAGTAAGGCTTGTACTGAGAAAAGGAACACTGATCTCAGTTCTAACAATGCTTTCACACGTGGCAAAATACTCCATGTGTTTACAAAGAAACACATGAGCGTTTCTTATTAAAGCTTTCGTGAAATTAATAAACTTTCAAATGAATGTGATTATCTTTCAAAGTAAAGCTTGAACTGAGAAAAGAAACACTGATCTCAGTTCTAACAATGCTTTCACACGTAGAAAAAAACAGCTTGTCTTTACAAAGAAACACATGTGCCTTTCTTACTAAAGCTTTCGTGAAATTAATAAACTTTAAAAAGAACGCGATTATCTATCAAAGTAAAGCTTGTACTGATAAAAGAAACACTGATCTCAGTTCTAACAATGATTTCACACATAGCAAACAACTGCTTGTCTTTACAAAGAAACACATGTGTGTTTCTTAGTAAAGCTTTCGTCAAATTAAAAAACTTTCAAAAGTACGCGATTATCTTTCAAAGTGAAGCTTGTACTGAGAAAAGGAACACTGATCTCAGTTCTAACAATGCTATCACACGTAGCAAACAACTGCTTGCCTTTACAAAGAAACACATGTGCATTGTTATTGGAGCATTCTTGAAATTAATAAACTTTCAAAAGAACTCGATTATCTTTCAAAGTGAAGCTTGTACTGAGAAAAGAAACACTGATCTCAGTTCTAACAATGCTTTCACTGGTGCCAAACTACTGCATGTCTTTGCAAAGAAACACATAAGCGTATCTTAATAAAGCTTTCGTGAAATTAATAAACATTCAAAAGAACGTGATTATCTTTCAAAGTAAAGCTTGTACTGGGAAAAGGAACACTGATCTCAGTTCTAACAATGCTTTCTCACGTAGCAAACAACTGCTTGTCTTTACAAAGAAACACATGTGCATTTATTAATAAAGCATTCGTTAAATTAATAAACTTTCAAAAGAATGCGTTTATCTTTCAAAGTAAAGCTTGTAGAAAAAAGGAACACTGAACTCAGTTCTAACAATGCTTTCACACTTAGCAAACAACTGCTTGCCTTTACAAAGAAACACATGTGCATTGTTACTGGAGCATTCTTGAAATTAAGAAACTTTCAAAAGAACACGGTTATCTTTCAAAATAAAGCTCTTACTGAGAAAAGGAACACTGATCTCTGTTCTAACAATGCTTTCACACTTAACAAACAACTGCTTTTCTTTACAAAGAAAGACATGTTCCTTTGGTAGTAAAGCTTTCATGAAATTAATAAACTTTCAAAGAACGCGATTATCTTCAAAGTAAGGCTTGTACTGAGAAAAGGAACACTGATCTCAGTTCTAACAATGCTTTCACACGTGGCAAAATACTGCATGTGTTTACAAAGAAACACATGAGCGTTTCTTATTAAAGCTTTCGTGAAATTAATAAACTTTCAAATGAATGTGATTATCTTTCAAAGTAAAGCTTGTACTGAGAAAAGAAACACTGATCTCAGTTCTAACAATGCTTTCACACGTAGAAAAAAACAGCTTGTCTTTACAAAGAAACACATGTGCCTTTCTTACTAAAGCTTTCGTGAAATTAATAAACTTTAAAAAGAACGCGATTATCTATCAAAGTAAAGCTTGTACTGATAAAAGAAACACTGATCTCAGTTCTAACAATGATTTCACACATAGCAAACAACTGCTTGTCTTTACAAAGAAACACATGTGTGTTTCTTAGTAAAGCTTTCGTCAAATTAAAAAACTTTCAAAAGTACGCGATTATCTTTCAAAGTGAAGCTTGTACTGAGAAAAGGAACACTGATCTCAGTTCTAACAATGCTATCACACGTAGCAAACAACTGCTTGCCTTTTCAAAGAAACACATGTGCATTGTTACTGGAGCATTCTTGAAATTAATAAACTTTCAAAAGAACTCGATTATCTTTCCAAGTGAAGCTTGTACTGAGAAAAGGAACACTGACCTCAGTTCTAACAATGCTTTCACACTTAACAAACAACTGCTTGCCGTTACAAAGAAACACATGTGGCTTTGGTCCTGGAGCATTCGTGAAATTAATAAACTTTCAAAAGAACGCGATTATCTTTCAAAGTAAAGCTTGTACTGAGAAAAGGAACACTGATCTCACTTCTAAAAATGCTTTCACATGAGGCCAACAACTGCTAGTCTTTACAAATAAACACATGTGCGTTTGATAGTAAAGTTTTGTTAAATTAATAAACTTTCAAAAGAACGTGATTATCTTTCAAAGTAAATCTGGTACTGAGAAAAGTAACACTGATATCAGTTCTAACAATGCTTTCACACGTAGCAAACAACTGCTTGTCTTTACAAAAAACACATGTGCGTTTCTTACTAACGCTTTCGTGAAATTAATAAACTTTCAAAAGAACACCATTATCTTTCAAAATAAAGCTCTTACTGAGAAATGCAACACTGATCTCAGTTTTAACAATGCAACATGTAGCTAACAACTGCTTGTCTTTACAAAGAAACACATGTGCGTTTCTTAGTAAAGCTTTCATGAAAATAAAAATATTCAAAAGAACGCGATTATCTTTCAAAGTAAAGCTTGTACTGGGAAAAGGAACACTGATCTCAGTTCTAACAATGCTTCCACACGTAGCAAACAACTGCTTGCCTTTACAAAGAAACACATGTGTGTTTGGTCCAAAAGCTTTCGTGAAATTTATTAACTTTCAAAAGAACGCGATTATCTTTCATAGTAAAGCTTCGACTGACAAAAGGAACAGTGATATCAGTTATAACAGTGCTTTGACAAGTAGCAAACAACTGCTTGTCTTTACAAAGAAAGACATGTGCGTTTCTTACTTAAACGTTCATGAAATTAATAAACTTTCAAAAGAACGCCATTATCTTTCAAAGTAAATGTTGTATGAGAAAAGGAATACTGATCTCAGTTCTAACAATGCTATCACACATAGCAAACAACTGCTTGACTTTACGAAGAAGCACATGTGCTTTGGTACTAAAGCTTTCATGTAATTAATAAACTTTCAAAAGAACGTGATTATCTTTCAGAGTAAAGCTTGTACTGAGAAAAGGAACACTGATCTCAGTTCTAACAACGCTTTCACTCGTGCCAAACTACTGCATGTCTTTACAAAGAAACGCATAAGCGTTTCTTACTAAAGCTTTCGTGAAATTAATAAACTTTCAAAAGAACGCGATTATCTTTCAAAGTAAAGCTTGTACTGGGAAAAGGAACACTGATCTCAGTTCTAACAATGCTTCCACACGTAGCAAACAACTGCTTGCCTTTACAAAGAAATACATGTGCATTGTTACTGGAGCATTCTTGAAATTAATAAACTTTCAAAAGAACCCCATTATCTTTCAAAGTAAAGCTCTTACTGAGAAATGGAACAATGATCTCAGTTCTAATAATGCTTTCACACGTGGCAAACTACTGCATGTCTTTACAAAGAAACACATGAGCATTTCTTACTAAAGCTTTCCTGAAATTAATAAACTTTCAAAAGAACACGATAATCTTTCAAAGTAAAGCTTGTACTGAGAAAAAAAACACTGATATCAGTTCTAACATTGCTTTCACACCTAGAAAACAACTGCTTGTCTTCACAAACAAACACAAGTTCGTTTCTTACTAAAGCTTTCGTGAAATTAATAAACTTTCAAAAGAACCCGATTATCTTTCAAAGTAAAGCTTGTACAGACAAAAGAAACACTGATCTCAGTTCTATCAATGATTTCTCACGTAGCAAACAACTGTTTGTCTTTACAAAGAAACACATGTGCGTTTCTTAGTAAAGTTTTCGTGAAAATAAAAATATTCAAAGGAACGAGATTATCTTTCAAAGTGAAGCTTGTACTGAGAAAAGGAACACTGATCTCAGTTCTAACAATGGTTTCACACGTAACAAACAACTGCTTGTCTTTACAAAGAAACACATGGGCGTTTCTAAGTAAAGCTTTCGTGAAAATAAAAATATTCAAAAGAACACGATTATCTTTCAAAGTGAAGCTTGTACTGAGAAAAGAAACACTGATCTCAGTTCTAACAATGCTTTCACTTGTGCCAAACTACTGCATGTATTTGCAAAGAAACACATAAGCTTTTCTTAATAAAGCTTTCGGGAAATTAATAAACATTCAAAAGAATGTGATTATCTTTCAAAGTAATGCTTGTACTAGGAAAAGGAACATTGATCTCAGTTCTAACAATGCTTTCACACATAGCAAACTACTGCTTGTCTTTACAAAGAAACACATGTGCGTTTCTTACTAAAGCTTTCGTGAAATTAATAAACTTTCAAAGAACGCTATTATCTTTCAAAGTAAAGCTTTTACTGAGAAAAGGAACACTGATCTCAGTTTTAACAATGGTTTTCACGTAGCAAACAACTGCTTGTCTTTACAAAGAAACACATGTGCATTTATTAATAAAGAATTCGTGAAATTAATAAACTTTCAATAGAACGCGTTTATCTTTCAAAGTAAAGCTTGTAGAGAAAAGGAACACTGACATCAGTTCTAACAATGCTTTCACACTTAGCAAACAACTGCTTGCCTTTACAAAGAAACACATGTGCATTGTTACTGGAGCATTCTTGAAATTAAGAAACTTTCAAAAGAACACGGATATCTTTCAAAGAAAAGCTTGTACTGAGAAAAGGAACACTGATCTCTGTTCTAACAATGCTTTCACACTTAACAAACAACTGCTTTTCTTTACAAAGAAAGACATGTTCTTTTGGTAGTAAAGCTTTCATGAAATTAGTAAACTTTCAAAGAACGCGATTATCTTCAAAGTAAGGCTTGTACTGAGAAAGGGAACACTGATCTCAGTTCTAACAATGCTTTCACACGTGGCAAAATACTGCATGTGTTTACAAAGAAACACATGAGCATTTCTTACTAAAGCTTTCGTGAAATTAATAAACTTTCAAATGAACGTGATTATCTTTCAAAGTAAAGCTTGTACTGAGAAAAGAAACACTGATCTCACTTCTAACAATGCTTACACATGAGGCAAACAACTGCTAGTCTTTACAAAGAAACACATAAGCGATTCTTACTAAAGATTTCGTGAAATTAATAAACTTTCAAAAGAACGCGATTATCTTTCAAAGTAAAGCTTGTACTGGGAAAAGGAACACTGATCTCAGTTCTAACAATGCTTCCACACGTAGCAAACAACTGCTTGCCTTTACAAAGAAATACATGTGCATTGTTACTGGAGCATTCTTGAAATTAATAAACTTTCAAAAGAACCCCATTATCTTTCAAAGTAAAGCTCTTACTGAGAAATGGAACAATGATCTCAGTTCTAATAATGCTTTCACACGTGGCAAACTACTGCATGTCTTTACAAAGAAACACATGAGCATTTCTTACTAAAGCTTTCCTGAAATTAATAAACTTTCAAAAGAACACGATAATCTTTCAAAGTAAAGCTTGTACTGAGAAAAAAAACACTGATATCAGTTCTAACATTGCTTTCACACCTAGAAAACAACTGCTTGTCTTCACAAACAAACACAAGTTCGTTTCTTACTAAAGCTTTCGTGAAATTAATAAACTTTCAAAAGAACCCGATTATCTTTCAAAGTAAAGCTTGTACAGACAAAAGAAACACTGATCTCAGTTCTATCAATGATTTCTCACGTAGCAAACAACTGTTTGTCTTTACAAAGAAACACATGTGCGTTTCTTAGTAAAGTTTTCGTGAAAATAAAAATATTCAAAGGAACGAGATTATCTTTCAAAGTGAAGCTTGTACTGAGAAAAGGAACACTGATCTCAGTTCTAACAATGGTTTCACACGTAACAAACAACTGCTTGTCTTTACAAAGAAACACATGGGCGTTTCTAAGTAAAGCTTTCGTGAAAATAAAAATATTCAAAAGAACACGATTATCTTTCAAAGTGAAGCTTGTACTGAGAAAAGAAACACTGATCTCAGTTCTAACAATGCTTTCCCTTGTGCCAAACTACTGCATGTATTTGCAAAGAAACACATAAGCTTTTCTTAATAAAGCTTTCGGGAAATTAATAAACATTCAAAAGAATGTGATTATCTTTCAAAGTAATGCTTGTACTAGGAAAAGGAACATTGATCTCAGTTCTAACAATGCTTTCACACATAGCAAACTACTGCTTGTCTTTACAAAGAAACACATGTGCGTTTCTTACTAAAGCTTTCGTGAAATTAATAAACTTTCAAAGAACGCTATTATCTTTCAAAGTAAAGCTTTTACTGAGAAAAGGAACACTGATCTCAGTTTTAACAATGGTTTTCACGTAGCAAACAACTGCTTGTCTTTACAAAGAAACACATGTGCATTTATTAATAAAGAATTCGTGAAATTAATAAACTTTCAATAGAACGCGTTTATCTTTCAAAGTAAAGCTTGTAGAGAAAAGGAACACTGACATCAGTTCTAACAATGCTTTCACACTTAGCAAACAACTGCTTGCCTTTACAAAGAAACACATGTGCATTGTTACTGGAGCATTCTTGAAATTAAGAAACTTTCAAAAGAACACGGATATCTTTCAAAGAAAAGCTTGTACTGAGAAAAGGAACACTGATCTCTGTTCTAACAATGCTTTCACACTTAACAAACAACTGCTTTTCTTTACAAAGAAAGACATGTTCTTTTGGTAGTAAAGCTTTCATGAAATTAGTAAACTTTCAAAGAACGCGATTATCTTCAAAGTAAGGCTTGTACTGAGAAAGGGAACACTGATCTCAGTTCTAACAATGCTTTCACACGTGGCAAAATACTGCATGTGTTTACAAAGAAACACATGAGCGTTTCTTACAAAAGCTTTCGTGAAATTAATAAACTTTCAAATGAACGTGATTATCTTTCAAAGTAAAGCTTGTACTGAGAAAAGAAACACTGATCTCACTTCTAACAATGCTTTCACACGTAGAAAAAAACAGCTAGTCTTTACAAAGAAACACATGTGCCTTTCTTACTAAAGCTTTCGTGAAATTAATAAACTTTCAAAAGAACGCGATTATCTATCAAAGTAAAGCTTGTACTGAGAAAAGGAACACTGATCTCGTTCTAACAATGCATTCACATGTAGAAAACAACTGCTTGTCTTTACAAAGAAACACATGTGCGTTTCTTAGTAAAGCTTTCGTGAAAATAAAAATATTCAAAAGAACGCGATTATCTTTCAAAGTGAAGCTTGTACTGAGAAAAGGAACACTGATCTCCGTTCTATCAATGCTATCACACGTACCAAACAACTGCTTGCCTTTACAAAGAAACACATGTGCATTGTTACTGGAGCATTCTTGAAATTAATAAACTTTCAAAAGAACTCGAATATCTTTCAAAGTGAAGCTTGTACTGAGAGAAGGAACACTGACATCAGTTCTAAAAATGCTTTCACACTTAACAAACAACTGCTTGCCGTTACAAAGAAACACATGTGGCTTTGGTCCTGGAGCATTCGTGAAATTAATAAACTTTCAAAAGAACGCGATTATCTTTCAAAGTAAAGCTTGTACTGAGAAAAGGAACACTGATCTCACTTCTAACAATGCTTTCACAAGAGGCAAACAACTGCTAGTCTTTACACATAAACACATGTGCATTTGGTAGTAAAGTTTTCGTTAAATTAATAAACTTTCAAAAGAACGTGATTATCTTTCAAAGTAAATCTGGTACTGAGAAAAGTAACACTGATATCAGTTCTAACAATCCTTTCACACGTAGCAAACAACTGCTTGTCTTTACAAAAAACACATGTGCGTTGCTTACTAACGCTTTCGTGAAATTAATAAACTTTCAAAAGAACGTGATTATCTTTCAAAGTAAAGCTTGTACTGGAAAAGGAACACTGATCTCAGTTCTAACAATGCTTTCACACGTAGCAAAAAACTGCTTGCCTTTACAAAGAAATACATGTGCATTGTTACTGGAGCATTCTAAAATTAATAAACTTTCAAAAGAACACCATTATCTTTCAAAGTAAAGCTCTTACTGAGAAATGGAACACTGATCTCAGTTCTAATAATGCTTTCACACGTGGCAAACTACTGCATGTCTTTACAAAGAAACACATGAGCGTTTCTTACTAAAGCTTTCGTGAAATTAATAAACTTTCAAAAGAACATGATAATCTTTCAAAGTAAAGCTTGTACTGAGAAAAGGAACACTGATATTAGTTCTAACATTGCTTTCACACCTAGAAAACAACTGCTTGTCTTCACAAACAAACACAAGTTCTTTTCTTACTAAAGCTTTTGTGAAATTAATAAACTTTCAAAAGAATGCGATTATCTTTCAAAGTAAAGCTTGTACTGAGAAAAGAAACACTGATCTCAATTCTATCAATGATTTCTCACGTAGCAAACAACTGCTTGTATTTACAAAGAAACACATGTGCGTTTCTTAGTAAAGCTTTTGTGAAAATAAAAATATTCAAAAGAATGAGATTATCTTTCAAAGTGAAGCTTGTACTGAGAAAAGGAACACTGATTTCAGTTCTAACAATGGTTTCACACGTAACAAACAACTGCTTGTCTTTACAAAGAAACACATGTGCGTTTCTAAGTAAAGCATTCGTGAAAATAAAAATAATAAAAAGAACACGATTATCTTTCAAAGTAAAGCTTGTACTGAGAAAAGAAACACTGATCTCAGTTCTAACAACGCTTTCATTCGTGCCAAACTACTGCATGTCTTTACAAAGAAACGCATAAGCGTTTCTTACTAAAGCTTTCGTGAAATTAATAAACTTTCAAAAGAACGCGATTATCTTTCAAAGTAAAGCTTGTACTGGGAAAAGGAACACTGATCTCAGTTCTAACAATGCTTCCACACGTAGCAAACAACTGCTTGCCTTTACAAAAAATACATGTGCATTTTTACTGGAGCATTCTTGAAATTAATAAACTTTCAAAAGAACCCCATTATCTTTCAAAGTAAAGCTCTTACTGAGAAATGGAACAATGATCTCAGTTCTAATAATGCTTTCACACGTGGCAAACAACTGCTTGTCTTTACAAAGAAACACATGAGCGTTTCTTACTAAAGCTTTCCTGAAATTAATAAACTTTCAAAAGAACACGATAATCTTTCAAAGTAAAGCTTGTACTGAGAAAAAAAACACTGATATCAGTTCTAACATTGCTTTCACACCTAGAAAAAAACTGCTTGTCTTCACAAACAAACACAAGTTCGTTTCTTACTAAAGCTTTCGTGAAATTAATAAACTTTCAAAAGAACGCGATTATCTTTCAAAGTAAAGCTTGTACAGAGAAAAGAAACACTGATCTCGGTTCTATCAATGATTTCTCACGTAGCAAACAACTGTTTGTCTTTACAAAGAAACACATGTGCGTTTCTTAGTAAAGTTTTCGTGAAAATAAAAATATTCAAAGGAACGAGATTATCTTTCAAAGTGAAGCTTGTACTGAGAAAAGGAACACTGATCTCAGTTCTAACAATGGTTTCACACGTAACAAACAACTGCTTGTCTTTACAAAGAAACACATGGGCGTTTCTAAGTAAAGCTTTCGTGAAAATAAAAATATTCAAAAGAACACGATTATCTTTCAAAGTGAAGCTTGTACTGAGAAAAGAAACACTGATCTCAGTTCTAATAATGCTTTCACTTGTGCCAAACTACTGCATGTATTTGCAAAGAAACACATAAGCTTTTCTTAATAAAGCTTTCGGGAAATTAATAAACATTCAAAAGAATGTGATTATCTTTCAAAGTAACGCTTGTACTAGGAAAAGGAACATTGATCTCAGTTCTAACAATGCTTTCACACATAGCAAACTACTGCTTGTCTTTACAAAGAAACACATGTGCGTTTCTTACTAAAGCTTTCGTGAAATTAATAAACTTTCAAAGAACGCTATTATCTTTAAAAGTAAAGCTTTTACTGAGAAAAGGAACACTGATCTCAGTTCTAACAATGGCTTTCACGTAGCAAACAACTGCTTGTCTTTACAAAGAAACACATGTGCATTTATTAATAAAGAATTCGTGAAATTAATAAACTTTCAATAGAACGTGTTTATCTTTCAAAGTAAAGCTTGTAGAGAAAAGGAACACTGACATCAGTTCTAACAATGCTTTCACACTTAGCAAACAACTGCTTGCCTTTACAAAGAAACACATGTGCATTGTTACTGGAGCATTCTTGAAATTAAGAAACTTTCAAAAGAACACCGTTATCTTTCAAAGAAAAGCTTGTACTGAGAAAAGGAACACTGATCTCTGTTCTAACAATGCTTTCACACTTAACAAACAACTGCTTTTCTTTACAAAGAAAGACATGTTCTTTTGGTAGTAAAGCTTTCATGAAATTAGTAAACTTTCAAAGAACGCGATTATCTTCAAAGTAAGGCTTGTACTGAGAAAAGGAACACTGATCTCAATTCTAACAATGCTTTCAAACGTGGCAAAATACTGCATGTGTTTACAAAGAAACACATGAGCGTTTCTTACTAAAGCTTTCGTGAAATTAATAAACTTTCAAATGAACGTGATTATCTTTCAAAGTAAAGCTTGTACTGAGAAAAGAAACACTGATCTCACTTCTAACAATGCTTTCACACGTAGAAAACAACTGCTTGTCTTTACAAAGAAACACATGTGCGTTTCTTAGTAAAGCTTTCGTGAAAATAAAAATATTCAAAAGAACGCGATTATCTTTCAAAGTGAAGCTTGTACTGAGAAAAGGAACACTGATCTCCGTTCTATCAATGCTATCACACGTACCAAACAACTGCTTGCCTTTACAAAGAAACACATGTGCATTGTTACTGGAGCATTCTTGAAATTAATAAACTTTCAAAAGAACTCGAATATCTTTCAAAGTGAAGCTTGTACTGAGAGAAGGAACACTGACATCAGTTCTAAAAATGCTTTCACACTTAACAAACAACTGCTTGCCGTTACAAAGAAACACATGTGGCTTTGGTCCTGGAGCATTCGTGAAATTAATAAACTTTCAAAAGAACGCGATTATCTTTCAAAGTAAAGCTTGTACTGAGAAAAGGAACACTGATCTCACTTCTAACAATGCTTTCACAAGAGGCAAACAACTGCTAGTCTTTACACATAAACACATGTGCATTTGGTAGTAAAGTTTTCGTTAAATTAATAAACTTTCAAAAGAACGTGATTATCTTTCAAAGTAAATCTGGTACTGAGAAAAGTAACACTGATATCAGTTCTAACAATGCTTTCACACGTAGCAAACAACTGCTTGTCTTTACAAAAAACACATGTGCGTTGCTTACTAACGCTTTCGTGAAATTAATAAACTTTCAAAAGAACGTGATTATCTTTCAAAGTAAAGCTTGTACTGGAAAAGGAACACTGATCTCAGTTCTAACAATGCTTTCACACGTAGCAAACAACTGCTTGCCTTTACAAAGAAATACATGTGCATTGTTACTGGAGCATTCTAAAATTAATAAACTTTCAAAAGAACACCATTATCTTTCAAAGTAAAGCTCTTACTGAGAAATGGAACACTGATCTCAGTTCTAATAATGCTTTCACACGTGGCAAACTACTGCATGTCTTTACAAAGAAACACATGAGCGTTTCTTACTAAAGCTTTCGTGAAATTAATAAACTTTCAAAAGAACATGATAATCTTTCAAAGTAAAGCTTGTACTGAGAAAAGGAACACTGATATCAGTTCTAACATTGCTTTCACACCTAGAAAACAACTGCTTGTCTTCACAAACAAACACAAGTTCTTTTCTTACTAAAGCTTTTGTGAAATTAATAAACTTTCAAAAGAATGCGATTATCTTTCAAAGTAAAGCTTGTACTGAGAAAAGAAACCCTGATCTCAGTTCTATCAATGATTTCTCACGTAGCAAACAACTGCTTGTATTTACAAAGAAACACATGTGCGTTTCTTAGTAAAGCTTTTGTGAAAATAAAAATATTCAAAAGAATGAGATTATCTTTCAAAGTGAAGCTTGTACTGAGAAAAGGAACACTGATTTCAGTTCTAACAATGGTTTCACACGTAACAAACAACTGCTTGTCTTTACAAAGAAACACATGTGCGTTTCTAAGTAAAGCATTCGTGAAAATAAAAATAATAAAAAGAACACGATTATCTTTCAAAGTAAAGCTTGTACTGAGAAAAGAAACACTGATCTCAGTTCTAACAACGCTTTCATTCGTGCCAAACTACTGCATGTCTTTACAAAGAAACGCATAAGCGTTTCTTACTAAAGCTTCGTGAAATTAATAAACTTTCAAAAGAACGCGATTATCTTTCAAAGTAAAGCTTGTACTGGGAAAAGGAACACTGATCTCAGTTCTAACAATGCTTTCACACGTAGCAAACTACTGCTTGTCTTTACAAAGAAAAACATGTGCGTTTCTTACTAAAGCTTTCGTGAAATTAATAAACTTTCAATGAACGCTATTATCTTTCGAAGTAAAGCTTTTACTGAGAAAAGGAACACTGATCTCAGTTCTAACAATGCTTTCTCACGTAGCAAACAACTGCTTGTCTTTACAAAGAAACACATGTGAATTTATTAATAAAGCATTCGTGAAATTAATAAACTTTCAAAAGAACGCGATTATCTTCAAAGTAAGGCTTGTACTGAGAAAAGGAACACTGATCTCAGTTCTAACAATGCTTTCACACGTGGCAAAATACTGCATGTGTTTACAAAGAAACACATGAGCATTTCTTACTAAAGCTTTCGTGAAATTAATAAACTTTCAAATGAATGTGATTATCTTTCAAAGTAAAGCTTGTACTGAGAAAAGGAACACTGATCTCAGTTCTAACAATGCTTTCACACGTAGAAAAAAACAGCTTGTCTTTACAAAGAAACAGATGTGCCTTTCTTAATAAAGCTTTCATGAAATTAATAAACTTTCAAAAGAACGCGATTATCTATCAAAGTAAAGCTTGTACTGAGAAAAGGAACACTGATCTCAGTTATAACAATGCATTCACATGTAGCAAACAACTGCTTGTCTTTACAAAGAAACACATGTGCATTTATTAATAAAGCATTCGTGATATTAATAAACTTTAATAGAACGCATTTATCTTTCAAAGTAAAGCTTGTAGAGAAAAGGAACACTGAACTCAGTTCTAACAATGCTTTCACACTTATCAAACAACTGCTTGCCTTTACAAGGAAACACATGTGCATTGTTACTGGAGCATTCTTGAAATTAAGAAACTTTCAAAGGAACACGGTTATCTTTCAAAGTAAAGCTTGTACTGAGAAAAGGAACACTGATCTCAGTTCTAAAAATGCTTTCACACTTAACAAACAACTGCTTTTCTTTACAAAGAAAGAAATGTCCTTTTGGTAGTAAAGCTTTCATGAAGTTAATAAACTTTCAAAGAACACGATTATCTTCAAAGTAAGGCTTGTACAGAGAAAAGGAACACTGATCTCAGTTCTAACAATGCTTTCACACGTGGCAAAATACTGCATGTGTTTACAAAGAAACACATGAGCGTTTCTTACTAAAGCTTTCGTGAAATTAATAAACTTTCAAATGAATGTGATTATCTTTCAAAGTAAAGCTTGTACTGAGAAAAGAAACCCTGGTCTAACTTCTAACAATGCTTTCACACGTAGAAAAAAACAGCTTGTCTTTACAAAGAAACAGATGTGCCTTTCTTACTAAAGCTTTCGTGAAATTAATAAACTTTCAAAAGAACGCGATTATCTATCAAAGTAAAGCTTGTACTGAGAAAAGGAACACTGATCTCAGTTCTAACAATGCATTCAATTGTAGAAAACAACTGCTTGTCTTTACAAAGAAACACGTGCGTTTCTTAGTAAAGCTTTCGTGAAAATAAAAATATTCAAAAGAACGCTTGTACTGAGAAAAGGAACACTGATCTCAGTTCTAACAATGCTATCACACGTACCAAACAACTGCTTGCCTTTACAAAGAAACACATGTGCATTGTTACTAGAGCATTCTTGTAATTAATCAAGTCTCAAAAGAACTCGATTATCTTTCAAAGTGAAGCTTGTACTGAGAAAAGAACAGTGACCTCAGTTCTAACAATGCTTTCAACCGTAACAAACTACTGCTTGCCGTTACAAAGAAACACATGTGGCTTTGGTCCTGGAGCATTCGTGATATTAATAAACTTTCAAAAGAACGTGATTATCTTTCAAAGTAAAGCTTGTACTGAGAAAAGGAACACTGATCTCACTTCTAACAATGCTTACACATGAGGCAAACAACTGCTAGTCTTTACAAAGAAACACATAAGCGATTCTTACTAAAGATTTCGTGAAATTAATAAACTTTCAAAAGAACGCGATTATCTTTCAAAGTAAAGCTTGTACTGGGAAAAGGAACACTGATCTCACTTCTAACAATGCTTTCACACGTAGCAAACAACTGCTTGCCTTCACAAAGAAATACATGTGCATTGTTACTGGAGCATTCTTGAAATTAATAAACTTTCAAAAGAACACCATTATCTTTCAAAGTAAAGGTCTAACTGAGAAATGGAACACTGATCTCAGTTCTAATAATGCTTTCACACGTGGCAAACTACTGCATGTCTTTACAAAGAAACACATGAGCGTTTCTTACTAAAGCTTTCGTGAAATTAATAAACTTTCAAAAGAACGCGATTATCTTTCAAAGTAAAGCTTGTACTGAGAAAAGAAACACTGATCTCAGTTCTATCAATGCTTTCACACGTAGCAAACCACTGCTTGTCTTTACAAAGAAACACATGATCGTTTCTTAGTAAAGCTTTCGTGAAAATAAAAATATTCAAAAGAACGAGATTATCTTTAAAGTGAAGCTTGTACTGAGAAAAGGAACACTGATCTCAGTTCTAACAATGGTTTCACACATAACAAACAACTGCTTTTCTTTACAAAGAAACACATGTGCGTTTCTAAGTAAAGCTTTCGTGAAAATAAAAATATTCAAAAGAACACGATTATCTTTCAAAGTAAAGCTTGTACTGAGAAAAGAAACACTGATCTCAGTTCTAACAATGCTTTCACTGGTGCCAAACTACTGCATGTCTTTGCAAAGAAACACATAAGCATATCTTAATAAAGCTTTCTTGAAATTAATAAACATTCAAAAGAACGTGATTATCTTTCACAGTAAAGCTTTTACTGGGAAAAGGAACACTGATCTCAGTTCTAACAATGCTTTAGCACGTAGCAAACTATTGCTTGTCTTTACAAAGAAACTCATGTGCATTGTTACTGGAGCATTCTAAATTAATAAACTTTCAAATGAACACCATTATCTTTCAAAGTAAAGCTCTTACTGAGAAATGGAACACTGATCTCAGTTCTGGCAATGCTTTCACATGTAGCAAACAACTGCGTGTCTTTACAAAGAAACACATTTGCGTTTGGTACTAAAGCTTTCGTGAAAATAATAAACATTCAAAAGAACACGATTATCTTTCAAAGTAAAGCTTGTACTGAGAAAAGGAACACTGATCTCAGTTCTACCAATGCTTTCACACTTAGCAAACAACTGCTTGTCTTTACAAAGAACTCATGTGCGTTTGGTACTAAAGCTTCGTGAAATTAATAAACTTTCAAAAGAACGTGATTATCTTTCAAAGTAAAGCTTGTACTGAGGAAAGAAACACTGATATCAGTTCTATCAATGATTTCTCACGTAGCAAACAACTGCTTGTCTTTACAAAGAAACATATGTGCGTTTCTTAGTAAAGCTTTCGTGAAAATAAAAATATTCAAAAGAACGCGATTATCTTTCAAAGTGAAGCTTGTACTGAGAAAAAGAACACTGATCTCAGTTCTAACAATGGTTTCAAACGTAACAAACAACTGCTTGCCTTTACAAAGAAACACATGTGCGTTTGGTACAAAAGCTTCCGTAAAATTTATTAACTTTCAAAAGAATGCGAATATCTTTCATAGTAAAGCTTGTACCGACAAAAGGAACAGTGATATCAGTTGTAACAATGCTTTCACAAGTAGCAAACAACTGCTTGTCTTTACAGAGAAAAACACATGTGTGTTTCTTAGTAAAGCTTTCGTGAAAATAAAAATATTCAAAAGAACGCGATTCTTCAGGCCAGAAGAGGGCACCAGACCTCTTTACAGATGGTTGTGAGCCACCATGTGGTTGCCGGAAATTGAACTCGGGACCTTTGGAAGAGCAGGCAATGCTCTTAACCACTGAGCCATCTCTCCAGCCCCCAGTTGTATGAAAGTACAGTTGTATGAAAGTAAAGGTTGTATGAAAAAGGAATACTGATCTCAGTTCTAATAATGCTTTCACACATAGCAAACAACTGCTTGTCTTTACGAAGAAACACATGTGCGTTTGGTACTGAATCTTTCGTGAAATTAATAAACTTTCAAAAGAACGTGAATATCTTTCAAAGCAAAGCTTGTACTGAGAAAAGGAACACTGATCTCAGTTCTAACAATGCTTTCACTCGTGCCAAACTACTGCATGTCTTTACAAAGAAACACATAAGCGTTTCTTAAAAGCTTTTATGAAATTAACAAACTTTCAATAGAACGCGATTATCTTTCAAAGTAAACTTATACTGAGAAAAGAAACACTGATCTCAGTCCTAACAATGCTTTCACACGTAGCAAAAAACTGATGTCTTTACAAAGAAACACATGTGCGTTTCTCACTAAAGCTTTCGTCAAATTAATAAACATTCAAAAGAATGTGATTATCTTTCAAAGTAAAGCTTGTACTGGGAAACGGAGCACTGATCTCAGTTCTAACAATGCTTTCACATGTAGCAAACTACTGTTTGTCTTTACAAAGAAACACATGTGCATTGTTACTGTAGCATTCTAAATTAATAAACTTTCAAAAGAACACCATTATCTTTCAAAGTAAAGCTCTTACTGACAAATGGACCACTGATCTCAGTTCTGGCAATGCTTTCACATGTAGCAAACAACTGCTTGTCGTTACAAAAAACACATGTGCGTTTCTTACTAAAGCTTTCGTGAAATTAATAAACTTTCAAAAGAACGTGATTATCTTTCAAAGTAAAGCTTGTACTCGGAAAAGGAACACTGATCTCAGTTCTAACAATGCTTTCTCACGTAGCAAACAACTGCTTGCCTTTACAAAGAAACACATGTGCATTGTTACTGGAGCATTCTTGAAATTAATAAACTTTCAAAAGAACATCATTATCTTTCAAAATAAAGCTCTTACTGAGAAATGGAACACTGATCTCAGTTCTAACAATGCTTTCACATGTAGCAAACAACTGCTTGTCTTTACAAAGAAATACATTTGCGTTTGGTACTAAAGCTTTCGTGAAATTAATAAACATTCAAAAGAACACGATTATCTTTCAAAGTAAAGCTTGTACTGAGAAAAGGAACACTGATCTCAGTTCTAACAATGCTTTCACACTTAGCAAACAACTGTTTGTCTTTACAAAGAACACATGTGCGTTTGGTACTAAAGCTTCCGTGAAATTAATAAACTTTCAAAAGAACGCGATTATCTTTCAAAGTAAAGCTTGTACTGAGAAAAGGAACACTGATCTCAGTTCTAACAGTGCTTTCACACGTGGCATACTACTGCTTGTCTTTACAAAGAAACACATGTGCGTTTCTTACTAACGCTTTCATGAAATTAATAAAATTTCAAATGAACGACATTATCTTTCAAACTAAAGCTTGTACTGAGAAAAAGAACACTTATCTCAGTTTCAACAATGCTTTAACACGTAGCAAACAACGGCTATCTTTACAAAGAAACGCATGTGCGTTAGTTAATAAGCTTTCATGAAATTAATAAGCTCTCAATAGAACGCGATTATCTTTCAATGAAAAGCTTGTACTGAGAAAAGGAACACTGATGTCAGTTGTAACAATGCTTTCACATATAGCAAAAAACTGCTTGCCTGTACACAGACACACATGTTTTTTTGGTAGTGCAGCTTTGTGGAAATTAGTAAACTTTCAAAAGAACCCGATTATCTTTCAAAGTAAAGCTTGTACTAAGAAAAGGAACACTGATCTCAGTTGCAACAATGTTTTCACACGTAGCAAACAACTGCTTGCCTTTACAAAGACACACAAGTTGGTTTGGTAGTGGAGCTTTATGGAAATTAGTAAACTTTCAATAGAACGCGATTACCTTTCAAAGTAAAGCTTGTACTGAGAAAAGGAAAACTCATCCCAGTTCTAACAATGCTTTCACATGTATCAAACAACTGCTTGTCTTTACAAAGAAACACATGTGCGTTTTATACTAAAACATTCGTGAAATTAATAAATTTCAAAAAACGCGATTATCTTTCAAAGTAAAGCTTCTACTGAGAAAAGGAACACTGATATCAGTTCTAACAATGCTTTCACACTTATCAAACAACTGTTTGTGTTTACAAAGAAACACATGTGCTTTTGGTACTAAAGCTTTCGTGAAATTAATAAACTTACAAAAGAACGCGATTATCTTTCAAAGTAAAGCTGGTACTGAGAAAAGGAACACTGATCTCAGTTCTAACAATGCTTTCACATGAGGTAAACTACTGCTTGTCTTTACAAAGAAACACATGTGCTTTTCTTACTAAAGCTTTCTTGAAATTAATAAACTTTCAAAAGAACGCAATTATCTTTCAAAGTAAAGCTTATACTGAGAAAAGGAACACTGATCTCAGTTCTAATAATGCTTTCACACGTGGCAAACTACTGCTTGTCTCTACAAAGAAATACATGTTTGTTTCTTACTAAAGCTTTCGTGAAATTAATAAACTTTCAATGAGAGCGATTATTTTTCAAAGTAAAGCTTGTACTGACTAAAGGAACACTGATATCAGTTCTAACAATACTTTCACACTTAGGAAACAACTGTTTGTGTTTACAAAGAAACACGTGATTTTGTTACTAAAGCTTTCGTGAAATTAATAAACTTTCAAAAGAACGTGATTATCTTTCAAAGTAAAGCTTGTACTGAGAAACGGGACACTGATCTCAGTTCTCACAATGCTTTCAGACATAGCGAACAACTGCTTGTCTTTACAAATAAACACATGTGCGTTTGGTACTGGAGCTTTCTTGAAATAAGTAAACATTCAAATGAACGCGATTATCTTTCAAAGTAAAGCTTGTACTGAGAAAAGGAACACTGATCTCAGTTCTAACAATGCTATCACACGTAGCAAAGAACTGCTTGCCTTTACAAAGAAACACATGTGCGTTTCATACTAAAGCTTCGTGAAATTAATAAACTTTCAAAAGAACGCTATTATCTTTCAAAGTAAAGCTTGTATTAAGAAAAGAAACACTGATCTCAGTTCTAACAATGCTTTAACACGTATCATTCAACTGCTTGTCTTTACAAAGAAACACATCTGCATTTCTTAATAAAGCTTTCATGAAATTAATAAACTTTAAATAGAACGTGATTATATTTCAAAGTAAAGCTTGTAGAGAAAGGAACACTGATCTCAGGTCTAACAATGCTTTCACACTTAGCAAACAACTGCTTGTCTTTACAAAGAAACACATGTCCATTTTCTCCTGGAGAATTCGTGAAATTAATGAACTTTCAAAAGAACGCGATTACCTTTCAAAGTAAATCTTGTACTGAGAAAAGGAACACTGATCTCAGTTCTAACAATGCTTTCACATGAGGTAAACTACTGCTTGTCTTTACAAAGAAACACATGTGCTTTTCTTACTAAAGCTTTCATGAAATTAATAAACTTTAAATAGAACGTGATTATATTTCAAAGTAAAGCTTGTAGAGAAAAGGAACACTGATCTCAGTTCGAACAATGCTTTCACACGTAGCAAACATGTGCTTGTCTTTACAAAGAAACACATGTGCGTTTCTTACTAAAGGTTTCCTGAAATTAATAAACTTTCAAAGAACGCTATTATCTTTTAAAGTATGCTTGTACTGAGAAAAGGAACACTGATCTCAGTTCTAACAATGCTTTCACACATAACAAAAAACTGCTTGCCTTTACAAATAAACACATGTGCCTTTAGTCCTGGAGCATTCGTGTATTTAATAAACTTTCAAAAGAACGCGATTATCTTTCAAAGTAAAGCTTGTACTAAGAAAAGGAACACTGATCTCACTTCTAACAATGCTAACACTCTTAGCAAACAACTGCTTGCCTTTACAAAGAAACATATGTGCATTGTTGCTGGAGAATTCTTGAAATTAATGAACTTTCAAAAGAAAATGATTATTTTCAAAGTAAAGCTCTTACTGAGAAATGGAACACTGATCTCAGTTCTAACAATGCTTTCACATGAGGCAAACAGCTGCTAGTCTTTACAAAAAAACACATGTGTGTTTGGTAGTAAAGCTTTCGTTAAATTAATAATCTTTCAAAAGAACGTGATTATCTTTCCAAGTAAATCTTGTACTGAGAAAAGGAACACTGATTTCAGTTCAAACATTTCTTTCACACGTGGCAAACTACTGCTTGTCTTTACAAAGAAACACATGTTTGTTTCTTACTAAAGCTTTCGTGATATTAATAAACTTTCAAAAGAACGCGATTATCTTTCAAAGTAAAGCTTGTACTGAGAAAAGGAACACTGATCTCAGTTCTAACAAAGCTTTCACTCGTAGCAAACATCTGCTTGTCTTTACAAAGAAACACATGTGCGTTTCTTACTAAAGCTTTCGTGAAATTAATAAATTTTCAAAAAACGCGATTATCTTTCAGAGTGAAGCTTGTAGTGAGAAAAGGAACACTGATCTCAGTTCTAACAATGCTTTCACACGTAACAAACAACTGCTTGCCTTTACAAAGAAACACATGTGCCTTTGGTCCTGGAGCATTCTTGAAATTAATAAACTTTCAAAAGAACGCGATTATCTTTAAAGTAAAGCTTGTACTGAGAAAAGGAACACTGATCTCTGTTCTAACAATGCTATCACTCCTACCAAACAAATGCTTGCCTTTCCAAAAAACATATGTGCATTGTTACTGGAGCATTCTTGAAATTAATGAACTTTCAAAAGAACACAATTATTTTCAAAGTAAAGCTCTTACTGAGAAATGGAACACTGATCTCAGTTCTAACAATGCTTTCACACTTAGCAAACAACTGCTTTTCTTTACATAGAAAGAAATGTTCTTTTGGTAGTAAAGCTTTCATGAAATTAATAAACTTTCAAAGAACGCGATTATCTTCAAAGTAAGGCTTGTACTGAGAAAAGGAACACTGATCTCAGTTCTAAGGATGCTTTCACACGTGGCAAAATACTGCATGTCTTTACAAAGAAACACATGAGCGTTTCTTACTAAAGCTTTCGTGAAATTAATAAACTTTCAAAAGAACGTGATTATCTTTCAAAGTATAGCTTGTACTGAGAAAAGAAACACTGATCTCAGTTCTAACAATGCTTTCACACATAGAAAACAACTGCTTGCCTTTACAAAGAAACCCATGTGCCTTTAGTCCTGGAGCATTCTTGAAATTAATAAACTTTCAAAAGAACGCGATTATCTTTCAAAGTAAAGCTTGTACTGAGAAAAGGAACACTGAACTCAGTTCTAACAATGCTATCACACGTAGCAAACAACTGCTTGCCTTTACAAAGAAACACATGTGCATTGTTACAGGAGCATTCTTGAGATTGATAAACTCTCAAAAGAACTCGATTATCTTTCAAAGTAAAGCTTGTACTGAGAAAAGGAACACTGATCTCAGTTCTAACAATGCTTTCACACGTAGCAAACAACTGCTTGTCTTTACAAAGAAACACATGTGCGTTTCTTACTAAAGCTTCGTGAAATTAATAAACTTTCAAAAGAACGCTATTATCTTTCAAAGTAAATCTTGTACTACGAAAAGAAACACTGATCTCAGTTCTAACAATGCTTTAACACGTATCAATCAACTGCTTGTCTTTACAAAGAAACACATCTGCATTTCTTAATAAAGCTTTCATGAAATTAATAAACTTTAAATAGAACGCGATTATATTTCAAAGTAAAGCTTGTAGAGAAAAGGAACACTGATCTCAGTTCTAACAATGCTTTCACACTTAGCAAACAACTGCTTGTCTTTACAAAGAAACACATGTGCATTTTCTCCTGGAGCATTCGTGAAATTAATGAACTTTCAAAAGAACGCGATTATCTTTCAAAGTAAATCTTGTACTGAGAAAAGGAACACTGCTCTCAGTTGTAACATTGCTTTCACACGTGGCAAACTACTGCTTGTCTTTACAAAGAAACACATGTTCGTTTCTTACTAAAGCTTTCGTGAAATTAATTAACTTTCAAAAGAACGCGATTATCTTTCAAAGTAAAGCTTGTACTGAGAAAAGGAACACTGATCTCAGTTCTAACAATGCTATCACATGTAGCAAACAACTGCTTGTCTTTACAAAGAAACACATGTGCATTTGGTACTAAAGCTTTTGTGAAATTAATAAACATTCAAAAGAACACGATTATCTTTCAAAATAAAGATTGTACTGAGAAAAAGAACACTGATCTCAGTTCTAACAATGCTTTCACACGTAGCAAACAACTGCTTTTCTTTACAAAGAAACACATGTCGTTTGGTACTAAAGCTTTCGTGAAATTAATAAACTTTTAAAAGAACATGATTATCTTTCAAAATAAAGCTGGTACTGAGAAAAGGAACACTGATCTCAGTTCCCACAATGCTTTCACACGTAGCAAACATGTGCTTGTCTTTACAAAGAAACACATGTGCGTTTCTTACTAAAGCTTTCCTGAAATTAATAAACTTTCAATGAATGCTATTATCTTTTAAAGTAAAGCTTGTACGGAGAAAATGAACACTGATCTCAGTTCTAACAATTCTTTCACACATAACAAACAACTGCTTGCCTTTACAAATAAACACATTTGCCTTTGGTCCTGGAGCATTCGTGAAATTAATAAACTTTCAAAAGAACGCGATTATCTTTCAAAGTAAAGCTTGTACTGAGAAAAGGAGCACTGATCTCACTTCTAACAATGCTAACACTGTTAGCAAACAACTGCTTGCCTTTCCAAAGAAACATATGTGCATTGTTACTGTAGCATTCTTGAAATTAATGAACTTTCAAAAGAAAATGATTATTTCTAAGTAAAGCTCTTCCTGAGAAATGGAACACTGATCTCAGTTCTAACAATGCTTTCACATGAGGCAAACAGCTGGTAGTCTTTACAAAGAAACACATGTGTGTCTGGTACTAAATCTTTCGTTAAATTAATAAACTTTCAAAAGAACGTGATTATCTTTTCAAGTAAATCTTGTACTGAGAAGAGTAACACTGATCTCAGTTCAAACTTTGCTTTCACACGTGGCAAACTACTGCTTGTCTTTACAAAGGAACACATGTTCGTTTCTTAGTAAAGCTTTCGTGATATTAATAAACTTTCAAAAGAACTTGATTATCTATCAAAGTAAAGCTTGTACTGAAAAAAGGAACACTAATCTCAGTTCTAACAAAGCTTTCACTCGGAGCAAACATCTGCTTGTCTTTACAAAGAAACACATATGTGTTTCTTACTAAAGCTTTCGTGAAATTAATAAATTTTCAAAAGAACGCGATTATCTTTCAGAGTGAAGCTTGTAGGGAGAAAAGGAACACTGATCTCAGTTCTAAGAATGCTTTCACACGTAACAAACAACTGCTTGCCTTAAAAAAAAAGACATGTGCCTTTGGTCCTGGAGCATTCTTGAAATTAATAAACTTTCAAAAGAACGCGATTATCTTTAAAGTAAAGCTTGTACTGAGAAAAGGAACACTGATCTCTGTTCTAACAATGCTATCACTCCTAGCAAACAACTGCTTGCCTTTCCAAAAAACATATGTGCATTGTTACTGGAGCATTCTTAAAATTAATAAACTTTCAAAAGAACACGATTATTTTCATAGTAACGCTCTTACTGAGAAATGGAAGACTGATCTCAGTTCTAACAATGCTTTCTCATGTAGCAAACAACTGCTTGTTTTACAATGAAAAACATGTGCGTTTGGAACTAAACCTTTCGTGAAATTAATAAACTTTCAAAGAATGCGATTATCTTCAAAGTAAGGTTTGTACTGAGAAAAGGAACACTGATCTCAGTTCTAACAATGCTTTCACACGTAGAAAACAACAGCTTATCTTTACAAAGAAACACATGTGCCTTTCTTACTAAAGCTTCCGTGAAATTAATAAACTGTCAAAAGAACATGATTGTCTTTCAAAGTAAAGCTTCTACTGAGAAAAGGAACACTGATCTCAGTTCTAACAATGCTTTCACACGTAGCAAACATCTGCTTGTATTTACAAAGAAACACATGAGCGTTTCTTACTAAAGCTTTCCTGAAATTAATAAACTTTCAAAAAACGCTATTATCTTTCAAAGTAAAGCTTGTACTGAGAAAAGGAACACTGACCTCAGTTCTAATAATGCTTTCACACTTAGCAAACAACTGCTTGTCTTTAAAAGAACTCATGTGCGTTTGGTAGTAAAGCTTCCGTGAAATTAATAAACTTTCAAAAGAACGCTATTATCTTTCAAAGTAAAGCTTGTACTGAGAAAAGGAACACTGATCTCAGTTCTAACAATGGTTTCACACGTAACAAACAACTGCTTGCCTTTACAAAGAAACATATGTGCGTTTGGTACAAAGCTTTCGTGAAATTAATTAACTTTCAAAAGAACGCGATTATCTTTCATAGTAAAACTTGTACTGACAAAAGGAACCGTGATATCAGCTGTAACAATGCTTTCACAATAGCAAACAACTGCTTGTCTTTACAAAGAAACACATGTGCGTTTTTTAGTAAAGCTCTCATGAAAATAAAAATATTCAAAAGAACGCGATTATCTTTCAAAGTAAAGCTTGTACTGAGAACAGAAACATTGATCTCAGTTCTTACAATGCTTTCACTCATGCCAAACTACTGCATGTCTTTACAAAGAAACACATAAAAATTTCTTACTAAAGCTTTTGTGAAATTAATAAACTTTCAAAAGAACGCGATTATCTTTCAAATTAAAGCTTGTACTGAGAAAAGGAACACTGATGTCAGTTCTAACAATGCTTTCACACGTAGCAAACATCTGCTTGTCTTTAAAAAGAAACACATGTGCGTTTCTTACTAAAGTTTTCCTGAAATTAATAAACTTTGTAAGAACGCTATTATCTTTCAAAGTAAAGCTTGTACTGAGAAAAGGAACACTGATCTCAGTTCTAACAATGCTTTAACACGTAGCAAACAAATGCTTGTCTTTACAAAGAAACACATGTGCATTTCTTAATAAAGCTTTCGTGAAATTAATAAACTTTCAAAAGAACGCGATTATCTTTCAAAGTAAAGCTTGTAGAGAAAAGGAATACTGATCTCAGTTCTAACAGTGCTTTCACACGTAGCAAAAAACTGCTTGCCTTTACAAAGAAACAAATATGCCTTTCTTACTAAAGCTTTCGTGAAATTAATAAACTGTCAAAAGAACGCGATTATCTATCAAAGTAAAGCTTGTACTGATAAAAGAAACACTGATCTCAGTTCTAAAAATGATTTCATACATAGCCAACAGATGCTTGTCTTTACAAAGAAACACATGTGCGTTTCTTAGTAAAGCTTTCTTCAAATTAATAAACTTTCAAAAGTACGAGATTATCTTTTAAAGTGAAGCTTGTACTGTGAAAAGGAACACTGATCAGTTCTAACAATGCTTTCAGACATAACAAAAAACTGCTTGCCTTTACAAAGAAACACATGTGCCTTTGGTCCTGGAGCATTCATGAAATTAATAAACTTTCAAAAGAACGCGATTATCTTTCAAAGTAAAGCTTGTACTGAAAAAAGGAGCACTGATCTCACTTCTAACAATGCTATCACTCTTAGCAAACAACTGCTTGCCTTTACAAAGAAACATATGTGCATTGTTACTGGAGCATTCTTGAAATTAATGAACTTTCAAAAGAAAATGATTATTTTCAAAGTAAAGCTCTTACTGAGAAATGGAACACTGATCTCAGTTCTAACAATGCTTTCACATGAGGCAAACAACTGCTAGTCTTTACAAAGAAACACATGTGCGTTTGGTACTAGAGCTTTCGTTAAATTAATAAACTTTCAAAGAATGTGATTATCTTTCAAAGTAAATCTTGTACTAAGAAAAGTAACACTGATCTCAGTTCAAACTTTGCTTTCACACGTGGCATACTACTGCTTGTCTTTACAAAGGAACACATGTTCGTTTCTTACTAAAGCTTTCGTGATATTAATAAACTTTCAAAAGAACTTGATTACCTTTAAAAGTAAAGCTTGTACTGAGAAAAGGAACACTGATCTCAGTTCTAACAAAGCTTTCACTCGTAGCAAACAACTGCTTGTCTTTACAAAGAAACACAAGTGCGTTTCTTACTAAAGCTTTCGTGAAATTAATAAAATTTCAAAAGAACGCAATTATCTTTCAAAGTGAAGCTTGTAGTGAGAAAAGGAACCCTGATCTCAGTTCTAACAATGCTTTCGCACGTAACAAACAACTGCTTGTCATTACAAAGAAACACATGTGCGTTTGATACTAAAGCTTTCGTGAAATTAATAAATTTCAAAAAATGCGATTATCTTTCAAAATAAAGCTTCTACTGAGAAAAGGAACACTGATATCAGTTCTAACATTGCTTTCACACGTAGCAAACAAGTGCTTGTCTTTACAAAGAAACACATGTCCGTTTCTTACTAAAGCTTACATGAAATTAATAAACTTTCGAAAGAATGTGATTATCTTTCAAAGTAAAGCTTGTACTGAGAAAAGGAACGCTGATCTCAATTCTAACAGTGCTTTCACACATAGCAAAAAACTGCTTGTCTTTACAAAGAAACACATGTCCGTTTCTTACTAAAGCTTTCGTGAAATTAATAAACTTTCGAAAGAACATGATTATCTTTCAAAGTAAAGCTTGTACTGAGAAAAGGAGCACTGATCTCATTTCTAACAGTGCTTTCACACATAGCAAACTACTGCTTGTCTTTAAAAAGAAACACATGTCCATTTCTTACTAAAGCTTTCGTGAAATTAATGAACTTTCAAAGAACACAATTATCTTTCAAAGTAAAGCTTGTACTGAGAAAAGGAACACTGACTCAGTTCTAACAATGCTTTCACACATAGCAAACAACTGCGTGTCTTTACAAAGAGACACATGTGCGTTTCTTACTAAAGCTTTCGTGAAATTAATGAACTTTCAACAGAACGCGATTATCTTTCAAAGTAAATTTGTACTGAGAAAAGGAACTCTGATCTCAGTTCTAACAGTGCTTTCACACTTAGCAAACACCTCCTTGTCTTTACAAGCAAATGCGTTTTTTACTAAAGATTTCGTGAAATTAATAAACTTTCGAAAGAACCCGATTATCTTTCAAAGTAAAACATTTACTGAAAACAAGATCACTGTTCTCAGTTCTAACAGTGCTTTCACACATAGCAACCAACTGCTTGTCTTTTCAAAGAGACACTTATGTGTTTTTTACTGAAGCTTTCGTGAAATTAATACACTTTCAAAAGAACGTGATTATCTTTCAAAGTAAATCTTGTAATGAGAAAAGAAACACTGATCTCAGTTCTAACAGTGCTTTCACACGTAGCAAACAACTGCTTGGCTTCACAAAGAAACACATGTGCGATTCTTACTAAAGCTTTCGTGAAATTAATAAACTTTCAAAAGAACGTGATTATCTTTCACAATAAAACTTGTACTGAGAAAAGGAACACTGATCTCAGTTATAACAATGCTTTCACAGGTCGCAAAAAACTAATTATCTTTACAAAGAAACACATGTGCGTTTCTTTCTAAAGCTTTCGTGAAATTAATGAATTTTCAAAAGAACGTGATTATCTTTCAAAGTAAAATTGTACTGAGAAAAGGCACACTGATCTCAGCTCTATCCGGGCTTTCACACATAGCAAACCACTGCTTGTCTTCACAAGCTCATGCGTTTCTTACTAAAGATTTCGTGAAATTAATAAACTTTCGAAAGAACACGATTATCTTTCTAAGTAAAGCTTGTACAGAGAAAAGGAAGACTGATATCAGTTCTAACAATGCTTTCATAGGTAGCAAAAATCTGCTAGTCTTTACAAAGAAACACATGTGCGTTTCTTACTAGATCTTTCGTGAAATTAATAAACTATCGAAAGAACACCATGATTTTTAAAAGTAAACCTCGTACTGAGAAAGGAACACTGATGAGTTCTAACAGGGCTTTCACACGTAGAAAACAACTGCTTGTCTTTACAGAGAAACACATGTGTGTTTCTTACAAAAGCTTTCGTGAAATTAAGAAACTTTCGGAAGAACGTGATTATCTTTCAAAGTAAAGCTTGTACTGAGAAAAGGAACACTGATCTCAGTTCTAACAGTGCTTTCACACATAGCAAACTAATGCTTGTCGTTAGAAAGAAACACATGTCCGTTTTTAACTAAAGCTTTCGTGAAATTAATGTACTTTCAACAGAACGCGATTATCTTTCAAAGTAAAGCTTGTACTGTGAAAAATAACACTGATCTCAGTTTTAACAGTGCTTTCACACGTAGCAAACAACTGCTTCTCTTTACAAAGAAACACATGAGCATTTCTTACTAAAGCTTTTGTGAAATTAAAAAACTTTCGGAAGAACGTGATTATCTTTCAAAGTAAAGCTTGTACTGAGAAAAGGAACACTGATCTCAGTTCTAACAGTGCTTTCACACATAGCAAACTAATGCTTGTCGTTACAAAGAAACACATGTCCGTTTTTAACTAAAGCTTTCGTGAAATTAATGAACTTTCAAAAGAACGCGATTATCTTTCAAAGTAAATTTGTACTGAGAAAAGGAACTCTGATCTCAGTTCTAACAGTGCTTTCACACGTAGCAAACAACTGCTTGTCTTTACAAGCAACTGCGTTTTTTACTAAAGATTTCGTGAAATTAATAAACTTTTAAAAGAACCCGATTATCTTTCAAAGTAAAACATTTACTGAAAACAAGAACACTGTTCTCAGTTCTAACAGTGCTTTCACACATAGCAACCAACTGCTTGTCTTTTCAAAGAGACACTTATGTGTTTTTTACTAAAGCTTTCGTGAAATTAATAAACTTTCGAAAGAACGTGATTGTCTTTCAAAGTAAATCTTGTAATGAGAAAAGCAGCACTGATCTCAGTTCTAACAGTGCTTTCACACGTAGCAAACAACTGCTTGGCTTCACAAAGAAACACATGTGCGATTCTTACTAAAGCTTTCGTGAATATAATAAACTTTCGAAAGAACGTGATTATCTTTCAAAGAAAAGCTTGTACTGAGAAAAGGAACGCTGATCTCAATTCTAACAGTGCTTTCACACATAGCAAAAAACTGCTTGTCTTTACAAAGAAACACATGTCCGTTTCTTACTAAAGCTTTCGTTAAATTAATAAACTTTCGAAAGAACATGATTATCTTTCAAAGTAAAGCTTGTACTGAGAAAAGGAGCACTGATCTCATTTCTAACAGTGCTTTCACACATAGCAAACTACTGCTTGTCTTTACAAAGAAACACATGTCCATTTCTTACTAAAGCTTTCGTGAAATTAATGAACTTTCAAAGAACGCAATTATCTTTCAAAGTAAAGCTTGTACTGAGAAAAGGAACACTGACTCAGTTCTAACAGTGCTTTCACACATAGCAAATAACTGCGTGTCTTTACAAAGAGACACATGTGCGTTTCTTACTTAAGCTTTCGTGAAATTAATAAACTTGGAAAAGAACGAAATTATATTTCAAAGTGGAGCTTGTACTGAGAAAAGGAACACTGAACTCAGTTCTAAGAGTGCTTTCACACGTAGCAAAAAACTGCTTGTCTTTACAAAGAAACACATGTGCGTTTCTTACTAAATCTTTCGTGAAATTAATAAAATATCAAAAGAACACCATGATTTTTAAAAGTAAACCTTGTACTGTGAAAAATAACACTGATCTCAGTTTTAACAGTGCTTTCACACGTAGCAAACAACTGCTTCTCTTTACAAAGAAACACATGTGCATTTCTTACTAAAGCATTTGTGAAATTAAAAAACTTTCGGAAGAACGTGATTATCTTTCAAAGTAAAGCTTGTACTGAGAAAAGGAACACTGATCTCAGTTCTAACAGTGCTTTCACACATAGCAAACTAATGCTTGTCGTTAGAAAGAAACACATGTCCGTTTTTAACTAAAGCTTTCGTGAAATTAATGTACTTTCAACAGAACGCGATTATCTTTCAAAGTAAAGCTTGTACTGTGAAAAATAACACTGATCTCAGTTTTAACAGTGCTTTCACACGTAGCAAACAACTGCTTCTCTTTACAAAGAAACACATGAGCATTTCTTACTAAAGCTTTTGTGAAATTAAAAAACTTTCGGAAGAACGTGATTATCTTTCAAAGTAAAGCTTGTACTGAGAAAAGGAACACTGATCTCAGTTCTAACAGTGCTTTCACACATAGCAAACTAATGCTTGTCGTTACAAAGAAACACATGTCCGTTTTTAACTAAAGCTTTCGTGAAATTAATGAACTTTCAAAAGAACGCGATTATCTTTCAAAGTAAATTTGTACTGAGAAAAGGAACTCTGATCTCAGTTCTAACAGTGCTTTCACACGTAGCAAACAACTGCTTGTCTTTACAAGCAACTGCGTTTTTTACTAAAGATTTCGTGAAATTAATAAACTTTTAAAAGAACCCGATTATCTTTCAAAGTAAAACATTTACTGAAAACAAGAACACTGTTCTCAGTTCTAACAGTGCTTTCACACATAGCAACCAACTGCTTGTCTTTTCAAAGAGACACTTATGTGTTTTTTACTAAAGCTTTCGTGAAATTAATAAACTTTCGAAAGAACGTGATTGTCTTTCAAAGTAAATCTTGTAATGAGAAAAGCAGCACTGATCTCAGTTCTAACAGTGCTTTCACACGTAGCAAACAACTGCTTGGCTTCACAAAGAAACACATGTGCGATTCTTACTAAAGCTTTCGTGAATATAATAAACTTTCGAAAGAACGTGATTATCTTTCAAAGAAAAGCTTGTACTGAGAAAAGGAACGCTGATCTCAATTCTAACAGTGCTTTCACACATAGCAAAAAACTGCTTGTCTTTACAAAGAAACACATGTCCGTTTCTTACTAAAGCTTTCGTTAAATTAATAAACTTTCGAAAGAACATGATTATCTTTCAAAGTAAAGCTTGTACTGAGAAAAGGAGCACTGATCTCATTTCTAACAGTGCTTTCACACATAGCAAACTACTGCTTGTCTTTACAAAGAAACACATGTCCATTTCTTACTAAAGCTTTCGTGAAATTAATGAACTTTCAAAGAACGCAATTATCTTTCAAAGTAAAGCTTGTACTGAGAAAAGGAACACTGACTCAGTTCTAACAGTGCTTTCACACATAGCAAATAACTGCGTGTCTTTACAAAGAGACACATGTGCGTTTCTTACTTAAGCTTTCGTGAAATTAATAAACTTGGAAAAGAACGCAATTATATTTCAAAGTGGAGCTTGTACTGAGAAAAGGAACACTGAACTCAGTTCTAAGAGTGCTTTCACACGTAGCAAAAAACTGCTTGTCTTTACAAAGAAACACATGTGCGTTTCTTACTAAATCTTTCGTGAAATTAATAAAATATCAAAAGAACACCATGATTTTTAAAAGTAAACCTTGTACTGTGAAAAATAACACTGATCTCAGTTTTAACAGTGCTTTCACACGTAGCAAACAACTGCTTCTCTTTACAAAGAAACACATGTGCATTTCTTACTAAAGCATTTGTGAAATTAAAAAACTTTCGGAAGAACGTGATTATCTTTCAAAGTAAAGCTTGTACTGAGAAAAGGAACACTGATCTCAGTTCTAACAGTGCTTTCACACATAGCAAACTAATGCTTGTCGTTACAAAGAAACACATGTCCGTTTTTAACTAAAGCTTTCGTGAAATTAATGAACTTTCAACAGAACGCGATTATCTTTCAAAGTAAATTTGTACTGAGAAAAGGAACTCTGATCTCAGTTCTAACAGTGCTTTCACACGTAGCAAACAACTGCTTGTCTTTACAAGCAACTGCGTTTTTTCCTAAGATTTCGCGAAATTAATAAACTTTTGAAAGAACCCGATTATCTTTCAAAGTAAAACATTTACTGAAAACAAGAACACTGTTCTCAGTTCTAACAGTGCTTTCACACATTGCAACCAACTGCTTGTCTTTTCAAAGAGACACTTATGTGTTTTTTACTAAAGCTTTCGTGAAATTAATAAACTTTCGAAAGAACGTGATTATCTTTCAAAGTAAATCTTGTAATGAGAAAAGCAACACTGATCTCAGTTCTAACAGTGCTTTCACACGTAGCAAACAACTCCTTGGCTTCACAAACACATGTGCGATTCTTACTAAAGCTTTCGTGAAATTAATAAACTTTCAAAAGAACGCGATTATCTTTCACAATAAAACTTGTACTGAGAAAAGGAACACTGATCTCAGTTCTAACAATGCTTTCACAGGTAGCAAAAAACTAATTATCTTTACAAAGAAACACATGTGCGTTTCTTACTAAAGCTTTCGTGAAATTAATAAACTTTCGAAAGAACACGATTATCTTTCTAAGTAAAGCTTGTACTGAGAAAAGGAACACTGATATCAATTCTAACAATGCTTTCACACGGACCAAACAACAGCTTGTCTTTATGAAGAAACACATGTGCGTTTCTTACTAAAGCTTTCCTGAAATTAATAAACTTTCAAAAGAACGTGATTGTCTTTCAAAGTAAAGCTTGTACTGAGAAAAGCAACACTGATCTCAGTTTTAACAGTGCTTTCACACTTAGCAAACAACTGCTTGTCTTCACAAAGAAACACACGTGCTTCTCTTACTAAAGATTTCGTGAAATTAATAAACTTTCAAAAGGACACGATTATTATTCAAAGTAAAGCTTGTACTGAGAAAAGGAACAGTGATCAGTGTTCTAACAATGGTTTCAAAGGTAGCAAGAAACTGCTTGTCTTTACAAAGAGACACATGTGCGTTTTTTACTAAAGCTTCCGTTAAATTAATAAACTTTTGAAAGAACGTGATTATCTTTCAAAGTAAAGCTTGTACTGAGAAAAGGAACACTGATCTCAGTTCTAACACTGCTTCCACAAGTAGCAAATGACTGCTTGTCTTTACAAAGAAACACGTTTGTTTCTTACTAAAGCTTTCCTGAAATTAATAAACTTTCGAAAGAACGTGATTATCTTTCCAAGTAAAGCTTGTACTGAGAAAAGGAACACTGATCTCAGTTCTAACAATGCTTTCATAGGTAGCAAAAATCTGCTTGTCTTTACAAAGAAACACATGTGCGTCTCTTACTAAAGGTTTCGTGAAATTAATAAAGTTTCATAAGTACACGATTATTATTCAAAGTAAAGCTTGTATTGAGAAAAGGAACAGTGATCAGTGTTGTAACAATGGTTTCCCAATTAGCAAACATCTGCTTGTCTTTACAAAGAAGCACATGTGCGTTTCTTACTAAAGCTTTCCTGAAATTAATAAACTTTCGAAAGAACGCGATCATCTTTAATAGTAAAGCTTGTACTGAGAAAAGGAACACTGATCTCATTTCTAACATTGCTTTCACACGTAGCAAACAACTGCTTCACTTTACAAGCACATGCGATTTTTACTAAAGATTTCGAGAAATTAATAAACTTTCGAAAGAACGCGATTATCTTTCAAAGTAAAACTTGTACTGACAAAAATACCACTGATCTCAGGTCTAACAGGGCTTTCACATGTAGCAAACAACTGCTTCTCTTTACAATGAAACATGTGTGTTTCTTACTAAAGCTTTCGTGAAATTAATAAACTTTCAAAAGAACGCGATTATCTTTCACAGTAAAACTTGTACTGAGAAAAGGTACTCTGATCTCAGTTTTAACAATGCTTTCACAGGTAGCAAAAAACTAATTATCTTTACAAAGAAACACATGTGCGTTTCTTATTAAAGCTTTCGTGAAATTAATGAATTTTCAAAAGAACGTGATTATCTTTCAATGTAAAATTCTACTGAGAAAAGTAACACTGATCTCAGCTCTAACCGGGCTTTCACACATAGCAAACCACTGCTTGTCTTTACAAGCTCATGCGTTTCTTACTAAAGCTTTCGTGAAATTAATAAACTTTCGAAAGAACACGATTATCTTTCAAAGTAAAGCTTGTACAGAGAAAAGGAACATTGATATCAGTTCTATCAATGCTTTCACACGGACCAAACAACAGCTTGTCTTTACGAAGAAACACTTGTGCGTTTCTTACTAAAGCTTTCGTGAAATTAATAAACTTTCAAAAGAACGTGATTATCTTTCAAAGTACAGCTTATACTGATAAAGGGAACACTGATCTCAGTTTTAACAGTGCTTTCACACGTAGCAAAAAACTGCTTGTCTTCACAAAGAAACACACGTGCTTCTCTTACTACAGCTTTCGTGAAATTAATATACTTTCAAAAGAACATGATTATTATTCAAAGTAAAGCTTATATTGAGAACAGGAACAGTGATCAGTGTTCTAACAATGGTTTCACAGGTAGCAAACAACTGCTTGTCTTTACAAAGAAGCACATGTGCATTTCTTACTAAAGCTTACGTAAAATTAATAAACTTTCGAAAGAACGCGACTATCTTTCAAAGTAAAGCTGGTACTGAGAAAAGGAACAATGATCTCAGTTCTAACCGTGCTTTCACACGTAGCAAACAACTGCTTGTCTTTACAAAGAGACACATGTGCGTTTTTTACTAAAGCTATCGTGAAATTAATAAACTTTTGAAAGAACGTGATTATCTTTCAAAGTGAAGCTTGTACTGAGAAAAGGAACACTGATCTCAGTTCTAACAGTGCTTTGACATGTAGCAAACGACTGCTTGTCTTTACAAAGAAACACATGTCCGTTTCTTACAAAACCTTTGGTGAAATTAATAAACTTTCGAAAGAAAGTGATTATCTTTCAAAATGAAGCTTGTACTGAGAAAAAGAACTCTGATCTCAGTTCTAACAATGCTTTCATAGGTAGCGAAAAACTGCTTGTGTTTATAAAGAAACACATGTGCGTCTCTTACTAAAGCTTTCGTGAAATTAATAAAGTTTCATAAGTACACGATTATTATTCAAAGTAAAGCTTGTATTGAGAGAAGGAACAGTGATCAGTGTTCTAACAATGGTTTCACAGGTAGCAAACAACTGCTTGTCTTTACAAAGAAGAACATGTGTGTTTCTTACTAAAGCTTTCCTGAAATTAATAAACTTTCAAAAGAACGCGATCATCTTTAAAAGTAAAGCTTGTACTGAGAAAAGGAACACTGATCTCAGTTCTAACAGTGCTTTCACACGTAGCAAACAACTGCTTGACTTTACAAGCACATGCGATTTTTACTAAAGATTTCGAGAAATTAATAAACTTTCGAAAGAACGCGATTATCTTTCAACGTAAAACTTGTAATGACAAAAGGACCACTGATCTCAGTTCTGACAGGGCTTTCACACGTAGCAAACAACTGTTTCTCTTTACAATGAAACATGTGTGTTTCTTACTAAAGCTTTCGTGAAATTAATAAACTTTCGAAATAACGTGATTATCTTTCAAAGTGAAGCTTGTACTGAGAAAAGGAACACTGATCTCAGTTCTAAGAGTGCTTTCACACGTAGCAAAAACCTGATTGTCTTTACAAAGAAACACATGTGCGTTTCTTACTAAATCATTCGTGAAATTAATGAACTATCAAAAGAACACGATGATTTTGTAAGTAAACCTTGTCCTGAGAAAAGAACACTGATGAGTTCTAACAGGGCTTTCACACGTAGGAAACAACTGCTTGTCTTTACCAAGAAACACATGTGTGTTTCTTAGAAAAGCTTTCGTGAAATTAAGAGACTTTCGAAAGAATGTGATTATCTTTCAAAGTAAAGCTTGTACTGAGAAAAGGAACACTGATCTCAGTTCTATCAGTGCTTTCACACGTAGCAAACGACTGCTTGTCTTTACAAAGAAACACATGTGCGTTTCTTACTAAAGCTTTTGTGAAATTAAGAAACTTTCGAAAGAACGTGATTATCTTTCAAAGTAAAGCTTGTAATGAGAAAAGGAACACTGATCTCAGTTCTAACAATGCTTTCACACGTATCAAACAACTTCTTGTCTTTACAAAGAATCGCATGTGCTTTTCTTACTAAAGCTTTCCTGAAATTAATAAACTTTCAAAAGAACGCGATTATCTTTCAAACTAAAGTTTGTACTGAGAAAAGGAACACTGATCTCAGTTCTAACAGTGCTTCCACATGTAGCAAACTAATGCTTGTCTTTACAAAGAAACACATGTCCGTTTTTAACTAAAGCTTTCGTGAAATTAATGAACATTCAAAAGAACGCGATTATCTTTCAAAGTAAATTTGTACTGAGAAAAGGAACACTGATCTCAGTTCCAAAGTGCTTTCACACGTAGCAAACAACTGCTTGTCTTTACATGCACATGCGTTTTTTACTAAAGCTTTCGTGAAATTAATAAACTTTCGAAAGAACCCGATTATCTTTCAAAGTAAAACTTTTACAGAAAAAAAGAACACTGTTCTCAGTTCCAACAGTGCTTTCACACATAGCAACCAACTGCTTGTCTTTTCAAAGAGACACATATGTGTTTTTTACTAAAGCTTTCGAGAAATTAATAAACTTTCGAAAGAACGTGATTATCTTTCAAAGTAAAGCTTGTAATGAGAAAAGCAAAACTGATCTCAGTTCTAACAGTGCTTTCACACTTAGCAAACAACTGCTTGGCTTTACAAAGAAACACATGTGCGATTCTTACTAAAGCTTTCGTGAAATTAATCTTTCAAAGTAAAATTGTACTGAGAAAAGGAACACTGATCTCAGCTTTAACCGGGCTTTCACACATAGCATACCACTGCTTGTCTTTACAAGCTCATGCGTTTCTTACTAAAGCTTTCGTGAAATTAATAAATTTTCGAAAGACCACAATTATCTTTCAAAGTAAAGCTTGTACAGAGAAAAGGAACACTGATCTCAGTTCTAACTGGGCATTCACAAGTAGCAAACAACTGCTTGTCTTTACAAAGAAACACATGTGCATTTGATACTATTGCTTTCGTGAAATTAATAAATTTCAAAAAACGCGATTATCTTTCAAAGTAAAGTTTCTGCTGAGAAAAAGAACACTGATATCAGTTCTAACAATGCTTTCACACGGACCAAACAACAGCTTGTCTTTACGAAGAAACACATGTGCGTTTCTTACTAAAGCTTTCGTGAAATTAATAAACTTTCAAAAGAACGTGATTATCTTTCAAAGTAAAGCTTGTACTGAGAAAAGGAACACTGATCTCAGTTTTAACAGTGCTTTCACACGTAGCAAACAACTGCTTGTCTTCACAAAGAAACACACGTGCGTCTCTTACCAAAGCTTTCGTGAAATTAATAAACTTTCAAAAGAACATGATTATTATTCAAAGTAAAGCTTATATTGAGAAAAGGAACAGTGATCAGTGTTCTAACAATGGTTTCATAGGTAGCAAACAACTGCTTGTCTTTACAAAGAAGCACATGTGTGTTTCTTACTAAAGCTTTCCTGAAATTAATAAACTTTCGAAAGAACGCGATCATCTTTAAAAGTAAAGCTTGTACTGAGAAAAGGAACACTGATCTCAGTTCTAACAGTGCTTTCACACGTAGCAAACAACTGCTTGACTTTAAAGCACATACGATTTTTACTAAAGATTTCGAGAAATTAATAAACTTTCAAAAGAACGCGATTATCTTTCAAAGTAAAACTTGTACTGACAAAAGGACCACTGATTTCAGTTCTAACAGGGCTTTCACACGTAGCAAACAACTGCTTCTCTTTACAATGAAACATGTGTGTTTCTTACTAAAGCTTTCGTGAAATTAATCAAATTTCAAAAGAATGTGATTATCTTTCAAAGTAAAACTTGTAATGAGAAAAGGAACACTTATCTCAATTCTAACAGTGCTTTCACACATAGCAAACAACTGCTTGTCTTTACAAAGAGACACATGTGCGTTTCTTACTAAAGCTTTCATGAAATTAATAAACTTTCAAAAGAACGCGATTATCTTTCAAAGTGAAGCTTGTACTGAGAAAAGGAACACTGATCTCAGTTCGAACAGTGCTTTCACACGTAGCAAAAAACTGCTTGTGTTTACAAAGAAACACATGTGCGTTTCTTACTAAATCATTCGTGAAATTAATGAACTATCAAAAAACACGATGATTTTGTAAGTAAACCTTGTCCTGAGAAAAAAACACTGATGAGTTCTAACAGGGCTTTCACACGTAGGAAACAACTGCTTGTCTTTACCAAGAAACACATGTGTGTTTCTTACAAAAGCTTTCGTGAAATTAAGAAACTTTCGAAAGAATGTGATTATCTTTCAAAGTAAAGCTTGTACTGAGAAAAGGAACACTGATCTCATTTCTAACAGTGCTTTCACATGTAGCAAACAACTCCTTGTCTTTACAAAGAGACACATGTGCGTTTTTTACTAAAGCTTTCGTGAAATTACTAAACTTTCGAAAGAATGTGATTATCTTTCAAAGTAAAGCTTGTAGTGAGAAAAGGAACACTGATCTCAGTTCTATCAGTGCTTTCACACGTAGCAAACGACTGCTTGTCTTTACAAAGAAACACATGTGCGTTTCTTACTAAAGCTTTTGTGAAATTAAGAAACTTTCGAAAGAACGTGATTATCTTTCAAAGTAAAGCTTGTACTGAGAAAAGGAACACTGATCTCAGTTCTAACAATGCTTTCACACGTATCAAACAACTTCTTGTCTTTACAAAGAATCGCATGTGCTTTTCTTACTAAAGCTTTCGTGAAATTAATGAACTTTCAAAAGAACGCGATTATCTTTCAAAGTAAATTTGTACTGAGAAAAGGAACACTGATCTCAGTTCCAACAGTGCTTTCACACGTAGCAAACAACTGCTTGTCTTTACAAGCACATGCGTTTTTTACTAAAGATTTCGAGAAATTAATAAACATTCGAAAGAACGCGATTATCTTTCAAAGTAAAACTTGTACTGACAAAAGGACCACTGATCTCAGTTCTAACAGGGCTTTCACATGTAGCAAACAACTGCTTGTCTTTACAAGCACATGCGATTTTTACTAAAGATTTCGAGAAATTAATAAACATTCGAAAGAACGCGATTATCTTTCAAAGTAAAACTTGTACTGACAAAAGGACCACTGATCTCAGTTCTAACAGGGCTTTCACACAGAGCAAAGAACTGCTTCTCTTTACAATGAAACATGTGTGTTTCTAACTAAAGCTTTCGTAAAATTAATAAACTTTCGAAAGAACGTGATTATCTTTCAAAGTAAAGCTTGTACTGAGAAAACACACTGATCTCAATTCTAACAGTGCTTTCACACATAGCAAACTACTGCTTGTCTTTACAAAGAAACACATGTCCGTTCCTTACTAAAGCTTTCATGAAATTAATGAACATTCAAAGAACGCAATTATCTTTCAAAGTAAAGCTTGTACTGAGAAAAGGAACACTGAACTCAGTTCTAACAATGCTTTCACACGCAGAAAACAACTGCTTGTCTTTACAGAGAAACACATGTGCGATTCTTACTAAAGCTTTCTTGAAATTAATAAACTTTTAAAAAAACGAGATTATCTTTCAAGTAAAGCTTGTACTGAGAAAAGGAACACTGATCTCAGTTCTAACAATGCTCTCACATGTAGCAAACAACTGCTTGTCTTTACAAAGAAACAAATGTGCGTTTCTTACTAAAGCTTACATGAAATTAATAAACTTTCAAAAGAACACGAATATCTTTCAAAGTAAAACTTGTACTGAGAAAAGGACCACTGATCTCAGTTCTAACAGGGCTTTCACAGAGAGCAAACAACTGCTTGTCTTTTCAAAGGAACGCATGTGCGTTTCTTACTAAAGCATTCGTGAAATTAATAAACTTTTGAAAGAACGTGATTATCTTTCAAAGGAAAGCTTGTACTGAGAAAAGGAACACTGATCTCAGTTCTAACAGGGCTTTCACATGTAACAAACAACTGCTTGTCTTTACAAAGAAACGCATGTGCGTTTCTAACTAAGCATTCGTGGAATTAAAAAACTTTTGAAAGAACGC
Source organism: Chionomys nivalis (assembly GCF_950005125.1). NCBI lineage: Eukaryota > Metazoa > Chordata > Mammalia > Rodentia > Cricetidae > Chionomys > Chionomys nivalis. Next base: position 136,645,677 of record NC_080087.1, read on the forward strand.
AATTACCTTTCAAGCTAAATCTTGTACTGAGAAAATGAACACTGATCTCAGTTCTAACAGTGCTTTCACATGTAGCAAAAAAATGCTTGTCTTTACAAATAAACATATGTGTGTTTCTTACTAAAGCTTTCGTGAAATTAATAAACTTTCAAAAGAACACGGTTATCTTTGAAATAATGATTGTTCTTAGAAAAAGAACACTGATCTCTTTTCTAACAGTGCTTTCACATGTAGCAAACAACTACTTGGCTTTACAAAGAAATGCATGTGCGTTTCTTACTAAAGCTTTCGTGAAATTAATAAACTTTCAAAAGAAGTCGATTATCTTTCAAAGTAAATCTTGTACTGAGAAAAGGAACACTGATCTCACTTCTAACAGGGCTTTCAGATGTAGCAAACAACTGCTTGTCTTTACAAAGAAACGTGCGTTTCTTACTAAAGCTTTCAGGAAATTAATAAAATTTCAAAAGAACACGATTATCTTTCAAGTTAAACCTTGTACTGTGAAAAGGAACACTGATCTCAGTTCTAAAAATGCTTTCACACGTAGCAAATAACTGCTTGTATTTACAAAGAAACACATGTGCGTTTCTTACTATAGCTTTCGTGAAATTAATAAACTTTCAAAAGAACACGATTAACTTTGAAAGTAAAGCTTGTACTGAGAAAAATAACACTGATCTCAGTTCTAACAATGCTTTCACACATAGCAAACCACTGCTTGTCTTTACAAAGAAACACATGTGCGTTACTTCCTAAAGCGTTCGTGAAATTTATAAACTTTCAAAAGAACGCGATTATCTTTCAAAGTAAAGCTTGTACTGAGAAAAGAAACACTGATCTCAGTTCTAACAATGCTTTAACACGTATCAATCAACTGCTTGTCTTTACAAAGAAACACATGTGCGTTTCTTACTAAAGCTTCTTGAAATTAATAAACTTTAAATAGAATGTGATTATATTTAAAGTAAAGCTTGTAGAGAAAGGAACACTGATCTCAGTTCTAACAATGCTTTCACAAGTGGAAAACAACTGCTTGTCTTTACAAAGAAACACATGTGCGTTTGTTACTGGAGCTTTCTTGATATTAATAAACTTTCAAAAGAACATGATTATCTTTCAAAGTAAAGCTTGTACTGAGAAAAGGAACACTGATCTCAGTTCTAACAATGCTTTCACACGTACCAAGCAACTGCTTGTCTTTACAAAGAAACACATGTGTGTTTATTACTAAAGCATTCGTGACATTAATAAACTTTCAAAAGAAAACCATTATTTTTCAAAGTAAATCTTGTACAGAGGAAAGGAACACTGATCTCAATTCTAACAATCCTTTCACATATAGCAAAGAACTGCTTGTATTTACAAAGTAACACATATGCGTTTCTTACTAAAGATTCCTTGAAATTAATAAACTTTCAAATGAATGTGATTATCTTTCAAAGTAAAGCTTGTACTGAGAAAATTAACACTGATGTGACTTCTAACAATGCTTTCACATGTAGCATACAATTCTTACCTTTAAAAACACAGGTGTGATTCTTACGAAAGCGTTCTTTAAATTAATAAACTTTCAAAAGAACGCGATTATCTTTCAAAGTAAAGGTTCTACTGAGAAAAGGAACACATCTCAGTTCTAACAATGCTTTCACATGTAGCAAACAATTGCTTGACTTTAAAAAGAAACACATGTGCATTTGGTACTGGAGCTTTCTTGAAATTACTAAACTTTCAAAAGAACGCGATTATCTTTCAAAGTAAAGCTTGTACTGAGAAAAGGACCACAGATCTCAGTTCTAACAATGCTTTTACACGTACCAAACAACTGCGTGTCTTTACAAAGAAACACATGTGCTTTCTTACTAGAGCTTTCATGAAATTTATAAACTTTCAAGACAACGCGATTATCTTTCAAAGTAAAGCTTGTACTGAGAAAAGGAACACTGATCTCAGTTCTACCAATGCTTTCAATAGTAGCAAACAACTGCTTGTCTTTACAAAGAAACACATGTGCGTTTCTTACTAAAGCTTTCTTGAAATTAATGAACTTTCTAAGGAATGCGATTATCTTTCCAAGTAAAGCTTGTACTGAGAAAAGAAACACGGATCTCAGTTCTAACAATGCTTTCACATGTAGCATACAACTCTTACCTTTACAAAAAAACACAGGTGCGTTTCTTACGAAAGCATTCTTTAAATTAATAAACTTTGAAAAGAACGCGATTATCTTTCAAAGTAAAGCTTGTACTGAGAAAAGGAACACTGATCTCAGTTCAAACAATGCTTTCACACATAGCATACAACTCTTACCTTTTCAAAGAAACACAAGTGCGTATTTTACTAAAACATTCTTGAAATTAATAAACTATCCAAACAACACGATTATCTTTCAAAGTAAAGCTTGTACTGAGAAAAGGAACACTGATCTCGGTTCTAACAATGGTTTCACGTAGAAAAGTACTGCTTGTCTTTACAAAGAAACTACATATACCTTTCTTACTAAAGCTTTCGTGAAATTAATAACCTTTAAAAAGAACACGATTATCTTTCAACGTAAAGCTTGTACTGAGAAAAGGAACACTGATCTCAGTTCTAACAATGCTTTCACACGTAGCAAACAACTGCTTGTCTTTACAAAGAAACACATGTGCGTTTTTTACTAAAGCATTCTTGAAATTAATAAACTTTCAAAAGAACGCCATTATCTTTCAAAGTAAAGCTTGTACTGAGAAAAGGAACACTGATCTCAGTTCTAACAATGCTTTCACACGTAGCATACAACTCTTACCTTTACAAAGAAACACAAATGCATTTCTTACTAAAGCATTCGTAAAATTAATAAACTTTCAAAGAACTCGATTATCATTCAAAGTAAAGCTTGTACTGAGAAAAGGAACACTGATCTCAGTTCTATCAATGCTTTCACACGTAGCAAACAACTGCTTGCCTTTAGAAAGAAACACATGTGCGTTTGGTACTGGAGCTTTCTTGAAATTAATATACTTTCAAAGAACGTGATTATCTTTCAAAGTAATGCTTGTACTGGGACAAGGAACACTGATCTCATTTCTAAAAATGCTGTCACACGTGGCAAACAACTGCTTGTCTTGACAAGAAAAGACATGTGTGTTTGGTACTAAGGCTTTCGTGAAATTAATAAACTTTCAAGAGAACGATATTATCTTTCAAAGTAAAGCTTGTACTGAGAAAAAGAACACTTATCTCAGTTCTAACAGGGCTTTCACACGTAGCAAACAACTGCTTGTCTTTACACAGAAACATGTGCGTTTCTTACTATAGCTTTCGTGAAATTAATAAACTTTCAAAAGAACACGATTAACTTTGAAAGTAAAGCTTGTACTGAGAAAAATAACACTGATCTCAGTTCTAACAATGCTTTCACACGTAGCAAACCACTGCTTGTCTTTACAAAGAAACACATGTGCGTTACTTACTATAGCTTTCGTGAAATTAATAAACTTGCAAAAGAATGCGATTATCTTTCAAATTAAAGCTTGTACTGAGAAAAGGAACACTGACCTCAGATCTAACAATGCTTTCACACGTAGCAAACAACTGCTTGTCCTTACAAAGAAACACATGTGCCTTTGGTACTAAAGCTTTCGTGAAATTAATAAACTTTTAAATGAACGCGATTATCTTTCAAAGTAAAGCTTGTACTGAGAAAAGAAACATTGATCTCAGTTCTAAGTATTCTTTTCACGTAGCAAACAACTGCTTGTCTTCAGAAAGAAACATATGTGCGTTTCTTATTAAAGCTATCGTGAAATTAATAAACTTTCAAAAGAATGCGATTATCTTTCAAAATAAAGCTTGTACTGAGAAAAGGAACACAGAACTCAGTTCTAACAATGCTTTCACACGCAGAAAACAACTGCTTGTCTTTACAGAGAAACTCATGTGCGTTTCATACTAAACTTTCTTGAAATTAATAAACTTTAAAAAAAACGATATTAGTTCTAACAATGCTTTCCCATGCAGCAAACAACTGCTTGTCTTTACAAAGAAACACATGTGCGCTTGGTACAGGAGCTTTCATGAAATTAATAAACTTTCAAAAGAACGCGATTATCTTTCAAAGTAAAGCTTGTACTGAGAAAAGGAACACTGATTTCAGTTCTAAAAATGCTCTCACACGTTGCAAACAATTGTTTGTCTTTACAAAGAAATGCATGTGCGTTTCTTACTAAAGCTTTCGGGTAATTAATAAACTTTCAAAAGAAAGTGATTATCTTTCAAAGGAAAGATTGTACTGAGAAAAAAGAACACTGATCTCAGTTCTCACAATGTTTTCACACATAGCAAACAACAGCTTGTCTCTACAAAGAAACACATGTGCGTTTGGTAATAAAGCTTTCGTGAACTTAATAAACTTTCAAAAGAATGCGATTATCTTTCAAAGTAAAGCCTGTATTGAGAAAAGGAACACTGATCTCAGTTCTAAAAGAGGTTTCACACGTAGAAAACAACTGATTGTCTTTACAAAGAAACACATTTGTGTTTCTTACTAAAGCTTTCTTGAAATTTATATACTTTCATGAGAACGCGATTATCTTTCAAAGTAAAGCTTGTACTGAGAAAAGGAACACTGATCTCAGTTCTAACAATGCTTTCACACATAGGAAACAACTGCTTGTCTTTACAAAGAAACACAAGTGCGTTTTTTACTAAAGCTTTCGTGAAATTAATAAACTTTCAAAAGAAAGCGATTATCTTTCAAATAAAGCTTGTACTGAGAAAAGGAACACTCATCTCAGTTCTTACAATGCTTTCACACATAGCAAACATATGCATGTCGTTACAAAGAAACACATGTGCGTTTGGTGCTGGAGCGTTCGTGAAATTAATAAACTTTCAAAAAATGCGATTATCTTTCAAAGTAAAGATTGTACTGAGAAAAGGAACACTGATCTCAGTTCTAACAATGCTTTCACACGTAGCAAACCACTGCTTTTCTTAACAAGAATCACATGTGAGGTTCTTACTAAAGCTTTCTTAAAATTACGAAACTTTCAAAGAACGCGATTGGCTTTCAAAGTAAAGCTCATACTGAGAAAAGGAACACTGATCTCAGTTCTAACAATCCTTTCACACGTAGCAAACAACTGCTTGTCTTTACAAAAAAACACATGTGCATTTGTTACTAAAGCTTTCGTGATATTAATAAACTTTCAAAAGAACGTGATTATCTTTCAAAGTAAAGATGTACTGAGAAAAGAAACACTGATCTCAGTTCTAACAATGCTTTAACATGTAGCAACTAACTCCTAGTCCTTACAAAGAACCATATGTGCGTTTCTTCCAAAAGCTTTCGTGAAATTAATAAACTTTGAAATGAATGTGATTATCTCTCAAAGTGAAGCTTGTACTGAGAAAATTAACACTGATCTCACTTCTAACAATGCTTTCACATGTAGCATACTATTCTTACCTTTACACAGAAACACAGGTGCGTCTCATACGAAAGCATTCTTTAAATTAATAAACTTTCAAAAGTACGTGATTATCTTTCAAAGTAAAGCTTGTAATGAGAAAAGCATCATTGATCTCAGTTCTAACAATGCTTTCACATGTAGCACACAACTGCTTGTCTTTACAGAGAAACACATGTGCGTTTCTTACTAAAGCTATCGTGAAATTAATAAACTTTCAAAAGAACGCGATTATCTTTCAAAGTAAAGCTTGTACTGAAAAAAGGAACACTGATCTCACTTCTAACAATGTTTTAACACGTTTCAAACAACTGCTTGTCTTTTCAAAGAAATACATCTGTGTTTCTTACTAAAGCTTTCGATAAATTAATAAACTTTCAAAACAACACGATTATCTTTCAAAGTAAAGCTTGTACTGAGAAAAGGAACACTGATCTGAGTTCTAACAATGATTTCATACATAGCAAACAACTGCATGCCTTTACAAAGAAACACATGTGCGTTTCTTACTAAAGCTTTCGTGAAATTAATAAACTTTCAAAAGAACGCGATTACCTTTCAAAGTAAAGCTTGTACTGAGAAAAGGAACACTGATCTCAGTTCTAAAAATGCTTTCACACATAGCATACAACTTTTCCCTTTACAAAGAAACATAAGTGTGTTTCTTACTAAAGCATTTGTGAAATTAATAAACTTTCAAAATAACACGATAATCTTTCAGAGTAAAACTTGTACTGAGAAAAGGAACATGGATCTCAGTTCTAACAATGCTTTCACACGTAGCATACAGCTCTTACCTTTAAAAAGAAACACAAATGCGTTTCTTACTAAAGCATTCGTGAAATTAATAAACTTTCAAAGAACACGATTATCATTCATAGTAAAGCTTGTACTGAGAAAAGGAACATTGATCTCAGTTCTAACAATGCTTTCACACGTAGCATACAACTTTGACCTTTACAAAGAAACATAAGTGCGTTTCTTACTAAAGCATTTGTGAAATTAATAAACTTTCAAAAGAACGTGATTATCTTTCAAAGTAAATCTTGTACTGAGAAAAGGAACACTGATCTCAGTTCTCACAATGCTTTAACACGTAGCAAACAACTGCTTGCCTTTACAAAGAAACACATGTGCGTTTGGTACTGGAGCTTTCCTGAATTTAATAAACTTTCAAAGAACGTGATTATCTTTCAGAGTAAAGCTTGTACTGAGAAAAGGAACACTGATCTCATTTCAAAAAATGCTGTCAAACGTAGCAAACAACTGCATGTCTTGACAAGGAAACACATGTGTGTTTGGTACTAAGGCTTTCATGAAATTAATAAACTTTCAAGAGAACGCTATTATCTTTCAAAGTAAAGCTTGTAGTGAGAAAAGGAACACTGATCTCAGTTCTAACAATGCTTTCAAACGTAGCAAAAAACTGCTTGTCCTTACAAAGAAACACATGTGCGTTTCTTTCAAAAGCTTTTGTGAAATTAATAAACGTTCAAAAGAAAGCGTTTGTCTTTCAAGTAAAGCTTGTACTGAGAAAAGAAACACTGATCTCAGTTCTAACAATGCTTTCACATGTAGCAAATAACTACTTGTCTTTACAAAGAAACACATGTGCGTTTCTTACTAAAGGTTTCGATAAATTAATAAACTTTCAAAAGAACTCGATTAACTTTCAAAGTAAGGTTGTACTGACAAAAGGAACACTGATCTCAGTTCTAACAATGCTTTCACATGAAGCAAACAACTGCGTGTCATTACAAAGAAACACATGTGCGTTTCTTAGTAAACCTTCCTTGAAATTAATAAAATTTCAAAAAACGCGATTATATTTCAAAGTAAACTTTGTAGGAAAAAAGGAAACTGACCTCAGTTCTAACAGTGCTTTCACACGTAGCAAACAACTGCTTTTCTATACAAAGAAACACATGTGCGTTTGGTAATAAAGCTTTCGTGAACTTAATAAACTTCCAAAAGAATGCGATTATCTTTCAAAGTAAAGCTTGTATTGAGAAAAGGAACACTGATCTCAGTTCTAAAAGAGGATTCACATGTAGCAAACAACTGATTGTCTTTACAAAGAGTCACATGTGCGTTTCTTACTAAAGCTTTCTTGAAATTTATATACTTTCATAAGAACGCGATTATCTTTTAAAATAAAGCTTGTACTGAGAAAAGGAACACTGATCTCAGTTGGAACACTGCTTCACACATAGCAAACAACTGCTTGTCTTTTCAAAGAAACACATGTGCGTTTCTTATTAAAGCTTTCGTGAAATTAATAAACTTTCAAAAGAACGCGATTATCTTTTAAAATAAAGCTTGTACTAAAAAAGGAACACTGATATCAGTTCGAACACTGTTTCACACATAGCAAACAACTGCTTGTCTTTACAAAGAAACACAAGTGCATTTTTTACTAAAGCTTTCGTGAAATTAATAAATTTTCAAAAGAACGTGATTATCTTTCAAATAAAGCTTGTAGTGAGAAAAGGAACACTGATCTCAGTTCTAACAATGCTTTCACACGTAGCAAGCAACTGCTTGTCTTTACAAAGAAACACATGTGCGTTTCTTACTAAAGCTTTCGTGAAATTAATAAACTTGCAAAAGAACCCGATTATCTTTCAAAGTAAAGCTTGTACTGAGAAAAGGAAAACTGATCTCAGTTCTAACAATGCTTTCACACGTAGCAAACAATGGCTTTTCTTTACAAAGAAACACATGTGCGTTTTTTACTAAAGCTTTCGTGAAATTTATAAACTTTCAAAAGGACGCGATTATCTTTCAAGGTAAAGCTTGTACTGATAAAGGAACACTGATCTCAGTTCTAACTATGCTTTCTCACCTAGTATACAACTCTTACCTTTACAAATAAACACCTGTGCATTCTTACTAAGGCTTTTGTCAAATTAATAAACTTTCAAATGAACGCAATTATCTTTCAAAGTAAAGCTCGTACTGAGAAATGGAACACTGATCTCAGTTCTAACAATTCTTTACACATAGCAAACAACTGCTTGTCTTTACAAAGAGACACATGCGTGTTTCTTACTAAAGCTTTCGTGATATTAATAAACTTTCAAAAGAACGCGATTTCCTTTCAAAGTAAACTTGTACTGAAAAAAGGAACACTGATCTCAGTTCTAACAATGTTTCACACAGAGCAAACAACTGCTTGTCCTTACAAAGAAATACCTGTGCGTTTCTTACTAAAGCTTTCGTGAAATTAATAAACTTTTAAATGAACGCAATTATCTTTCAAATAAAGCTCGTACTGAGAAATGGAACACTGATCTCAATTCTAACAATGCTTTCACATATAGCAAACAACTGCTTGTCTTTACAAAGAAACACATGTGAATTTCTTACTAAAGCTTTCATGAAATTAATAAACTTTCAAAAGAACGCCATTTTCTTTCAAAGTAAACTTGTACTGAAAAAAGGAACACTGATCTCAGTTCGAACACTGTTTCACACATAGCAAACAACTGCTTGTCTTTACAAAGAAACACATGTGCGTTTTTTACTAAATCTTTCGTGAAATTAATAAACTTTCAAAAGAATGCAATTATCTTTCAAATAAAGCTTGTACTGAGAAAAGGAACACTGATCTCAGTTCTAACAATTCTTTCACACATCGCAAACAACTGCTTGTCTTTACTCAGAAACAAATGTGCGTTTCTTACTAAAGGTTTCGTGAAATTAATAAACTTTCTAAAGAACGCAATTATCTTTCAAAGTAAAGCTTGTACTGAGAAAAGGAACACTGATCTCAGTTCTAACAATGCTTTCACATTTAGCAAACAACTGCTTGTCTTTACAAAGAAACACATGTGCGTTTGGTACTGGAGCTTTCTTGAAATTAATAAACTTTCAAAACAATGTGATTATCTCTCAAAGTAAAGCTTGTACTGAGAAAAGGAACACTGATCTCAGTTCTAACAATGCTTTCACATTTAGCAAACAACTGCTTGTCTTCACATAGAAACACATGTGAGTTTCTTACTAAAGCTTTCGAGAAATTAATAAACTTTCAAAGAACGTGATTATCTTTCAATGTAAGGCTTGTGCTGAGATCAGGACCACTGATCTCAGTTCTAACAATGTTTTCACACGTAGCAAACATCTGATTGTCTTTACAAAGAAACACATGTGCGTTTGGTACTAAAGCTTTCGTGAAATTAATAAACTTTCAAAGGAACGCGATTATCTTTCAAGGTAAAGCTTGTGCTGAGAAAAGGACCACTGATCTCAATTCTAACAATAACTTGACATGTCACAAAAAAGTACTCTCTTCACAGAGAAAAAATTGTGCATTTCTTAATAAAGCTTTTCATAAATGAATGCACTTCCAAAGAATGTGATTATCTCTCAAAGTAAAGCTTTTACAAAGAAATGGTACACTGATCTCACTTCTAACAATACTTTGACATGTCGCAAACAACTTCTTCTCTTTACTAAGAAACACAAGTTTGTTTCCAACTAAAGCTTTTCAAGAAATGAGTTCACTTTCCAAAGAACATGATTATCTTTCAAAGTAAAGCTTCTCCAGAGAAAATGAATCCTGATCTCACTTCAAAAATACTTTGACTAGTCTCAAACAACTGCTTCTCCTTTCCCAGAAACACATGTGTCTTTCTTACTAAAACATTTTAAGAAATCAATATACTTTCAAAAGAACGTGATTATCTTTCAAAGTAATGCTTGTACAGAGAAAAGGAACACTGATTTCCCTTCTAACAGTAATTTTACATGGCGCAAACAACTGCTTCTCTTTACAGAGAAACACGTGCGTTTCTTACTAAAGCTTTTAAAGAAATGAAAACACTTTCAAAAGAATGTGCTTATCTTTCAAAGTAAAGCTTGTACAGTGACAAGTAACAGTGATCTCCGTTCTAACAATACTTTGATATGTGGCAAACATCGGCTTCTCTTTACCAAGAAACACATATGCATTTCTTACTAAAGCTTTTCTTGAAATACGCTTTCAAAAGAACATGATTATCTTTCAATCTAAAGCTTGTACAGAGAAAAGGAATACTGATCTCACGTCTAACAATATTTTGAAATGTTGCAAACAACTGCTTCTCTTTACCAAGAAACACATGTGCATTTCCAACCAAGGCTTTTCAAGAAATGATTACATTTTCAAAGGAACATGATTATCTTTCAAAGTAAAGCTTCTACAGATAAAAGGAACACTGATCTTACTTCTCACAATACTTTGACATGTTGCAAACAACTGCTTCTCCTTACCAAGAAACACATGTGCGTTTTTAACTAAAGCTTTTCAAGAAATGAATATACTTTAAAAAGAATGTGATTATCTTTCAAAGTAAAGTTTGTACAGAGAAAAGGAACAATGATCTCACATCTAACAGTAATTTGACATGTTGCAAACAACTGCTTCTCTTACAGATAAACACTTGTGAGATTCTTACTAAAGCTATTTATGAAATGAATACACTTTCAAAACAATGTGATTATCTTTCAAATTAAAGCTTCTACAGAGAAAAGGAATACTGATCTCAGTTCTAAGAATACTTTGACATGTCGCAAACTACTGCTTCTCTTTACCAAGGAACACATGTGCGTTTCCAACAAAAGCTTTTCAAGAAATGAACACAGTTTCAAAAGAACTTGATTATCTTTCAAATCAAAGATTCTACAGAGTAAAGGAACACTGATCTAACTTCTAACAATACTTTGACATGTCACAAACAATGGCTTGTCTTTACAGAGAAACACTTGTGTGTTTCTTACTTAAGCTATTTATGAAATGAATACACTTTCAAAGAATGTGATTATCTTTCAAAGTAAAGCTTCTACAGAGAAATGAATACTGATCACACTTCTAACAAGACTTTGACATGTCAGAAACAACTGCTTCTCCTTACCAAGACACACATGAGCATTATTACTAAAGCATTTCTAGAAATGAATACACTTTCAAAAGAACATGACTATATTTCAAAATAAAGCTTCCACAGAGAAAATGAACACTGATCTCACTTCTAAAAGTAATTTGACATGTCAAAAAGAAGTGCTTTTCTTTACAGAGAAACACATGTACATTTCTAACTAAAGCTTATCATGAAATGAATACACTTTCAAAAGAATATGATTATATTTCAAAGCAAAGCTTCTACAGAGAAAAGGAACACTGATCTCACTTCTAAAAATACTTGACATGTCGGAAACAACTGCTTCTCTTTACAGAGAAACACATGTGCGTTTCTTCCTAATGCTTTTCATGAAATGAATACACTTTGAAAAGAATGTGATTATCTTTCAAAGTAAAGCTTTTACAGAGAAAGGAACACTGATCTCTCTTCTAAAAATACTTTGACATGATGCATAATATGGCCTTTCTTTACAGAGAAACAACTGTGCGTTTCTTACTAGTTATATATGAAACTAATACACTTTCAAAAAACGTGATTATCTTTCAAAATAAAGCTTCGACAGAGAAAAGGAAAACTGATCTCACTTCTAATAGATATTTGACAATTGCAAGCATCTGCTTCTCTTTACAGAGAAACTCATGTGCGTTTCATACTAAAACTTTTTAAGAAATGAACATACATTCAAAAGAACGTGATTATCATTCAAAGCAAAGCTTCTACAGAGGATGGAACACTGATCTCACTTCTAACAAGACTTTGACATTTAGGAAACAATTGAATCTCTTTACCAAGTTACACGTGTGTTTCTTACTAAAGCTAATCCTGAAATGAATACACTTTCAAAAGAATGTGATTATCTTTCAAAGTAAAGCTTCTACACAGAAAGGAACACTGATCTCTCTTCTAACAATACTTTGACATGTCGCAAAAAATGGCCTCTCTTTAGAGAAACACATGTGCGTTTCTTACTAAAGCTATTTATGCAATGAACACCCTTTCAAAGAATGTGATTTTCTTTCAAAGTAAACCTGCTACAGAGAAAAGAAATACTGATTTCACTTCAAACAATACTTTGAATGTCGTAAACAACTGCTTCTCCTTACCAAGATACATATGTGTGTTTCATGCTAAAGCTTTTCAAGAAATGAATACACTTTCAAAAGAATGTGAATATCTTTCAAAGTAAAGCTTGTACAGAGAAAAGGAATACGGATCTCACTTCTACCAATACTTTAACATGTTCCAAAGAACTGCTTCTCTTTACAGAAAAACACATGTGCTTTTCTTACAAAAGCATTTCATGAAATAAATACACATTCAAAAGAACGTTATTATCTTTCAAAGTAAAACTTCTGCAGAGAAAAGGAAAACTAATCTCACTTCTAACAGTAATTTGACATGTTGCAAACATCTGCTTCTCTTTACAGAGAAACACATGTGCGTTTCTTACTAAAGCTTTTCAAGATATGAATACACTTTCAAAAGAACATGTTTATATTTCAAAACAAAGATTCTACAGAGAAAAGGAACACTGACCTCACTTCTAGCAATACTTTGACATGTCGTAAACAATGGCTTCTCTTTACAAAGAAACAGTTGTGCGTTTCTTACTTAAGCTATTTATGAAACGAATACACTTTCAAGGAATGTGATTATCTTTCAAAGTAAAGTTTCTAAAGAGAAATGAATACTGATCTCACTTCTAACAAGGCTTTGACATGTCAGAAACAACTGCCTTTCCTTACCAAGAAACACATGTGTGTTATTACTAAAGCATTTAAAGAAATAAATACACTTTCAAAAGAACGTGATTATATTTCAAATTAAAGCTTGCACACAAAATGACTACTGATCTCTCTTCTAACAATACTTTGACATGTCGAAAACAACTGCTTCTCCTTACAGAGAAACACATGTGTGTTTCTTACAAAAGTATTTCATGAAATAAATGCACTTTCAAAAAAACGTGATTATCTTCCAAAGTAAAGCTTCTATAGAGAAAAGGAACACTGATCTCACTTCTAAAAAGACTTTGACATGTAGCAAAAACTGCTTCTCTTTACCAAGAAACACATGTGTTTCTTAATAAAGCTTTTCAAGAGATGAATACACTTTCAAAAGAACATGATTATATTTCAAAGCAAAGCTTCTACAGAGAAAAGTAACACTGATCTCACTTCTAACAGTAATTTGCCATGTTGCAAACAATTGCTTTTCTTTACAAAGAAACACTTTTGCGTTTCTTACTAAAGCTATTTTTGAAATGAACTCTTTCAAAACAATGTGATTATCTTCCAAAGTAAAGCTTCTACAGAGAAAAGGAAAACTGATCTCACTTCAAACAGTAATAGATATGTCGAAAAAATCTGCTTCTCTATAAAGAGAAGCACATGTGCATTTCTTAATAAAGCTTTTCCTAAAATGAATACACTTTAAAAAGAATGTGATTATATTTAAAAGCAAAGATTCTACAGAGAAAAGGAACACGGATCTCACTTCTAACAAGCCTTTGACATGTCACAAAGAACTGCTTTGCTTTACAGAAAAAGACATGTGCGTTTCTTACTAAAGCATTTCAAGAAATGAATACACTTTCAAAAGAATGTGATTATCTTTCAAATAAAGCTTCTACAGAGAAAAGGAATACTGATCTCACTTCAAACAATACTTTGACATGTCGCAAACAATTGCTTCTCTTTAACAAGATACACGTGGGTTTCTTAGTAAAGCTTTTCAAGAAATGAATACACTTTCAAAAGAACGTGATTATATTTCAAAGCATAGCTTCTACAGAGAAAAGGAACACTGATCTCACTTCTAACAGTAATTTGACATGTCGCAAACAACTGCTTTTCTTTACACAGAAAGACGTGTGTTTCTTACTAAAGCTATTTATAAAATGAATACACTTTCCAAAGAATGTGACTTTCTTTCAAAGTAAAGCTTCTACGGAGAAAAGGAACATTGATATCACTTCTAACAATAATTTGACACGTCGCAAACAACTGCTTCTCTTTACAGGGAAACACATGTGTGTTTCTTCCTAAAGCTTTTCATGAAATGAATACACTTTGAAATAAATGTGATTATCTTTCAAAGTAAAGCTTCTACAGAGAAAGGAACACTGATCTCTCTTCCAAAAATACTTTGACATGTCGCAAAAAATGGCTTTTCTTTACAGAGAAACAGTTGTGCGTTTCTTACTAAAGCTATTTTTGAAATGAATACACTTTCAAAACAATGAGATTATCTTTCAAAGTAAAGCTTGTAGAGAGAAAAGGAAAACTGTTCTCATTTTTAACAATAATTTGACATGTCACAAACAACTGCTTTTCTTTAGAGAGAAATACATGTATGTTTCTTACTAAAGATTTTCAAGAAATGTATACACTTTCAAAAGAACGTGATTATCTTTCAAATTAAAGCTTGTACAGAGAAAAGGAATATTGATCTCCCTTCAAACAATATTTTGACATGTCCCAAACAACTGCTTCTCCTAACCAAGTAACACATGTGCTTTGCTTACTAAAGTTTTAAAGAAATGAATACACTTTTAAAAGAACGTGATTATATTTCAAAGCAGAGTTTCTACAGAGAATGGAACACTGATCTCACTTCTAACAATACTTTGACATGTCGCAAACAACTGCTTCTCTTTACAAAGAAACACTTGTGCGTTTCTTACTAAAGCTATTAATGAAATGAATACACTTTCAAAAGAATATGATAATCTTTCAAAGTAAAGTTGTACAGAGAAAGGTAAACTGATCTCACTTCTAACAATACTTTGACATGTCGCAAACAACTGCTTCTCTTTACCAAGAAACACATGTGTGTTTCTAACTAAAGCTGTTCAAGAAATGTATACACTTTCAAAAGAATGTGATTATCCTTCAAAGTAAAGCTTGTACAGAGAAAAGGAACACTGATATCACTTCTAACAAACGTTGACATGTCGCAAACAACTGCTTCTCTTTATCAAGAAACACATGTGTGTTAGTTACTAAAGCTTTTCAGGAAATGAATATACTTTCAAAAGAATGTGATTATCTTTCAAAGTAAATCTTGTACCTAGAAAAGGAATATTGACCTCACTTCAAACAACACTTTGACCTGTCGCAAACAACTGCTTCTCCTTACCAAGTAACACAAGTGCGTTTTAACTAAAGCTTTTCAGGAAAGAATACAGTTTCAAAATAGCGTGATTATCTTTCAATGTAAAGCTTGTACAGAGAAAAGGAACACTGATCTCACTAATAACAATACTTTGACATGTCGCAAAAAATGGCCTCTCTTTACAGAGAAACACATGTGCGTTTCTTACTAAAGCTATTTATGAAATGAATACACTTTCAAAGAATGTGGTTATCTTTCAAATTAAAGCTTCTACAGAGAAAAGCAACACTGATCTCAGGTCTAATAGGACGTTGACATGTCGCAAACAACTGCTTCTCATTACCAAGGAACACATGTGCATTTCTTACTAAAGTTTTTAAAGAAATGAATACACTTTTTAAAGAACGTAATTGTATTTCAAAGCAAAGCTTCTACAGAGAATGGAACACTGATCTCACTTCTAACAATACTTTGACATGTCGCAAACAACAGCTTCTCTTTACAGAGAAACACTTGTGCGTTTCGTACTAAAGCTATTAATGAAATGAATACACTTTCAAGAGAATGTGATTATCTCTCAATGTAAAGCTTGTACAGAGAAAGGTACACTGATCTCACTTCTAAAAATACTTTGAAATGTCGCAAACAATGGCTTCTGTTTACCAAGAAACACGTGTGTGTTTCTAACTAATGCTTTTCAAAAAATGTATACACTTTCAAAAGAACTTGATTATCCTTCAAATTAAAGCTTGTACAGAGAAAGGGAACACTGATATCACTTCTAACCAGACGTTGACATGACGCAAACAACTGCTACTCTTTACCAAGAAACACATGTATGTTAGTTACTAAAGCTTTTCTGGAAATGAATATACTTTCAAAAGAATGTGATTATCTTTAAAGGAAAGCTTCTACAGAGATAAGGAATATTGACCTCACTTCAAACAATACTTTTACATGTCCTACACAACAGCTTCTCCTTACCAAGTAACACAAGTGCGTTTCTAACTAAAGCTTTTCAGGAAAGAATACACTTTCAAAAGAACGAGATTATCTTTCAAAATGAAGCTTGTACAGAGAAAAGGAACACTGATCCCACTTCTAACAAACATTTGACATGTCACAAACAACTGCTTTTCTTTACAGAGAAAGACATGTGCTCTTCTTACTAAAGCTTTTAATAAAATGAATACACTTTCAAAAGAATGTGGTTATCTTTCAATGTAAAGCTTCTACAGAGAAAGGTACACTGATCTCACTTCTAAAAATACTTTGATATGTCGCAAAGAAATGCTTCCCTTTACAGAGAAAGACATGTGCGTTTCTTACTAAAGCTATTTATAAAATGAATACACTTTCAAAAGAATGTGATTATCTTTCAAAGTAAAGCTTGTACAGAGAAAGGTACACTGATCTCACTTCTAACGATACTTTGATATGCCGCAAACAACTGCTTCTCTTTACCAAGAAACACAAGTGCGTTTCTAACTTAAGCTTTACAAGAAAAACTACACTTTCAAAATAATGTGATTATCTTTCAAAATAAAGCTTGTACAGAGAAAAGGAACACTAATCTCACTTCTCACAATACTTTGACATGTCACAAACAACTGCTTCTCTTTACTAAGAAACACATGTGCGTTTCTAAATAAGCTTTTCAGGAAATGAACGCACTTTCAAAGCAATGTGATTATCTTTCAAAGTAAAGCTTGTACAGAGAAAAGGAATAGTTATCTCAGTTCTAACAATACTTTGACAGGTCGCAAACAACTGCTTCTCTTTACAGAGAAACACTTGTGTGTTTCTTAAAAGAATTTCATGCAATAAATACACTTTCAAAAGAACATGATTATCTTTCAAAGCAAAGTTTTACAGAGAAAAGGAGCACTGTTCTCACTTCTAACTATACTTTTACATGTCTCAGACATCTGCTCCTCTTTTCAGAGAAACACATGTGCGTTTTACACTAAAACATTTTATGAATTTATTACACTTTCCAAAGAATGTGATTATCTTTCAGAGTAAAGTTTGTACAGAGAAAAGGAACACTGTTCTCACTTCTTAACAATACTTTGACATTTTCCAAACAACTGCTTCTCTTTTCATAGATAAAAATGTGCGTTTCTCAATAAATCATTTCATGAAATTATACACTTTCAAAAGAATGTGATTATCTTTTAAAGTAAAGATTGTACAGAGAAATGGAACACTGTTCACACTTCTAACAATACTTAGTCTTGTCGGAAAGAATTTGCATCTCTTTTTAGAAAAACACATGTGTGTTTCTCACTAAAGCATTTCATGAATTTATACACTTTCAAGAGAATGTGATTATCTCTCTAAGTAAGGTTTGTATAGAGAAAAGTAACACTCTTCTCAATTCTTAACAATACTTTGACATGTTCCAAAGAACTGCTTCTCTTTTCAGAGATACACATGTGCGTTTCTCACTAAACCATTTAATGAAATTATACACATTCAAAAGAACGTGATTTGCTATCAAAGTAATGATTGTACAGAGAAAAGGAACACTGTTCTCACTTCTAACAATACTTTTTCCGGTCGCAAAGAACTGCACCTCTTTTCAGAGTAACACATGTCCGTTTCTCAATAAAGCATTTCATGATATTATATACTTTCAAAAGAACGTGATTATCTTTCAAAATAAAGTTTGTACAGAGAAAAGAAACACTGTTGTCACTTCAAGCAATATTTTTACATGTCCCAAAAAACTGCTACACATTTCAGAGAAACACATGTGCTTTTCTCACTAAAGCATTTAATGAAATTATACACTTTCAAAATAAGGTGATTTTCTTTCAAAGTAAAGATTGTACAGACAAATGGAACAATGTTCTCACTTCTAACAATACTTTGTCATGTCAAAAACAACTGCTTCTCTTTTCAGAGATACAAATGTGTGTATCTTACTAAACCATTTCATGAAATTATTCACTTTGAAAAGAATGCAAGGTCCCACCCAGCTTGCATCCAGAATCCTTCTTCCTTCTGTCCCCTTTCCTCTTTGGGCACATAACACCATCCAGCTCAGTCTGTCTGGTGCTGGGGGCAAATCCTCAGGGCAAGTAGGCAGGCGAGACCTCCTTTGTTTCACTGGCCTGCCTGCACCAACCAAGGTAGGCGCTTTGTTTACAAACTACCCAACCTGCACGGAGATCTGATCTCGGCACCAGGAGAGACAGCAGTGGGGGAGATCTGATCTCGGCACCAGGAGAGACAGCAGTGGGGTGAGTTTGTGACCAGCGGCGGCGAAAGCAGCCCTGGACAGGGAACTCTGAAGTTCCTCATCCCCCACCCTATACTCCCCGGGCTCCCTGCAGGGGCTCTACCCCCCCCATACTGCCTCTCTCTTCTTGTCCCACCCAGCTTGCATCCAGAACCCTTCTTCCTTCTGCCCCCTTTCCTCTTTGGGCACATAACACCATCCAGCTCAGTCTGTCTGGTGCTGGGGGCAAATCCTCAGGGCAAGTAGGCAGGCGAGACTTCCTTTGTTTCACTGGCCTGCCTGCAGCAACCAAGGTAGGCGCTTTGTTTACAAACTACCCAACCTGCAGGGAGATCTGATCTCGGCACCAGGAGAGACATCAGTGGGGTGAGTTTGTGACCAGCGGCGGCGGAAGCAGCCCTGGACAGGGAACTCTGAAATTCCTCATCCCCCTCCCTATACTCCCTGGGCTCCCTGCAGGGGCTCTACACCCCCCATACTGCCTCTCTCTTCTTGTCCCACCCAGCTTGCATCCAGAACCCTTCTTCCTTCTGCCCCCTTTCCTCTTTGGGCACATAACACCATCCAGCTCAGTCTGTCTGGCGCTGGGGGCAAAACCTCAGGGCAAGTAGGCAGAGGAGACTTCCTTTGTTTCACTGGCCTGCCTGCAAGAAGCAAGGAGAGACATCACTGGAGCACCAGGTGAGCTATCACTGCAGAGAGCCATCACTGGGAAGGTACATCAGTAGGCAAGGAGACCTGATCCAGTAAAAGAAGATCCATAGGGGAGCATTCGGAGAAAGAGATGGGCAGGCGCCAATGCAAGAATTCACCTAACAATCTGAAAAACTATATGAAACCACCAGAACCCAGCGACCTCCCAACAGGAGGACATGAACACCTTAATCATGAAGAAGTAGATAAAATTGACTTTATGAAAGTGATTGACGCCATTAAACAACATGTAAAAAATGCCCTTATAGAAATGGATGAGAAGTATAACAGAAAGTTTGAAGAATTGAGTAAATCAGTGAATGAATGATACCCTAGGAAACCAAGGAAAAACAATCAAACAGATAATGGAAACAGTTCAAGACTTAAAAACTGAAATGGAGGCAAAGAAGAAAACACAAACAGAAGGCCAGCTGGACAGGGAAAATCTAGGTAAACGAATAGAGACTACAGAAGCAAGCATAACCAACAGAATACAAGAGATAGAAGAAAGAATCTCAGATTCTGAAGATACCATAGAGAAAATAAACACGCTGATCAAAGAAAACAGCAAGGCCAACAAATTCTCATCACAAAACATTCAGGAAATATGGGACACAATAAAAAGACCAAACCTAAGAATAATAGGAATAGAAGAAGGAGAAGAAGCGCAGCTCAACTGTCCAGAAAATATATTTAATAAAATTATAGAAGAAAACTTTCCCAACCTAAAGAAAGATATACCTATGAAGGTTCAAGAAGCATACAGAACACTGAATAGGCTGGATCAAAGAAAAACATCCTCTCGCCATATAATAATCAAAACACAAAGCATACAGAATAAAGAAAGAATACTAAGAGCAGCAAAGGAAAAAGGCCAAGTTACTTATAAAGGTAAACCTATCAGACTTACACCTGACTTCTCTATGGAAACCATGAAAGCTAGAAGGTCCTGGATAGATGTACTGCAGAAACTAAGAGACCATGGATGCAAGCCCAGACTACTATACCCAGCCAAGCTTTTGTTCACTATAAATGGAGAAAACAAAATTTTCCAGGATAAAAACAAATTTAAACAATACATAGCCACAAATCCAGCCTTACAGAAAGTAATAGAAGGAAAATCACTAACCAAGGAGTCCAACAATGACCACAATATCTCAGACAACTAGAGACCCTTCACCAGCACAACACAAAGAAGGGGAACACACAAAATTTACAACTTAAAAAATGACCGGAGTTAACAACCACTGGTCATTAATATCACTTAATGTCAATGGACTCAACTCTCCTATAAAAAGGCACAGACTAACAGATTGGATACAAAAACAGGATCCAACATTCTGCTGTTTACAAGAAACACACCTCAACCACAAAGACAGGCACCTACTCAGAGTAAAGGGTTGGGATAAGGCTTATCAAGTAAATGGACCTAAGAAACAAGCAGGGGTGGCCATACTAATTTTTAACAAAGTTGACTTCAAACTTAAATCAATCAGGAGAGATGGAAAGGGACATTTTCTACTCATAACAGGAACAATTCATCAGGATGAAGTCTCAATCCTGAATATCTATGCCCCTAATATAAAAGCACCCACGTACGTAAAAGAAACATTGTTAAAACTCAAGGCAGCCATCAAACTGCACACAATAGTAGGAGACTTTAATACTCCTCTCTCACCAATGGACAGGTCAATTAGACAGAAACCTAACAGAGAAATAAGAGAATTAATGGAGGTAATGAATCAAATGGACTTAACAGACATCTATAGAATATTCCACCCAAATAGGAAAGAATATACCTACTTCTCTGCAGCTCATGGAACCTTCTCAAAAATCGACCACATACTCGGTAACAAAGCAAACATCCACAGTTACAAAAAAATATTAATAACCACCTGTATCTTATCAGATCACCATGGATTAAAGCTAGAATTCAGCAACAATGCTACCCCCAGAAAGCCTACAAACTCATGGAAACTGAATAGTCAACTACTGAACCATACCTGGATTAAGGAAGAAATAAAGAAAGAAATTAAACTCTTCCTTGAAGACAATGAAAATAAAGAAACAACATACTCAAACCTATGGGACACTATGAAAGCAGTCCTGAGAGGAAAGTTCATAGCACTAACTGCCCACTTAAAGAAAACAGAGAAAGCACACATTGGAGACTTAACAGCCCACCTGAAAGCTCTAGAAAAAAAAGAAGCAGACTCACCTAGAAGGGGTAGAAGACTGGAAATAATCAAACTGAGGGCTGAAATCAACAAAATAGAAACACAGAAAACAATTGAAAGAATCAATGAATCAAAAAGCTGGTTCCTGGAGAAAATCAACAAGATTGATAAACCCCTATCCAAACTAATCAAACGGCAGAGAGAGAATTTGCAAATTAATAAGATCAGAAATGAAAAGGGGGACATAACCACAGACACAGAGGAAATTCAGAGAATCATTAGATCTTACTACAAAAGCCTGTATGCCACAAAACTGGAAAATGTAAAAGAAATGGACGCTTTTTTAGATAAATACCATATACCAAAGTTAAACCAGGACCAGGTGAACAACCTAAATAGACCTGTTAGTCGTGAAGAATTAGAAGCTGTTATCAAAAACCTCCCTTCCAAAAAAAGTCCAGGACCAGATGGTTTCAATGCGGAATTCTACCAGAACTTCCAAGAAGACCTAATACCTATTCTCCTTAATGTATTTCACAATATAGAAACAGAAGAGTCATTGCCAAATTCCTTTTATGAAGCTACAGTAACTCTGATACCAATAACACACAAAGACACAACCAAGAAAGAGAATTACAGGCCAATCTCACTCATGAACATCGACGCAAAAATCCTCAACAAAATTCTGGCAAACCGAATCCAAGAACACATTAGAAAAATTATCCATTATGATCAAGTAGGCTTCATACCAGAGATGCAGGGCTGGTTTAACATATGCAAATCTATCAATGTAATCCATCATATAAATAAACTGAAAGAAAAAAACCATATGATCGTTTCATTAGATGCTGAAAAAGCATTTGACAAAATTCAACATCCCTTTATGATAAAAGTCTTGGAGAGATTAGGGATACAAGGGTCATACCTAAATATAATTAAAGCTATATACAGCAAGCCGACAGCTAATATCAAATTAAATGGAGAGAAACTTATAGCCATCCCACTAAAATCAGGAACACGCCAAGGCTGTCCACTCTCTCCATACCTCTTCAATATAGTTCTCGAAGTTTTAGCAATAGCAATAAGACAACATAAGGGGATAAAGGGGATTCAAATTGGAAAGGAAGAAGTTAAACTTGCATTATTTGCAGATGATATGATAGTGTACATGAGCGACCCCAAAAACTCCTCCAAAGAACTCCTACAGCTGATAAACGCCTTTAGTAATGTGGCAGGATACAAGATCAACTCCAAAAAATCAGTCGCCCTCTTATACACAAAGGATATGGAAGCAGAGAGAGAAATAAGAGAATCATCACCTTTCACGATGGCCACAAACAGCATAAAATATCTTAGGGTAACTCTAACCAAGGAAGTGAAAGATCTATTTGACAAAAACTTTAAGGCATTGAAGAAAGAAATTGAAGAGGATACCAGAAAATGGAAGGATCTCCCTTGCTCTTGGATTGGGAGAATCAACATAGTAAAAATGGCAATTCTACCAAGGGCAATTTATAGATTCAATGCAATCCCCATTAAAATCCCATCAAAATTCTTCACAGATCTTGAAAGGACAATAATCAACTTTATATGGAGAAACAAAAAACCCAGGATAGCCAAAACAATCTTATACAATAAAGGAACTTCTGGAGGCATTACCATCCCTGACTTCAAACTCTATTATAGAGCTACAGTAATGAAAACAGCGTGGTACTGGCATAAAAACAGAGAAGTCGACCAATGGAATCGTATAGAAGACCCGGATTTTAACCCACAAACTTATGAACAACTGATTTTCGATAAAAGAGCTAAAAGTATACAATGGAAGAAAGAAAGCATCTTCAACAAATGGTGCTGGCACAATTGGATGTCAACCTGTAGAAGAATGAAATAGACCCATATCTATCACAATGCACAAAACTCAAGTCCAAATGGATCAAAGACCTCAATATCAATCTGAACACACTGAACCTGATAGAAGAGAAAATGGGAAGTACCCTACAACATATGGGCACAGGAGATCGCTTCCTATGTATAACCCCAGCAGCACAGACATTAAGGGCAACATTGAATAAATGGGACCTCCTGAAACTGAGAAGCTTCTGTAAAGCAAAGGACACTGTCATTAAGACAAAAAGGCAGCCTACTGACTGGGAGAAGATCTTCACCAACCCCGCAACAGACAAAGGTCTGATCTCCAAAATATATAAAGAACTCAAGAAACTAGACTTTAAAAGGATAATTAACCCAATTAAAAAATGGGGCACTGAACTGAACAGAGAATTCTCAACAGAAGAAGTTAAAATGGCCAAAAGATACTTAAGGTCATGCTCAACCTCCTTAGCGATCAGAGAAATGCAAATCAAAACAACTTTGAGATATCATCTTACACCTGTCAGAATGGCTAAAATCAAAAACACAAAGGATAGCCTTTGCTGGAGAGGTTGTGGAGAAAGGGGTACCCTCATCCATTGCTGGTGGGACTGCAAACTTGTGCAACCACTTTGGAAATCAGTGTGTCGGTTTCTCAGAAAAATTGGGATCAACCTACCCCTGGACCCAGCAATACCACTCTTGGGAATATACCCAAGAGATGCCCTATCATATGACAAAAGCATTTGTCCAACTATGTTCATAGCAGCATTATTTGTAATAGCCAGAACCTGGAAGCAACCTAGATGCCCTTCAATGGAAGAATGGATGAAGAAAGTGTGGAATATATACACATTAGAGTACTACTCTGTGGTAAAAAACAATGACTTCTCGAATTTTGCATGCAAATGGATGGAAATAGAAAATACGATCCTGAGTGAGGTAACCCAGACCCAAAAAGAAGAACATGGGATGTACTCACTCATAATTGGTTTCTAGCCATGGATAGGGGCCACTGAGTCTATAATTTGTGATCCTAAAGAAGCTAAACAAGAGGGTAAACCCAAGGAAAAACATATAGATATCCTCCCAGCTATGGGAAATAGACATGACTGATGGGCAAAAAATTGGAATCTTGGGGGTAGGGTGGGATGGGGATGAGGGGTGATAGGGAGAGACAAGTGTGAAGGAGAAGATGAGGGGAACTGGGGGAATCGGGGTGATTGGGGATAAAGGAAGGTTGGATAGGGGTGCAGGGAAACTCATACCTTAGGTAAGGGAGCCACCTAAGGGTTGGCAAGAGACTTGAACTTGGAATGGCTACCAGGTGCCCAGGGCAATGTCCCCAGTTAGTTCATTGGGGCACCTGAGGATAGGGAACCTGAAATGAACCTATCCTATAATCATACTGATGAATATCTTACATATCGCCATAGAACCTTCATCTAGCGATGGATGGAGATAGAGCCAGAGACCCACACTGGAGCACCGGACTGAGCTCGCAAGGTTATAATGAGGAGCAGAAGAAGAGAGAACATGAACAAGGAAGTCAGGACTATGAGGGGTACACCCAACCACTGAGACAGTGGGGCCGATCTATTGGGAGCTCACCAAGGCCAGCTGGACTGCTACTGAAAAAACATGGGATAAAACCGGACTCTCTGAATGTGGCGGACAATGAGAGCTGATGAGAGGCCAAGGAGAATGGCACAGGAACTTTCATCTGGCGATAGATCGAGAGAGAGACAGAGACCCAATTTGGAGCAACGGTCTGAGCTCTTAAGGTCCAAATGAGGAGCAGAAGGAGGGAGAACATGAGCAAGGAAATCAGGACCACGAGGCGTGCACCCACCCACTGTGACAGTGGAACTGATCTATTGGGAGCTCTCCAAGGCCAGCTGTACTGGGACTGAATAAGCATGGGTCGAAACTGGACTCTCTGAACATGGCGGACAATGAAGGCTGATGAGAAGCCAAGGACAATGGCACTAGGTTTCGATCCTAATACATGAACTGGCTTTGTGGGAGCTTAGCCTGTTTGGATGCTCACCTTCCTGGGCCTGGATGGAAGTGGGAGGACCTTGGTCTTCCTGTAGGGCAGGGAATTTGGACTGCTCTTCAGTATCGAGAGGGAGGGGGAATGGACTGGGGGAAGGAGAAGAGCAGTGGGGATGGGGGAGGGGAGTGGGGGGAGGGGGCAATGTGTGGGAGGAGGGGGAGGGAAATGGGAAACGGGGAGCAGTTGGAAATTTTAATTAAAAAAGAATAAAAAAAAGAAAAGAATGCAATTTTCTTTTAGTAAAGATTGTAAAGAGAAAAGCAATACTGTACTAACTTCTAACAATACTTTGTCAAGTCTCAAACAACTACCCCTCTTTTCAGAGAAACGTGCATTTCTCACTAAAGCATTTCATGTAATTATACACTTTCAAAAGAACGTGATTTTCTTTCAAAGTAAAGTTTGTACAGAGAAAAGGAACACTGTTCTCACTTCTAACAATACTTTTATATGTTCCAAACAACTGTTCCTCTTTTAAGAGAAACACATTGTGTTTCTCACTAAACCATTTCATGAAATTATACACTTTCAAAAGTACTTGATTTTCTTTCAAATAAAGTTTGTACAAGAAATGGAACACTGTTCTCACTTCTAACAATACTTTTTCATGTTGCATACCACTTCTTCTCTTTACAAAGAATCACATGTGCTGTTCTCACTAAAGCATTTCAAGAAATTATACACTTTCCGGGTGAGTGTGTACTATCCTGGGGCGGACGGTCCCGGTAGAGAGCACAAACGCCCCTACACTAAGGCTACCCAACCAGAGCAGTGGGCAGGCCTCAGCAACCCCCGAAAGGGAGCGCAGGCACCTCCAGCTTGTACTGCAGTGTCGCCTGTGTTCTACTGGACCCCGCCCGACCCCTTGCATTCGGCCTTCTTTACACGGGTCATTGGAATACCACGCATCCATATTTTGGTGTTGAGGAGTTCACCTGGAAGGGAACGGTTCCTGCCCCTACACTGAGGAGATACACCTAGAGAGTTAGTCACAGCAAAGACTGGTCCAAGACATCAGGCCTCTCCTGGCTCCATTTGAAGGAAAAGATGGGCAGGCGCCAATGCAAGAATTCCCCCAACAACTTGAAAGGCAACGTGACATCACCAGGATCCAGGAATCCCGAAATGAGAAGTCTAAACCCTAATACAGAAGAATTAGAAGAATTCGACTCAAAAGTGAATTTTATGAAAATAATAGAGGACCTTAAACAGGAGGTGAAAAACTGCCACAACCAATTAGAGATTACAAACAAAAAGGTAGAGGAAATGAATAAATATCTCAAAGATACCCAAGAAAACCAAGAGAAACAAGAAAAAGTAATCAAACAGGTAAGGGAAACGGTTCAAGACTTGAAGAACAAAGTGGAAGTAATAAAGAAAACACAAACCGAGGGAAGGATGGAGATGGAAAATTTGAATAAACGAACAGGAACTACAGAGACAAGTACCACCAACAGATTACAAGAGATAGAAGAAAGAATCTCAGACACTGAAGATACCATAGAGAAAATAAACACTCTCATCAAAGAAAACAGCATAACCAACAAATTCTCATCACAAAACATTCAGGAAATCTGGGACACAATAAAAAGACCAAACCTAAGAATAATAGGGATAGAAGAAGGAGAAGAAGTACAGCTCAATGGTCCAGAAAATATATTTAATAAAATTATAGAAGAAAACTTTCCCAACCTTAAGAAAGATATTCCTTTGAAGGTCCAAGAAGCATACAGAACACCAAATCGACTGGATCAAAAAAAAACATCTCCTCGTCATATAATAATCAAAACACAAAACATACAGAATAAAGAAAGAATATTAAGAGCTGCAAAGGAAAAAGGTCAAGTTACCTATAAAGGTAAACCTATCAGACTTACACCTGATTTCTCTATGGAAACCATGAAAGCCAGAAGGTCCTGGATAGATATACTGCAGAAACTACGAGACCATGGATGCAAGCCCAGACTACTATACCCAGCCAAGCTTTCGTTCACTATAAATGGAGAAAACAAAGTTTTCCAGGATAAAAACAAATTTAAACAATACGTAGCCACAAATCCAGCCCTTCAGAAAGTAATTGAAGGAAAATCACAAACCAAGGAGTCCAACAATGCCCACAATAACTCAGACATCTAAAGACCCTTCACCAGCACAACTTGAAGAAGGGAAACACACAAACTCTACTACCAAAGGAAAGAAAGAAAGAAAGGAAAAATGACCGGAGTTAACAACCACTGGTCATTAATATCACTTAATATCAATGGACTCAACTCACCTATAAAGAGGCACAGGCTAAGAGATTGGATACGAAAACAGGATCCAACATTCTGCTGCTTACAAGAAACACACCTCAACCACAAAGACAGACATCTACTCAGAGTAAAGGGCTGGGAAAAGGTTTATCAAGCAAACGGACCTAAGAAACAAGCAGGTGTGGCCATACTAATTTCTAAGAAAGTTGACTTCAAACTAAAATCAATCAAAAGAGATGGAGATGGACATTTTTTACTCATAACAGGAACAATTCACCAGGATGAAATCTCAATCCTGAATATATATGCCCCTAATATAAAAGCACCCACTTATGTAAAAGAAACGTTACTAAAACTCAAGGCAGTCATCAAACCACACACACTAATAGTAGGAGATTTCAACACTCCTCTCTCACCAATGGACAGGTCAATCAAACAGAAACCTAACAGAGAAATAAGAGGATTAAGAGAGGTAATGAATCAAATGGACTTAACAGACATCTATAGAACATTCCACCCAAATAGGAAAGAATATACCTTCTTCTCTGCAGCTCATGGAACCTTCTCGAAAATAGACCACATACTCGGTAACAAAGCAAACTTACACAGTTACAAAAAAATATCGGTAACCACCTGTGTCTTATCAGATCACCATGGATTAAAGTTAGAATTCAACAACAATGCTATCCCCAGAAAGCCTATGAACTCATGGAAACTGGACAGTCAACTACTGAACCTCACCTGGATCAAGGAAGAAATAAAGAAAGAAATTAAAGTCTTTCTTGAATTCAATGAAAACGAAGACTCAACATACTCAAACCTATGGGACACTATGAAAGCAGTGCTAAGAGGAAAATTCATAGCATTAAGTGCCCACTTAAAGAAAACGGAGAAAGCACACATTGGAGACTTAATAGCCCACCTGAAAGCTTTAGAAAAAAAAGAAGCAGACTCACCTAGGAGAAGTAGAAGACTGGAAATAATCAAATTGAGGGCTGAAATCAACAAAATAGAAATACAGAAAACAATCCAAAGAATCAATGAAACAAAAAGCTGGTTCATGGAGAAAATCAATAAGATTGATAAACCCCTATCCAAACTAATCAAACGGCGGAGAGAGAATACGCAAATTAACAAAATCAGAAACGAAAAGGGAGACATAACCACAGACTCAGAGGAAATTCAGAGAATCATTAGATCTTACTACAAAAATCTGTATGCCACAAAATTGGAAAATGTTATAGAAATGGACACTTTTTTAGATAAGTACCATATACCAAAGTTAAACCAGGACCAGGTGAACAATCTAAATAGACCTGTTAGTCGCGAAGAATTAGAAGTTGTTATAAAAAACCTCCCCACCAAAAAAAGCCCAGGTCCAGATGGCTTCAATGCAGAATTCTACCAGAACTTCCAAGAAGACCTAATACTCCTTAATGTATTTCACAATATTGAAACAGAGAAGTCATTGCCAAATTCCTTTTATGAAGCTGAAGTTACTCTGATACCAAAACCACACAAAGACACAACCAAGAAAGAGAACTACAGGCCAATCTCACTCATGAACATCGACGCAAAAATACTCAATAAAATACTGGCAAACCGAATCCAAGAACACATCAGAAAAATTATCCATTATGATCAAGTAGGCTTCATCCCAGAGATGCAGGGCTGGTTCAACATACGAAAATCTATCAATGTAATCCATCATATAAATAAACTGAAAGAAAAAAACCATATGATCATTTCATTAGATGCTGAAAAAGCATTTGACAAAATTCAACATCCCTTTATGATAAAGGTCTTAGAGAGATTAGGAATACAAGGGTCGTTCCTAACTATAATAAAAGCTATTTATAGCAAGCCGTCAGCTAACATCAAATTAAATGGAGAGAAACTCAAAGCTATTCCACTAAAATCAGGAACACGACAAGGTTGTCCACTCTCTCCATACCTCTTTAATATAGTGCTTGAAATTCTAGCAATAGCAATAAGACAACATAAGGGGATCAAAGGGATTCAAATCGGAAAGGAAGAAGTTAAACTTTCATTATTTGCAGACGATATGATAGTGTACATAAGCGACCCCAAAAACTCCAGCAAAGAACTCCTTCAGCTGATAAACACCTTTAGTAGCATTGCAGGATACAAGATCAATTCCAAAAAATCAGTTGCCCTCCTATACACAAAGGATAAGGAAGCAGAGATGGAAATCAGAGAAGCATCACCCTTCACGATAGCCACAAATAGCATAAAATATCTTGGGGTAACCCTAACCAAGGAAGTAAAGGATCTATTTGACAAGAACTTTAAGTCAATGAAGAAAGAAATTGAGGAGGATACCAGAAAATGGAAGGATCTCCCTTGCTCTTGGATAGGGAGGATCAACATAGTAAAAATGGCAATTCTACCAAGGGCAATTTATAGATTCAATGCAATCCCCATTAAAATCCCATCAAAATTCTTCACAGATCTTGAGAGGACAATAATCAACTTTATATGGAGAAACAAAAAACCCAGGATAGCCAAAACAATCTTATATAATAAAGGATCGTCTGGAGGCATTACCATCCCTGACCTCAAACTCTATTACAGAGCCTCAGTATTGAAAACAGTTTGGTATTGGCATAAAAACAGAGAAGTCGACCAATGGAACCGAGTAGAAGACCCTGATTTTAACCCACAAACTTATGAACACCTAATTTTTGATAAAGGAGCTAAAAGTATTCAATGCAAAAAAGAGAGCATCTTCAACAAATGGTGCTGGCAGAACTGGTTGTCAACGTGTAGAAGAATGAAAATAGATCCATATCTATCACCATGCACAAAACTCAAGTCCAAATGGATTAAAGACCTCAATATTAGTCTGAACACACTGAACCTGATAGAAGAAAAAGTTGGAAGTACTCTACAACATATGGGTACAGGAGATCACTTCCTACGTTTATCCCCAGCAGCACAGACATTAAGGGCAACATTGAATAAATGGGACCTCCTGAAACTGAGTAGCTTCTGTAAAGCAAAGGACACTGTCATTAAGACAAAAAGGCAACCCACTGACTGGGAGAAGATCTTCACCAACCCTGCAACAGACAAAGGTCTGATCACCAAAATATATAAAGAACTCAAGAAACTAAACTTTAAAATGCTAATGAACCCAATAAAAAAATGGGGCACTGATCTGAACAGAGAATTCTCAACAGAAGAAATTCAAATGGCCAAAAGACACCTAAGGTCATGCTCAACCTCCTTAGCGATAAGGGAAATGCAAATTAAAACAACTTTGAGATACCATCTTACACCTGTCAGAATGGCTAAAATCAAGAACACCAATGATAGCCTTTGCTGGAGAGGTTGTGGAGAAAGAGGCACACTCATTCATTGCTGGTGGGAATGCAAACTTGTGCAACCACTTTGGAAATCAGTGTGGCGATTTCTCAGGAAATTTGGGATCAACCTACCCCAAGATCCAGTAATACCACTATTGGGAATATACCCAAGAGATGCCACATCAAATGACAAAAGCATTTGTCCAACTATGTTCATAGCAGCATTGTTTGTAATAGCCAAAACCTGGAAACAACCTAGATGCCCTTCAATGGAGGAATGGATGAAGAAAGTGTGGAATATATACATATTAGAGTACTACTCAGCAGTAAAAAACAATGACTTCTCGAATTTTGCGTGCAAATGGATGGAAATAGAAAACACTATCCTGAGTGAGGTATCCCAGACTCAAAAAGAGGAACATGGGATGTACTCACTCATAATCGGTTTTTGGCCATAAAATAAAAGACATTAAGCATATAATGTGTGATCCTATAGAAGCTAAATAAGAAAGTGAACCCAAAGAAAATCATATAGTCATCCGCATGGAGAGGGGGAAGTAGACAAGATTGCAGGGCAAAAACTGGGAACTTGCGGGTGAGGTGGCATGGGGCAAAGGGGAAATGGGATGAGAAATATGAGAAGGGGAGGATGGGAGGAGCTCGGAGGATTGGGATGGTTGGGATATAGGAAGGATGGATACGGGAGCAGCGAAGTATATATCCTATCTAAGGGAGCCATCTTAGGGTTGGCAAGAGACTTGACTCTTGAGGGGTTCGCAGGTGTCCAGGAATATGTCCCCAGCTGGCACCTTGGGCAACTAAGGAGAGGGAACCTGAAATGACCCTATCCTATACTGATGAATATCTTGCATATCACCTTAGAACCTTCATCTGGCGATGGATCGAGGTAGAGACAGAGTCTCAATTTGGAGCAACGGTCTGAGCTCTTAAGGTCCAAATGAGGAGCAGAAGGAGGGAGAACATGAGCAAAAAATCAGGACCACGAGGGATGCACCCACCCACTGTGACAGTGGAACTGATTTATTGGGAGCCCACCAAGGCCAGCTGGTCTGGGACTGAATAAGCATGGGTTGATTCCGGACTCTCTGAGCATGGCGGTCAATGAAGACTGATGAGAAGCCAAGGACAATGGCACTAGGTTTCGATCCTAATACATGAACTGGCTTTGTGGGAGCTTAGCCTGTTTGGACGCTCACCTTTCTGGACGTAGATAGAAGGACCTTGGTCTTCCCGCAGGGCAGGGAATTTGGACTGCTCTTCAGTATCGAGAGGGAGGGGGAATGGAGTGGGGGGAGGAGAAGAGGAGTGGGGATAGGGGGAGGGAAGTGGGGGGAGGGCAATATTTGGGAGGAGGGGAGGGAAATGGGAAATGGGGAGCAGGTGGAAATTTTAATTAAAAAAGAATAAAAATAAAAAAAAAAGAAATTATACACTTTCAAAAGAACGTGATTATCTTTCAAAGTAAAGTTTGTACAGAGAAAAGGAACACTGTTCTCACTTCTAAGAATACTTTTATATGTTCCAAACAACTGCTCCTCTTTTAAGAGAAACACATGTGCATTTCTCACTAAAGCATTTCATGAAAATATACACTTTCAATGAACATGATTTTCTTTCAAATTAAAGCTTGCACAAAGAAAAGCAAAACAGAACTCACTTCTAACTCTTCTTTGACATGTTCCAATCTTGATATCTTCCAAACAACTGCTTCTCTTTTCAGACAAACACATGTCCACTTCTCAATAAAGCATTTCATAAAATTATACACTTTCAAAAGAACGTGATTATCTTTCAATGTAAAGTTTGTACAGAGAAAAGAAACAGTCTTCTCACTTCTAACAATACATTTACATGTCCCACACAAATGCTCCTCTTTTCAGAGAAACACATGTGCGTTTCTCACTAAAGCATTCTATGAAATTATACATTTTTAAAATAATGTGATTTTCTTTCAAAGTAAAGCTTGCACAAAGAAAAGTAAACAGAACTCACTTCTAACTCTTCTTTGACATGTTCCAAACTTGGTATCTTCCAAAAAACTGCTTCTCTTTTCAGACAAACACATGTCTTTTTCTCAATAAAGCATTTCATAAAATTATACACTTTCAAAAGAACATGATTATCTTTTAATGTAAAGTTTGTACAGAGAAAAGAAACAGTCTTCTCACTCCTAACAATACTTTTACAAGTCCCACACAAATGCTTCTCTTTTCAGAGAAACACATGTGCATTTCTCACTAAACCATTTCATGAAATTATACACTTTCAAAAGAATGTGATTTTCTTTTAAAGTAAAGATTGTACAGATAAATTGAACACTGATAATACTTGTAACAATACTTTGTCATGTTGCAAACAACTGTCCCTCTTTTCAGAGAAACACATGTGCATTTCTCACTAAAACATTTCACGAAAGTGTACACTTTCAAAACAATGTAATTTTCTTTCAAATAAAGTTTGTACAAGAAATGGAACACTGTTCTCACTTCTAACAATACTTTTTCATGTTGCAAACCACTCCTTCTCTTTACAAAAATCACATGTGCATTTCTCACTAAAGCATTTCAAGAAATTATACACTTTCAAAAGAACGTGATTATCTTTCAAAGTAAAGTTTGTACAGAGAAAAGGAACACTGTTCTCACTTTTAACAATACTTTTATATGTTCCAAACAACTGCTCCTCTTTTAAGAGAAACACATATGCATTTCTCACTAAAGCATTTTATGAAATTATACATTTTTAAAATAATGTGATTTTCTTTCAAAGTAAAGCTTGCACAAAGAAAAGTAAACAGAACTCATTTCTAAGTCTTCTTTGACATGTTCCAAATATGATATCTTCCAAACAACTGCTTCTCTTTTCAGAGAAACACATGTCTGTTTCTCAATAAAGAATTTCATGAAATTATACACTTTCAAAGAACATGATTATCTTTCAAAGTAAAGTTGTACAGAGAAAAGGAACACTGTTCTCACTTCTTAACAATACTTTGACATGTTCCAAACAACTGCTTCTCTTTTCAGAGATACACATGTGCATTTATCACTAAACTTTTTCATGAAATTGTACACTTTCAAAACAACGTTGTTTTCTTTCAAATAAAGTTTGTACAGAGAAAAGGAACACTGTTCTAACTTCTAACAATTCTTTGTCTGATCGCAAAGAACTGCTCCTCTTTTCAGAGAAACACATGTGCATTTCTTACTTAAGCATTTCATGAAATTATACAATTTCAAAATAACGTGATTATCTTTCAAAGTAAAGTTTGAACAGAGAAAAGATACCCTGTTCTAAATTCTAAAAATACTTTTAAATGTCCTAAGCAACTGCTCCTCTTTTCAGAAAAACACATGTCAATTTCTCACTAAAGCATTTCATGAAATTATACACTTTCCAAATAACATGATTTTCTTTCAAAGAAAAGCTTGAACAAAGAAAAGCAAAACGGAACTCACTTCTAACTCTTTTTTGAGATGTTCCAGACTTGTCATCTTCCAAATGTTGTCATTCGAAAACTACACTGTTCTTACTCTAACAACTTTGTCATGTCGAAAACTACTTCTTCTCTTTTCAAAGAACAACATGTGCATTTCTGACTTAAAGCATTTCATGAGATTATACACTTTCAAAAGAACGTGATTATCTTTCAAATAAAGTTTGTATAGAGAAATGGAACACAGTTCTCACTTCTAATACACTTTCAAAAAACGTGATTATACTTCAAATTTAAGCTTATACAGAGAAAAGGAACAGTGCTCTCACTTCTAACAATCCTTTGACATATCCCAAACAACTGCTTCTCTTTTCAAAGAAATGCATGTGCATTTCTCACTAAAGATTCTCATGAAATTAGCACACTTTCAAAGAATGTGATTATCTTTCAAAGAAAACTTCTACAGAGAAAAATAACAATGCTCTCATTTCTAACAAACCTTTGACATGTCCCAAACAACTGGTTCTTTTTTCAGAGAAATGCATGTGGGTTACTCACTAAAGCATTTTGTGAAATTAATACACTTTATAAAAAACGTCATTATCTTTCTAAGAAAAGCTTCTAAAAAGAAAAGTAACAACACTCTCACTTCTATCATTCCTTTGACATGTCCCAAACAATTGCTTCTCTGTTCACAGAAACACTTTCAAAGAAACTGATTATCTTTCAATTAAAGCTTGTACAAAGAAAAGTATAAATTCTCTCACTTCTAACAACCCTTTGACATGTGCTGAACAACCGGTTCTCTTTTCAGAAAAACGCATCTACGTTTCTGACTAAAGCTTCTCATGAAATTAGTATATTTTCAAAACAACATGATTACCTTTAAAAGTAAAGCTTCTACAGAGAAAAGTAACAATGCTCACACATCTAACCAACCTTTGACATGTCTTAAACAACTGCTTCTTTTTCAGAGAAACACATGTGGGTTTCTCAATAAAGCATATTGTGAAATTAATACACTTTAGAAAGAACGCCATTATCTTTCAAAGTAAAGCTAGTAAAGAAAAAAGCAACTCTACACTCAATTCTAACAATACTTATAGATATCTCTAACAACTGATTCTCTTTCAGAGAAACACGTGTGCGTTTCTCACTAGAGATTTTCATGCAATTAATACACTTTCAAAAGAACGTACTCCTTCAAAATCAAGCTTGTACAGAGAAAGGGAACACTGCTCTCACTTAAGCAATCCTTTGACATATCCCAAACAACTGCTTCTCTTTTCAGAGAAACACATGTGCGTTTCTCACTAAAGCGTCTCATAAAATAGTACACTTTCAAAAGATCGTGATTATGTCTCAAAGGAAATCTTCTACAGAGAAAAGTAAGGTAACAACGTTCTCACTTCTATCAATCCTTTGACACATCCCAAACAATTGCTTCTCTTTTCAGAGAAACAAATGTGCATTTCTCATGAAAACTTTCCACGAAATTAATACAATTTTAAAACACTGTGATTAGCTTTCAAAGTAAAACTTGTACAAAGAAAAGCTAAAGGCTCTCACTTCTAACAATGCATGGACATGGCCATAACAACTGCTTCTCATGAAATTAGTACAGAGAAAACGAAACTGCTCTCATTTCTAACAATCCTTTGTCATGTCCCAAACAAATTCTTCTCTTTTCAGAGAAATACATGTGCTTTTCTCACTAAAGCATTTCATTAAATTAATACACTTTCAAAAGAACGTGATTGTTGTTCATATTCAAGCTTGTACAGAGAAAGGGAACACTGCTTTCATTTCTAATAATCCATTGACATGTCCCAAATGATTCTTCTCTTTACAAAGAAACACATATGTGTTTCTTACTAAAGCTTTCATGAAATTAATACACTTTCAAAAGAACATGATTATCTTTCAAAGTAAAGCTTCTACAGAGAAAATGAACAATGGTCTCCCTTTTAACAATGCTTTGACATGTCACAAACAACTGCGTTTTTTTTTTGAGAGAAACACATGTGCTTTTCTCACCATGTCCCAAACTGCTTCTCTTCTCAGAGAAACACATGAGTGCTTCTCACGAAAGCTTTTCATTAAATTACACAATTTCAAAAGAACGAGATTATCTTTCAAATTAAAGCTTGTACAGAGAAAAGCAACTCTACACTCAATTATAACAATACTTTTACATTTCCCAAACAACTACTTCTCCTTTCCAAGAAACACATGTGAGTTTCTCACTAGAGATTTTCATGAAATTAGTACACTTTCAATGAACATGATCATCTTTCAAAGGAAAACTTCTACAGAGAAAAGTAACAATGCTCTCACTTCTAATAATGTTTTCACATTGCCCAAAAACTGCTTCTCTTTTCAGAGAAACACATGTGTATTTCTCAGGAAAGCTTTCCATGAAAGTAATACAATTTCAAAACAACATGATTATCTTTCAAAGTAAAACTTTTACAAATAAAAGCTAATGGTTCTCACTTCTAAAAATGCTTTGACATGGCAGAAACAACTGCTTCTCTTTTCAGAATAACACATGTGCTTTTCTCACTAAAGCTTCTGATGAAATTCATAGATTTCAAAGCAACTAATTATCTTTCATGTAAAGCTTGTACAGAGAAAAGCATACCTTCTCTCACTTCTAACAATCCTTTGACTTGTGCCAAACAACTGCTTCTTTCATCAGAGAAAGACATGTACGTTTCTCACTAAAACATCTCATGAAACTAGTATACTTTCTAAAGAATATGATTATTTTTCAAATTAAAGTTACTACAGAGAAAAGTAACAACGCTCTCACTTCTATCAATCCTTTGACATGTCCCAAACAACTGCATCTCTTTTCAGAGAAACACATGTGTGTTATTCACAATAGCTTTTCATGAAATTAGTACACTTTCAAAAGAACGTGATTATTTTTCGAAGGAAAGCTTCTACAGAGAAAAGTAACAATGCTCTCTCTTATAACAATGCTTTGTCTTGTCCCAAACAACTGCTTCTCTTTTCAGAGAAACACGTGTGTGTTACTCACAATAGCTTCTCATGAAATTATTACACTTTAAAAAGAACAAGATTATCTTTTAGGTAAAGCTTGTACAGAGAAAAGCAAAACTACACTCAATTCTAACATTACTTTTACATGTCCCAAACAACTGATTCTCTTTTCAGTGAAACTCATGTGTGCTTCTCACTAGAGATTTTCCTGAAATTAATAAACTTGCAAAAGAACGTGATTATACTTCAAATTTAAGCTTGTACAGAGAAAAGGAATAGTGCTCTCACTTCTAACAATCCTTTGACATGTCCCAAACAACTACTTCTCTTTTCAGAGAAACACATGTGCGTTTCTCACTAAATATTCTCATGAAATTAGTATACTTTCAAAAGAATGTGATTATCTTTCAAAGGAAAGCTTCTACAGAGAAAAAGAACAATGCTCTCACCTCTAACAATGCTTTCCCATTGCCCAAACAACTGCTTCTCTTTTCAGAGAAACACAGGTGCGTTTCTCACTAAAGCATTTTGTGAAATTAATACACTTTAAAAAGAACGTCATTATCTTTCAAAGAAAGCTTCTACAGAGAAAAGTAACAAGGATCTCAATTCTAAAAATCCTTTGATATGTCCCAAACAACTCCTTCTCTTTTCAGAGAAACACCTGTGCATTTCTCCCTCAAGCTGCTCATGAAATTAGTACACTTTCAACAGAACGAGATTAACTTTCAAAGTAAAGCTAGTACAGAGAAAAGCCCACTGCTCTCATGTCTAACAATGTTTTCACAATGCCCAAGAAACTGCTTCTCTTTTCAGAGAAACACATGTGTGCTTGAAGCTTTCCATGAAATTAATACAATTTCAAAACAACACGATTATCTTTCAAAGTAAAAGTTGTACAATGAAAAGCTAATAGCTCTCACTTCTCACAATGCTTTTAAATGGCCAAAACAACTGCTTCTCTTTTCAGAATAACACATGTGTTTTTTTCACTAAAGCTTGTTATGAAATTCATAGACTTTCAAAGCAACTGATTATTTTTCTTGTAAAGCTTGTACAGAGAAGAGCATACTTTCTCTCACTTCTAACAATCCTTTGACATGTACCAAACAACTGCTTCTTTTATCAGAGAAAGACATGTGTGTTTCTCACAAAAATTTCTCATGAAACTAGAAAAATTTCTAAAGAATGTAATTATCTTTCAAATTAACGCTTCTTCAGAGAAAAGTAACAATGGTCTCACTTCTATCAACCCTTTGACATGTCCCAAACAACTGCTTCTCTTTTCAGAGAAACTCATGTGTGTTACTCAATATAGCATCTCATGAAATTAGTACACTTTCAAAGAATGTCATTGTCTTTCGAAGGAAACCTTCTACAGAGAAAAGTATCAATGCTCTTTCTTAATTCAGTCCTTTGTCATGTCCCAAACAACGGCTTCCCTTTTCAGAGAAACACATGTTCATTTCTCAATAAAGAATTTCATGAAATTAATACACTTTAAAAAGAACGTGATTATACTTCAAATTTAAGTTTGTACAGAGAAAAGGAACAGTGCTCTCACTTCAAACAATCCTTTGACATATCCCAAACAACTGCTTCTCTTTTCAGAGAAACGCATGTGAGTTTCTCACTAAATATTCTCATGAAATTAGTACACTTTCAAAAGAATGTGATTATCTTTCAAAGGAAAGCTTCTACAGAGAAAAGTAACAATGCTCTCACCTCTAACAATGCTTTCCCTTTGCCCAAACAACTGCTTCTCTTTTCAGAGAAACACATACGCGTTTCTCACTAAAGCATTTCGTGAAATTAATACACTTTAAAAAGAACATCATTATCTTTCAAAGGAAAGCTTCTACAGAGAAAAGTAGCAATGCTCTCACTTATCAATCCTTTGACATATCCCAAACAACTGCTTCTATTTCAGAGAAACACATGTACGTTTCTCACTAAAGCATTTCGTGAAATTAATACACTTTTAAATGAAAGTCATTATCTTTCCAAGTAAAGTTTGAACTGAGAAAAGGAACTCTACACTCAATTCTAACAATCCTTTGACATGTCCCATACAACTGCTTCATTTTTCAGAAAAACACATGTGCGTTTCTGACTAGAGCGTCTCATTAAATTAAAACACTTTCAAAGAACGTGATTATCTTTCAAAGTAAATCTTTCAGAGAGAAAAAGAATAATGCTCTCACTTCTAACAACCCTTTGATGTCCCAAAAATTGATTCTCCTTTCAGAGAACCACATGCACGTTTCTCACTAAAGCTACTCATGGAATTAGTACACTTTTTAAAAGAACAAGATTATCTTTCAACGTAAAGCTTGTTCAGAGAAAAGGATCTCTGCTTTTACTTCTAACTATCCTTTGACATGCCCCAAAACACTGCTGCTCTTTTCAGAAAAACACTTGTGATTCTCAATAAAGTATTTCATGAAATTTATACACTTTCAAAAGAACGTGATATCTTTCAAAGTAAAGCTTGTACAGAGAAAAGCCCACTGTTCTCACTCCTAACAATGCTTTGCCATTTCTCAAACAATTGCTTCTCTTTACAGAGAATCACATATGTGTTTCTAACTTAAGCTGTTCATGAAATTCATGCACTATCTAAGAAACTGATTATCTTTCAAAGTTAAGCTTGAACAGAGAAAAAGAACACTGATCTCACATCTAACAATCCTTTGACATAGCCTAAACAACTGCTTCTTTTTTCAAAGAAACACATGTGCGTTTCTCAGAAGAGATTTTCAGGAAATTAATACATATCCAAAGAACGTGAATATCCTTAAATTCAAGCTTGTACACAGAAAAGGTATGGGCTCTCACTTCTCACAATGATTTGAAATTTCCCGAAACAACTACTTCTCTTTTCAGAGACAAACATGTGCGTTCCTCATTAAAACTTCTCATGAAATTCATACACTTTCAAAGAAAGTGATTATCTTTCAAATTCAAGCTTGTACACAAAAAAAAGAATGGCTCTTACTTCTAACAATCCTTTGATATTTCCCAAACAAGTGCTTCTATTTCAGAGAAATACATGTGTGTTTCTTACTAGAGCTTTTCATGAAATTAATACACTTTCAAAAGGGCGTGTGTATCTTTCAAATCATAGCTTGTACAGAGAAAAGCAACTCTACACTCAATTCTATCAATATTTTAAATGTTGCAAACAACCGATTCTCTTTTCAGAGAAACACTTGTGTGTTTCTCACTAGAGATTTTCATGAAATTAATACACTTTCAAAAGTACTTGATTATCCTTCAAATTCAAACATGTACACAGAAAAGGTAAAACTCTCACTTCTCAAAATGCTTTGACATTTCACAATACAACTGCTGCCGTTTTCAGAGAAACACATGGGCATTTCTCACTAAAGCTTCTCATGAAATTCATACAATTTCCAAGAAACTGATTATCCTTCAAATTCAAGCTTGTACACAGAAATGCTAATGGCTCTCTCTTCTAACAATCCTTTGACATGACCCAAAGAAATGCTTCTCTTTTCTGAAAAACACATGTGCGTTTCTCACTAACGATTTTCATGAAATTAATACACTTTCAAAAGAATGTATTATCTTTCAAAGTAAAGCTTGTACAGAAAAAAGCACACTGCTCTCACTTCAAACAATGTTTTGACATGTCCCAAACAACTGCTTCTCTTTTCAGAGAAACACATATGCATTTCTCACTAAAGCTTCTCATGAAATTAGTACACTTTCAAAGAGCATGATTATCTTTCAAAGTAAAGCTTCTACAGAGAAAAGAAACAACGCTCTCAATTCTAACAGTCCTTTGACATGTCCCAAACAATTGCTTCTCTTTTCAAAAAAACACATGTGCATTTCTCACTAAAGCTTCTCATGAAATTAATACACTTTCAAAAGAATGAGATTATCTTTCAAAGTAAAGCTGTATAGAGAATAGCCCACTGTTCTCACTTTTAACAATGCTTTAACATGACTCAAACAATTGCTTCTCTTTCCAGAGAAACACATGTGAGTTTCTCACTAAAGCATTTCATTAAATTAATGTACTTTAAACAGATCGTCATTATCTTTCAAAGTAAAGCTTGTACAGAGAAAAGGATCTCGGCTCTCACTTTGAACTCTCCTTAGACATGTCCCAAACAACTGCTTCTCTTCTCAGAAAAACTCTTGTGTTTTTCTCACTAAAGCTTTTCATGAAATTAATACACTCTCAAATGAACGTGATTATCTTTCAAAATAAAGCTTGTACAGAGAAAAGCTCACTGCTCTCACCTCTAACAATGCTTTGCCATGTCCCAAACAACGGCTTCTCTTTTCAGAGAAATACATGTGCGTTCCTCACTAAAGCTTTTCATGAAATATATGCAATTTCAAAACAATGTGATGATGTTTCAAAGGAAAGCTTGTACAGAGTAAAGCCCACTTCTATCATTTCTAACAATGCTTTCACGTGGCCGAAACAACTGCTTTTCTTGTCAGAAAAACACATGTGCATTATTCACTAGAGCTTTTCATGAAATTAATACACTTTGAAAAGAACATGGTTATCTTTCAAAGTAAAGCTTGTACAGAGAAAAGAAACTCTAGACTCGATTCTAACAATACTTTTGCATGTCCCAAACAACTGATTCTATTTTCAGAGAAACACATGTGCGTTCCTCACTAGAGATTTTCATGAAATTAATACATTTTCAAAAGTACCTGATTATCCTTCAAATTCAAGCTTGTAAAGAGAAAAGGAACACTGCTCGTGCTTCTAACAATCTTTTGAAATGTTCCAAACAACTACTTCTCTTTTCAGAGAAACACATGTGCATTTCTCAATAAAGCTTCTCATGAAATTAGTATACTTACAAAAGAACGTGATTATCTATCAAAATAAAGCTTTTACAGAGAAAATCAAAACTTCTCTCACCTCTAACAATCCTTTGACATGTCCCAAACAAATGCTTCTCTTTCCAGAGAAACACATGTGCGTTTCTCACTAAATCATACAGAGAAAAGGAACACTGCTCTAACTTCAGCGTGATTATGTTTCAAAGTAAAGCTTTTACAGAGAAAAAGAACAATGCTCTCACTTATAATCCTAGTACTTGAGACCGTGAGATAAGTGTACTGTCAAACGGGTTTGCTCAGTTAGACTGTTCAAAACTAAAAATGTCATGTACTGAGAACGCTGGAAGTACAGTGGGCTGGGAAGGTCTCCACATCTCTTGAATTTGTAAAAATTGCCTAATCTGGAAAATGGTCCTCACGCAAGTGATTGGGAATGCTGACATGAGAGAACCCTCGATTATGCAGGTGTGCCTTAAACATCACCATAGGTACCACTGTAAGATAGAGGTAAACGGAGAATTCATGCAGATAGGAAGATGATGACTTAGGGACCAGAGAGATGCACAACATCTGAAGAACATAGTGCTCTTCCATAGGGCCCAGATTTAGTTCCCAGAGCCTACATGGGTAGCTTACAACCATCTGTAACTCCAGTTCCAGCAGATCTGACACCCTCTTCTGACCTGAGGATATCAGGTACACAAGTGGTACACATAAACTTAACATACACATAAAACTTAAAAAAAAAAGGTGGGCAGTGATGGCACACACCTTTAATCCCAGTACTCGGGAGGCAGATCTCTGTGAGTTCAAGGCCAGCCTAGTCTACAAAGAGAGTTCCAGGGTAGCCAACACTACAAAGGGAAACCCTATCTTGGAAGAAAAAACACAAACCAACAAACCAAAAGGAAAAAAAAGAAAAAAGAAAAGACAGAGAGAGGGGAGAAAAGAGAAGGATGTGGTGGCAATTTATAATTCTGACTTTTGGAGGCAATATTTTGAGTTTGAGGTGAGCTTAGGTTATGTATTATTATGAGCCCTGGATGCTGGGGCCAGAGGATCTTCAATTCAAAACCAGCATGGGATACAAATATAGCCTTAAAAAGGAAGAAAAAAGAGGATGCAGAAAAAAGACAGTAAGAAGATGAAGGTAGAGATTAGAGTGATGTGGACATAAACCCACATAAGCTATCACCCATAAAAGCTGGGAAAAAAACAGATTCTTCCTGAGTCCTTTGGCAAGCACATATTATTGACTCTTAGATTACATTTGGAGGTATGAGAGAAAAAAATAATTATTATTTGTTGCCGGACAATTGTATATATTCGGTCAATCATGTTTTATTTTTTTTCATGTTGTCATTTGTTTATTATATTCATAATCATCTCTGGATACACAAAACAGGTAAGGGGTTAGAGGTGGGAAGATTCATGGTCTTTGGGGGGTTTTGAAGGAGTGTTCATAGATGAATAGGACTCCATTGCATTTGCCTGCAGAAGCAAGCTACGGAATTTCATCATCCCACAAGGCCATCTTCCCTTTTCATCCTAACAATTTAGTACTTGTTTTTATGGAAGCATTGACT
The DNA here is from genome assembly GCF_950005125.1 of Chionomys nivalis. Taxonomy (NCBI): domain Eukaryota; kingdom Metazoa; phylum Chordata; class Mammalia; order Rodentia; family Cricetidae; genus Chionomys; species Chionomys nivalis. Next base: position 136,689,672 of record NC_080087.1, read on the forward strand.
ATGTCTTCCTCTAATTATAAGAGACTATTGAATCACAGATAATTAAAAATTAGCACATAAAGAAAAGCTACCTGACCCCTATGTGCTTAAATCAAGGTATATATTTACAAAGACAAACATAACCTCTGGAGACAACTCTTGCACGGGTTTTGATCCTACTTCATGTTCTGGCTTTGTGGGAGCATAGACAGTTTGGATGTTCACCTTCCTAGACCTGGATGGAGGGGGGAGGACCTTGGACTTTCCACAGGGCAGGGAACCCTGACTGCTCTTGGGACTGGAGAGGGAGGAGAAGAGGAGTGGGGGGAGGGGGGAGGGCTGGGAGGAGGGGGAGGGAAATGGGAGGCGGGGAGGAGGCAGAAAATTTTTTTCAATAAAAAAAAGAAATTACAAGTAGATACAAATATATGAACACACACACATTTGCGCACACGCACATGCACACACACACATGCACACATACACACACACACGGCAGGGGGTACACTGGAGCAACTTAGAAGATTAAGAATTCTCAGAGGGTTGCTTAGAATTTCAACTGATACAACATCTTCAGCAAAGAACATAAGTGGCTTAGGGAAATGGCAAGACAAAAGAAAATGTATTTGAATGGATGGAAAATAGTCTGTGGGGAGGCAGATGAAGATTACTTAGTAAGGCTGTAGAGTTCTTCAATAATGTTTTAAATAAATGTTGATTGGCCAGTATCCAGTCAGGAAGTAGAGGTGGGTAAAACAGAAAAGAAGAATTCATTCCTCCCCAGTCCTGTCCCAACCACAGAGGAAGGAAGATGTGATTGCTCAGCTGAACTGAGCCATGTGGCCAACATAGATAAAAATAATGTGTTAATATAAGTTATAAGAGTTAATAAGAAGCCTGAGTTGATGGGCCAATCAGTTTGTCATTACTATAGACCTCTGTTTGATTTTTTTGGGGATAAATGTCTGTGGGACCTGGTGGGAGGACAGAAACCAGGCAGGATGAAAATGCAGACAATTATTAGTTTGGTTTTTTTTTGAGACAGGGTCTCACGATACAACTCTGGAACTCATTTGGTAGACCAGGCTGGCTTCAGCCTCACAGAGATCAACCTCCTCTGCTTCCCACATGCTAGGATTAAAGGTGTGTGCTCCTATGCCTGGTTGAAAGAACTAATAACTACTACAGAAAGTTATCAAAGAAGGAAAAGATCACATAGCTATTTACAGAGGCCCATAGGACAATCTAAATGATCCCTTAGCTTTGCTTACCTAATCTACTAATTTCCTCATCGAGGCCACTCAGTTTCTTATCTAGGATGGACAAATGTGACTCCAAACTGCTCATGTATGCTTTACACTTTTCAACATCTGACTACAAGGAAGTGTTCAATTTCTTTAATGATAGTAGACGATTCTTGAAGAAAAAAAGTACTAAATTAGTTATTTTTACCAAGAAGCATTCTGTATTTTTAAGAAAGCAATATTATTTACACTTACCTTAGAACCAGTCAAAAGAACTAAAAAAAAAAAAAAAAAAAAAAAAAACTTTGGTATTACTACTGTAACGTAATAATTTAATGAAAGACTTCAGTTCTAGATAGGGAAAAACCAAGTATAAAGTAGAAACTCAAATACTTAATATCTGATTACTTTTCAGAACAATCTAGGTGCTCCACTAATAAAACCAAGATAAAGGTAGATTCTGTTATCAGGGTTACAAGCAATGCCCGCTTTCACAGGACCTGAATTCAATTTAACTACTCTCTGTATCTTGAGTTCAGATTTGACATCTTCTTCTCTTCTCCACTGGCACAGTGTGAATGTGGTACACAGATATACATGTAGGCAAAATACCCTTACATATTTAAATAAACACCCACATTATCATCTTGCTTTTATAAAATCATGCATATTACAGTATACTCTATATGTATACACTATACCACCGTGATTTCACTACCTAAACTCAGAACCTCTTGAAAACAATGCTCCTTGCAAGTAAATACCCCAGGGACCCTGTCCAAAGGGTAGTTTGGGCCTTATATAAACAGGCAGGAGTCTTTCATCATATTCTGAGCACCATTAGTCCACGACTGATAGACCACAAGGTAAAACAAAGTACCGCAGATACCACACATGGCTTCACTGAAAGTCTATACTATTTTACCTCTAAGAAGCTTATTTGTTAACCCATTTAAAAACACCTTTCATAAGAAGGTCTTCTCAAACAGGCTCAAAAGTCTAAAGAGTTGTCAAGTAAGTTCAAAAACATGGTTACTAACTTGTTCTTTTTATCTTTCTTTCTCCAATCTTGCAATCTCTTCATGGAGTGCTTTGTTTTCTGCCTCTAATGACTCCAGCTTGGAGTCATTATATAAATCCTCTGGAAAAGAGCCCAAATACTTCATCAGAATCAACCTACAGCATCCTTCAGGTTTTCAGTACCTTATCCTTTCCCTTCCCCCAATTCAGTAGATACTACCTTCTAAAACATGCATACGCATGTTTATGTGATCATGAGTATGCATGTGTGCATACAGAAGTCAGAGGTTACATTGTGAGCCTTACTCAGCTGCTTTCATCTAATTATCTTAGATAAGATCTCTCCCTGGTTTGATCAGTTTGGCTGGCTGACACGCTCTAGGGATCTCAAGTCTCGACCTTTCCACCTGCTACACTTGACATTTTTATGTCCATGTACTCCCTGGACAGATGGAGGATAGTTACAACAGCTGAACTGTTCTCTACTCTTACATCCCTAGTGCATCTTGAGGAATGTTGGTTTTCCCCACTGATCTTTTGTGCCATAGGTGTCAAAGTGATATTCCCCCATCACTACATAACACTGAGAGAAAAATAATTTACATGAAAATATAATGACTTGTTAACTTCCTCTAGCCTCCCCCCTCTTTCTTTTTTTCCCCTGAAACAGGGTTTCTCTGTGAAGCCTTGACTCTCCTGGAACTTAGAAAAGAACACCTTTTAGTGAAGAATATAAAAGTATCCTCTTTATATATTGTTTATAGTAATATATAGTACCTTATCATGCTTAATTCCATCTTCTGTTTCTTCTCCACAAGGTGTGCTTTCTTTCTTGGTATGATAAATCTAAATAGTAAACAAACAGCACACTAGATTAGTGGTTTAATAGTTTGTAAAATTCATTCTTTTTTAAAGATTTGTTTATTATATATACAGTGTTCTACAAGGTCAGAAGAGGGCACTGGACTCACTGTAGCTGGAGTTATAGGTAATTAAGAGCTACCTGGTGTGGGTGCGGGGACTCTGGTTCTCGGAAGGGTAGGAAGTTCTCTTAATCAAGTCATCTCGCAAGCGCTTTGATAACATTGTTTTGAGATAGAGTCTTCACCTAACGCTATAGAATGGAGCTCCCACCAGGTGAAGATGGTATTCTCTAACAAAATACTATTTATGAGCATTGTTCAGGGCACAGGAAATCCAAGCCAGGCCCTAACCAAAATTGATTTTGGAGCTCATGCAACCTTTTTATTTAGTCTCTAAAAGAGATGGGGCCATGGTCAAATTGCTGCTATGCAGACAGACTGTGTGCCAAGTGAGCAAAGAGGCACAGTGAAGAATGAGAGAAACTATCAAGCCACTTATAAAATATTATGAAGCAATTTGGGATCAGAAAAAAATAACAAATAATGGACAGAGGCCATCAGTCAATATATTATATATGGAGGTGAAGAGAATAATAATATATTCAGAATTGGAGAGAGGGCTCAAATTGTTAAGAGTGCTTGGTGCTTTTCTTGAGGACTCAAGTTCGTATATCTCACAAATGCCTGTGACATTGGTTCTAGTGGACCCAGTGCTCTCTTCTGGCCTCACACAGATTTTCACAAGCACAGATAAGTAAAAATAATATTTTAAAGGAACATTTTCAATTGTTCCTACAACCATTATGTCAGGATCTAATACTTGCTTAGACAAGCTCCCTATACTCTCTTCCATCACCAGCCAGCAGTAACTTCATTGGGGTTGGGGGCGCTGAATTAACAGTCATATGTATGCTAGACCAGCAAACTATCACTGAGCTATTCTTAAGTTCTCTTTTCCTTTTTATCTTGCAACAGGATCTAAGTTGCACAGGCTGGCCTAAACCTCTGTTTGTAGAAGCACTTGTAAGGACAGATACCTGTGATTCTTCTGCCTTAGCTTCCTAATTAGATGAGATTACAGGCCAGAATCACTAAGCCTGGCTTAATAAGCCATTTTTGAGATAACAGCACATCCACTTCTGTAGGGAAAACACTACCTTTTATCTGAATATATCATAATTTTTGTTACATACAAAAAAACCTTTCTTTTTAAACAGTGGTAGTAATAGAAAATGATTTAGAATGGGGTAAGATAGTTTATTAAGACTAGTGAGACAAGAAAGTCTTGAAATATCACTACAAGTCTCAGCATAGAAATATAGTTAAGAAAACATCAAAACAAATGGAACTTAAAAACATGATACTTGATACTAAGAAAGCTATATCTTACTGAAGAAATAGAGATGAATAAATGAGAAAATCAATACTTCCCCAAATGTTAACGTTAAATATTGTCAAGATGGGAATGTTTCCCTAATGTTTATGAATGCAATTTGAAGCCAATGGGGGAGGGGTAAGCAAAACACAGAATTTTAAATAATATCGATAGGCTGGGAAAATGTTCTGTGGATAAAATGCTTACCATACAAGCATGACGAATTGAGTTTGGAGGCCCAATAACTATTGTGATGGGTTTTTTCATGTTTTAAAAAAGAAAGCTTGCCTGAAGATCAGAGTGCAGAGTAAACCACTAGAAGGTACACATCTTTAATCCCAGGACTAAGGAGAAAGAGACAGAGGGATCTGTTAGTTCAAGACCACTCTGGGTTACACATGACTGAATGTCTAAAAGAGAAACAGAGCTCCTGCAGAGGTGATCCCACACCTTCAATCCCACCACTAGAGAGGTGGAGACAGGAGTGATAGGGCTGGATGGAGAGAGGAATATAAGAGGGGAGGAGACAAGAGCTCAGAGTATTCTGAGGATTGTCCCTTTAGTCTGAGGAGAGAGCCTGAGGAGGGAGCCCAAAAAGAGGATTGCCCCTTAGGTCTAAGCATTGGTAGAAGTTAAAGTTCTCTCTAGTGCCTGGCCACTCTGCTCTTGGATTGCTCAGCTTACCCTCATAGCTGACTGCAGGTATTTATTTGAATTTGTGCTAAGGTAACCATGTAAAAGCTGAATGTGGAGATGAGCATTTGCAGTTCCAGTAGTAGGAAGTGGAGATAAGTTTTTGTAAATTGATAAGATAAAAGGAAAAAAAGTGTAGCGAGAAGGAGGTAAAAGCATGATATACAGTTTTGGCAACCTGGGCTTGATTCCACATATATGTTGTAGCATGCGTACATGTGCCCATGCACATGCAAATACACAGTAATATCATTATTTTTTGCATCATTGCAAAAGGAAAAAAGGCAATTACTTTTTTTTTCCTGCCACGCTTGTAGCTGGCTCCCAGCGCGCGGGAGAAGCAGAAAAAGAAGAAAAAAGAACGACAACAACAAAATAAAAACGCTGCTTTTCCCCTTGCTGCTGCTCTGCAGCCTCTGCCTCCACTTGTGCAACCAGAGGAGGAGCTGCAATCACCGCAGGGGATCCAAGGTCCAGGTCACACAGGTACTTCACACAGAGGCTTCACACAGGTATAAGCTGATGGTGCTCTGGGTGGCAGAGCTCAGGTGAGCTGCAGTGGTGTCAAGGCCCCTCCCCCTCATCCTTCCACCCCCATCACACCCCCACCCCTCCACCCCTCATCCCCCCAACCCCCTCATCCCCCCACCCCGGCGGACACAGAACACTCAGGAGGCCTCGGGACTCTGAGCAGATATGGACCAGGACTCCAGCGCCTGGGCCATGCCCAGAGAGGCTTCAAGCTCGGGACCTGAAACAGGACATCCCTGAACCCCGAGATCCCTTGCAGGAGGCTGCAGGAAGATGCCTGGAGCACCCCAGAGTGCACCAGTTTCCTTCCCTCTCCTTCCCTCCCCTTGCCTCTCATTAAAGACTGGGCCCTTGTGACTTCAACAGCCAAAAAAAAAAAGATTTATTTGCTATGTATACAGTGTTCTTCTGCATGTCAGAAGAGGGCATCAGATCTTATAATGGTTGTGAGCCACCATGGGGTTGCTGGAATTGAACTCAGGACCTCTGAAAAAGCAGTCAATGCTTTTATCCTCTGTGCCATCTCTCCAGCCCAGGCAATTACTCTTGTGTGAAACTTTGAAGTTCAACTTTAAAAAAAAATAAAAATATAAAAAATAGCAATATTCTTTTTGTCATGTTGTCAGTTATTAAAAACATGAACAACAGACCAGACTCAGTAACCAACTCCAAAATATTATGCTATGACTTTCACATGTGTGCCACAGCATAAGCATGTTTACACATCGCACACACACACAGAAATAACAAGTTAAAGCCTTCAAAGGCATCATCAGGACTGGGAAGTGCGGTTCAGCTGAAGAGTGCCTACACAGAATAAAAGAGGCTCTAACACTAACATGGGGGACCATAAATCTAGGGAATACGAAGTCAACTCCAAAAACCAACAACAACAAAAACAACAACAACAAAAAACAACAAAAACCAAACCTGGATATAATGCCAAGGACTGGTGATCCCAGTTAAGACTACCAGTGAAATACAGTTTCTATTCCAAAATGATGAACCAAAACGCCCACTCACCATATCCCAGCCATTCCTTTCTCAAAGGCACAGCAACCTGACAACAAAACCAAACCAAACCCAACAATATGCCTTCCCAAATCATTGGCTCAGTTTGAGACAGAAAGAATTTCATACAAAAAGGTTCAAATAAAATGCTGGATTAAAAGCTGGATGCAGTGGCACATACCTGTAGTTCCAGCTATTTACCAGATTGCAGTGGGAAGATTATTTGACCTTTGACCCCAGAGTACAGACTAGGCAACTTGGTGAGATTCACTCACAGAAAAAACCAACCAACCAACCAAAAAAGAAAAGTTTCAAATTAATAGCGAAATCACGTAGCGGGATATAAAACTGAGAAAACAAACAGCTTTAAAGTTTCCACATAGGTAGAGTCTGAAACAGTAATGCCTCTCCATAGGCACACAATGCTCATCCATGGCTGTGTAGAGAAGGGCTGTCTCTGCATAGACCAGGCTGTCCCTGTACTCAGAGATCTGCCTGCCTCTGCCCCAAGTGCTAGTACTCAAAAAAGTATGCTATCACATCTGGAGGCTGAGTATTTTTAATTGCTATAAGTTTCCTTGGAGGAAAACTTGTTAATATGTAGAAAAAAGAGGCTGCTACAGATTTACATGGCACTGTTTTACAATAAAAAAAAACATTTGTTTAAAAAAATGTCATACACTCTATAAAATAAGTAGGGTAAACATGTCAGGCAACATTAACTTATGTGTTATACTCTTATATGGCTGCAGCACAGGTTTATATTAGCATCACCAGAGATGAGCAATTTTGCAATGGCTCCATCACTAAGTGACAGAAATTAGTTCATATCTGTAATAATCTTATGGGACCACCATGCCATCCATCAGTGACAGAACATCAGCAAGCAAAACATGACTGTACACAGTTTTAGAGTAAACAGGACTTTGAAACCAATATCCAGGGCTGAAGTGCACCTCAATGGTAGTGCGACCCATGGTTCAACACCTAATACCAAAGAAAGAAAGAAGGAAGGAAGGAAGGAAAGAAAGAAAGAAAGAAAGAAAGAAAGAAAGATATATCCAAAGAAAATGACTTAAAAGTTATCTGTAAGTTGGGAAAATATTCATTCTATATTTCCCTATTTTTTGTGATTAACACTGATTCTATTTTTAAAAAATAACAAAATGAATTTCTCAAAGAAAAACGATGGGTTCATTTTTGTCTAAACTCTAACACCCCAGGAAAACAATTTGTCAAGCAGAGCTTCTCCCTGCTCACCGTTCTTACACTAACAGTTTGAAGAACTTCAAATCAGACGTGCTTTGAAAGCAGAAGCAGGTTTGGAGACAAGTTGCAAAAGTCAGATAGGGAGAGAATAGAAATTCATTGTGAGGAAAAACAAAACAAAACAAAAACTAAACGTTTAAAGGTAAGATTTAAACTATCAATCAAATACCTTGATGTAGTCTATCAGCCATACCAAGGCTGCCAGGATGTTAGGCCAGGTATGAGGGGCTTCCACTGCATAGAGGGCGCTCTTGGACAGTGCAAAGAGATACCTATGAGAAACAGGAAGATAACGAGCAACCGTGTTAGCAAGCATAAAGGCTACAGTAAAAGTGTATTTTAAAGCTACACTGCATGCATACCTGTTTGAAGATATTTGAGTCTACTCTGAAGATCTTATTCATCATTGATTTTTGTGTATTTGTTCACATTACACAGATTACTTTGCACAGTGTTTAACAGCTGAGTATAGAATTCTCCTCAAAAACCTTTTCATTTTCCTACATTCAATGTACTTCTATTAGTACATTAGTCATTATCTGTCACTAAATCTCCTTCCATCCCTGTGTCTCCAAACAAACAGCTTTCCTTCCTCAGTTTCCTGAAGTGTTGGGATCACACATGTGCAGCACCACATCTGATCTGTGCTTGTCTTTCTTTATAATACTTTTAAACTTCATCTCTCTGCTGGTTAGCTTTGTCAACCAGATACAAACTAGAGTCATCTGGAAAGATGGAACCTCAATAAAGGAAAAGTCTCCATTAGGCTGGCCAATGGGCATATCTATGAAGCACTCCCTTAACTCATGACTGATGGGAGAGGGCTAGTCCTCTGTGGGCAGTGCCACCCAAGTAGGTAATACTGGACTGTAGTAGAAAGCAAGCTGAGCAAGCTATGGAGAACGAGTCAGTAAACAGCTTGGCTTCATAGTTCCCACCTCTGCTCCTGCTTGAGTTTCTGCCCTTAATTCCCTTGATGATTAATGTAATAAACTCTTCCCTCTGTTAGTGTCTTTTTTTTGAAAGATTTATTTATCTCCTATGCATACAATGTGCTGGTTGTGAGCCACCATGTAGTTGCTGGTAGTTGAACTGGGGTCCTCTGGAAGAGCAGACAGTGCTCTTAGCCATTTCTCCAGCCCCCTTCATTAGTTTTATTCTGTGTTTTATTCAAGAATCAGGAAATCAAAATAAGACAATCTCATCGTTTTCATCAGACCTTACTGCTATGGTTTTGCCACTATAAACAATGGTACCCAGGCTGCACTTTATGTTTCTTGAGACCAGGACTGAGTAGCTTTGGCTGGCCTGGTATTCATCATGTAGATCAGGGTAGCCTTGAATTCAGAGGATCTATTTGCCTTGGTCTTTGGAATTCTGGGATTAAAGGCCATACCAGGCTGTACATTATGTTCCTCATGGTTTGTGCTTTACGTTCTATCACCTAAACTTCTGCTATAATGGACTGCTACAGTTTGAATGTTTATTCTGCAGAATTCATGTTGGTAACTTAGTCCCCAGAGTCAGATACTAATGATACAAAGACATGAGACTTCAGGCAGGTGAGAGCCCTATGAATGAATCTATTCCAAAAAAATGGGAGTTTGAAGGCATGGTCTTGTTATAAAGGTAATACTATTCTGACACACATGTTCATCTTTTCGGCGTTCCATCCTTTATAGCCATGAATTAAGTCAGTCACACGTGTGTGCGTGTGCATGCATGAGTGAATGTCTGTGTGAGAGTGTGTGTATAAATATATGTGTGAAGTCCATAGATCCACTGTACCAAGTAGTCTACTATATATATATATATACATACATATATCATAAATATAAATGTATATTTAAAATTTATGTATATGGATATTTTGCCTACATATATGCATAACATGTGTATGCCTGGTGGCTGTGGAGGTCAAAAGAGGAATCATTGTATATGACTGTGAGGCACCATATGGGTCCTGAGAGCCTAACCTGAGTCCTCTGGAAGAGCAGACAGTACTCTTAACCACTGAGCCATCTCTTTACCTCAATAACTCCTATATTTAACAATTACCAAGCATTGGCGTCTGTTACAGGAACCAAAATGTTGAATATGCTACAATCTATCAATTTTCCTTCTTTTTCAGTACATCATACACATGCTGTTAACAGTGATCGTCCTAAAACTGAACCTACTAATTCAGAGGATTCACAAATTTATAATATGTGTTTCTTCTGTGTTCTGATAAGATCTTAGACTAATAAAAATATTACATACCCAAGGTCTTTAAAATCTTGGAATCTCTTCAAATTTCCTGAGAGGAAATTTATACAATGGACATAAGACACTGTAAAGAAATGCAAAAGTCTTAAGAAAATCTTTTGTTGATGGGGCTTGAAGAGACATTCTGGATAAACAATATGAATAACCATTTTCTGTAAGAAACTACAATCATTTTTATTAGGCATTGAAAGTTTGGATTAGAAAAAGTATTGGGAGAAAAATCCCTCAAATTAGACAATTTAATACCTTATATAAATGTTGGATATTTTTCTGAATGCTTTACCATGGATAGGTCTTGTAACATTTATTGTTTTAGAGCGGGAAAACATAACAACTTGCATATTAAGAATATTTTAAGAAGCCAATCAAAAACATTTCCTCTGTATTCAAGTCCTGCCTATACCTCTTCCTTGCTATTGGCCATTTAGCTTTTTGTTAGACTAATCAGGTGCCTTAGGCAGACAAGGTAAAACAGCAACACATTTTTACATATAATTCAACAAATGCAACACGTCTTTACATAGTTATACAAATATTTTGTAACAATGAAACATCATTTCTCCTTTTACTTTTTTTCTTCAAACCCGCTCTTATATGCCTCCTTGTTCCCTTTCAAATTCATGGATTTTTCATTAATTTTGTTACATGCATATGTGTATGTAACCTGCCCAATCTGTATGTTACTTGTCTGTATGCTGTCAGGGTTATAATTAGGTTGAAGGGAGATAAATACACAGGGAGAAAGGAGAACAAAATAATAGTATGGATATGTGAAAAAAAATCACAAGGATTCATACTGTTAAGTACCTAAGAAACTATAACACACACATACTTTAATTTAGTATAATGTTATTTGTACGTATGGTTTCGGGGCTCACCTTTTGGTATTGGATAAGCAATGTGTGTACTCTTCCAGAAGTAGGACTAAAACTGTTTCTCCACTCCCGGCATTTGTGAGTTCCCTATAGTTCTTTGTGTAGGGCTGGTTGGCCCCTTGTTCCCTATACCATGCCTCTTGTCCTTATTCAGCTCATACTTAAGCAGCCATGTTAATGAGATTTTATTGGTGTAGATTCTGACATTCCTAGGAGATACAATGTCACTGCAAACTTCATGATGTTCTGGCTCTTATAATCTGTATGTCCCCTCCTTTACAATGTTTCATGAGCCTTACATGTAGTGATATTTCATTTGAATTTTAATAAAGAAAGTTTAGCTGAAGATCAGAGAGTAAGTGGTAGCACACACCTTTAATCTCAGTAGCCACACTAGTTTGCCATAGAAACCTGGCGGTGCATGCCTTTAATCCCAGTGGTGCACATCTTTAATCCCAACCTAAAGAATGGAATGCAAGACAGAAGGAGAAAGCTCTCAGACACAGTCTCATCACCCTGTTATTTGATTTCTCTGTTAGATTGCCTTCACATATGCATTTATTTCAGGAAGCATCAAGTGTATCAATACCCATGCCACTGCTCACTACTTCAGTGGCCTCAGTTTTAGCTGTTTCTCCCTATATACACTCCCCCGTCCCTCTATTTCTCTCCTTGCACATCCCCTTACCAGCCTGTACATTTCTACTCTATTTCTTCTTTCCTGATGAGATGCTTCTCTCCTCCTTAGTCTGTTACTCTATGCTTAATCTCTGTGATTCTGTATATCCACATGTGAGCTAATACATGCGACATTTGGCTTTCTGTGTCTGGGTACCTCCCTCAGGGTGATTCCTCCCCCTAGTTCTACCCATTTACTGTGAATTTAATTCTTTTTAATGGCTGAGTAATATTCATTTGTGTAAAGGTTCCAATTTTTATTATCCATTCATATTCATGTCTTGATTATGTTATCCATATTCTGGGCATTATTAATAGAGATGCAATGGACATGGTTGAGTAAGCGTCTCTGTGGTAGGATGAAGTGTCCTTTGGGTAAATGCCCAAGAGTGATAGAGCTGGATCACGAGGTAGATCAGTTCCCATCTCTCTAAGGTACATCCACACTCATTTCCATAGTGACTGTATGAGTCTGCACTCTACCAGCAGTGGATGAGTGTACCCCTTATTCTACGTCCTTGCCAGCAGGAACTGTCACTCGTATTATTGATCCTAGGGATTCTGACAGGTGTAAAATGGACTCTCAAAGCAGACTTGGTTTGCAATTCACTAATGACTGAGAATGTTGAACATTTAAGTCTTTCTCAGCCATTTACGATTCCCTATTGAGAATTCTCTGTTTAGATCTATACCCCAGTTTTAATTGAGTCATTTGTTTTCTTGATATCTAGCCTTTTGAGTTCTTTATACATTTTGTTTGAGTTTATTTGTATAATTTTGGATATTAGCACTCTATTGGGTGTGTAGTTGATAAAAAATATTTTACCATTCTGTAAGCTGGCACTTTGTCTGAATGATGGGATCTTTTGTCATGCAAAAGTTTTCAGTTTGAGATCCCATTTATTAATTGTTGAAATTAGTGTTTCTGTTAATAGTGTTCTGCTCAGAAAGTCTTTTCCTATGTCATTGATTTCAGGGATCTTCCCTTCTTTTTCTTCTGTTAGGTTCAAGATATCTGGTTTTAGGTTGAGGTCTGTGTGGGAATTCCTTTCCATTAAATATTTTTTGGGATGTGGGGGTGTGTCAGCAATAGGGGGGCTTCTGTGTGCTGACATGATCTCTTATAAGGGAGAGAATGGTTTCCCATGTATTTTTGGTTTCTTCATCAAAGATCAGGTGTCTGTAGGCACTTGAATTACACCTGACTTCTCAGTGGAAACCATGAAAGCCAGAATGTCTTAGATAGATGTGCTGCCAACACTAAGAGACCATGAAGGCAATCCCAGAGTACTATTCGCAGCAAAGCTTGTCTTCACCATCAATGGAAAAAAAGATATTCCAGGACAAAAACAGATTTAAATAATAGGTAGCCACAAACCCAGCCTTACAGAAACTACTAGAAGGCAAAGCACAAACCAAGGAAGCTAAGAACACCCATAATAACACAGACATCTGACAACTCTCCACCACCACAACTCAAAGAAGGGAAACACACAAACTAGAACTCAAAGCATACATCAAACAGCACACTCTAATAGTAGGTTTCAACACTCCTCTCTCACCAATGGACAGGCTAAACAGACAGAAACTTAATGGAGCAATAAGAGATATCACAGATGTAGTGAAACAAATGAAATTAATAGACACCTATAGAACATTCCACCCAACAGAAAAGAAAATACCTTCTTCTCAGCATCTCATGGAACCCTCTCAAAAATTGATCACATAATCAGTAACAAAGCAAACATTCACAGATACAAAAGAAAATGTAGTAACCAGCTGTGTACTATTGGATTACCATGGAATAATGGTAGAATTCAACAACAATTCTACCCCCAGAATGCCTACAAACTCATGAAAACTGAACAGTCAACTACTCTCCAGAAGATGACATCAGATACCTTAGAATTAGAGATATAAGGGATTGTGAGCTGCCATATGGGTGCTGTTAACTGAACCTTTGTCCTCTGCAAGAGCAGCAAGTGCTCTTAATCATGGATTCATCATCCCAGCCCTAGCAGGTACTTCAATTTTTCCCTTAAACCCAGATGTCATTAGGAAAGATCCTTTTACAGATGGTGCTGAGAAAACTGGGTATGTACCTGTAGAAGAATGAAATCAGGTCGAGTATCAAACTACATGAAACATTGAAAATAGATCACAGACTTCATGTGAAGACAGGACATGCTGAAACTGCAGGGAAGACACATCAACTATGTCCCGTGTCAACAATCATCCTATGCAGAGGTAGGAACTTCTGAATGGACTGTGACAGCAGAGAACACAACCCAAGGACTGACACATGGATTAGAGCAAACTAAAAACCTGACTAACAATGGAAGGAACCTCACAACTGAAGAGACAGCTTACAGATTTGAGAAATCATTGCCAACTCTGTATCGCATAGGGTTCTATTATGTAAAAACAGCCAAGATTAAACCAAATCCAATCCATACATGAGGTAATGAGGTGAGCAGACAGTCCTCAAAGGAAGAAATAGAAATGGCAAATAATATTTGATGATGGGTTCAACATCCTAAGCCATCAGGGAAAGGTGAAATTAAAATGATTTATACTGTCACCTTACTAGCTCAGAATGACTTTCATCAAGAAAACAGAACAACAGATGCTGGCAGGAATGTGAGGAAAGAGGAAACTTTACTCACTGCTAGTGAGCATAAATTGCAGCTACTGAGGAAATCAGTAGGTAGGTTTGTCAAAAATGAGAAAGTGGTGGGACAGATGTCTCAGGGAAAAGCACTGGCTGCTCTTACAGAGGAACTGGGTTTGGTTCCCAGCACCCACTTGGTGGCTCAGAACCATCTATAACTCCAGTTCCAGGGAATCCCTTTCTGGCCTCCACAGTCACCACGGATGTACACATATATTGCAGGAAAAATATTCACACACATAAAAATAAAAGATAAACAAATCTTTGAGGACGACAACCAAAACTATCACATGATCTGCCCATATGCCTCAGTGATAACGAGCACTTCTTGTTCTTCCAGAGGACCAGCATTTGATTCCCAACACTCAAACCAGGCAGTTCACAACCACCTGTAACACAAGCCCCAGGAGGGTCTGACATCTCTCATCTCTGTGGTCACACACACACACACACACACACACACAGATTTAAAAGTAAAAAAATGACATTTGTAGGAAAATGGGTGAAATTTCAATTCAGAATGTTAGCTGAAATAAACTGCGTTCAGATAAGCACTATGTTTTCTCTCATGTGTGTAGCCTTGATTGAAGTTTCTATGTGTGAGTGGGTCGGTGTCCATGTGTGGATGACTCATGAAACTAGAGAACTGTGAGAGGGAAAAAGAGACCTGAAGGATTAGGGTACAGGAACACTGACAGAAGATAATGCAATATTGTACTGGGAGAGCAGAAATTAGGTTGTTGTGGGCAATGGAAAAACAGCAAGAATGGGACAGAGCGGAGGGCAAGGCAAAGGCCAGAGGGCAGGGTGTGGAAGAAGAAAACATGTGTAAAAATGCCATTATGAAATCTACTACTTTGTAGCTAACTTAATAATCTTGTAATGGGAAATACTTGTTCCTGTAGCCATCGTCCCACTTGAAATGGAGTCCATGGGGCAGGTGTTGTGCTATATTAGTTCAGACATCTATTACAGTACCAGGCATATGGTCATGCGTAAAGCATTTGCTGAGCCAGTTGTTGCCATGCATGCATCTAATTCCAGCATTTAGAGGACTAAGGAAGGCCCAAAGATTCTGGCTAGAGACTCACCTAATCTGAGCAAGACCTTATCTTAAATAATAATTGCCTATTTGCCAAATACATTTTGATAGCAATTATTGAGCTTTGTATATTATGTCTGTCGGTGATTGGTTTGATTTTATTATGATGCCTATAAGTTGTTGTACACGCATATAGTAGCCTCTTGATAATTGTGTTTATGTTCTATGACAACTCTCATGTTTAAAAACCATCTGACCTTTAATTATTTGAAAGCATTCATCTGTAAAATAATTTGTTAATAAATCATTTTGTGAGAGTTAATATTTGGTTTTTTTCTGGTTATTTTGACTTTTCCATTTTGATATTTTATTGTTTATGCTGTAATCCCTCTTAATATCTATTTTCTAAAATTTAGAAAGGTTTTTGCTATACATACCAGGGTAACCTTGGACTTGTTATGTAGCTCAGGCTAACCTTGAACTCAAGATTCTCCTCTCAGCTTCCAGAGTGCTGGGATTACTGGCATGCACCACCATGTCTTGCTCAATTATTTTTAAAATAAATTATGTGTCTAGGTGTTTTGTAAACTTTGTACATCATGTGCACACAATGTTCAAGTAGGCCAGAAGAGGGCATCAGATCCAGGGGACTGGAGTTACTGAGGGTTGTGATTGACCAAGCAGGTGCTGGCAATGAACACAGGCCCTTTGGAAGAACAAGTGCTCTTAACTGCTGAGCTACCTCTTCAGCCTCTCGTCAATTATTATGTACATGTATATTTATGCATATAAACATCTTCACTGCATGTAAGCATGTGTGTTGTGTGCTCCTAGATGAGAAGAACTGCAGTTACAGATGGTTTGAGTTTCTGTGTGAGTGCCAGAAATTGAATTCAGGTCCTCTGCAAGAGCAAACAGTTTTCTTAATCACAGAAAAAACCCTCCAGTCCTACATACATATAGTTTTTCTTTTCTTTTATTCTTCTTTTTTTTTTTTTTGAGTCATGAGTTTCCATAGCCCAGAACAATGGATTCTCCTGCTTTCCAAATCTGGGATTATAGGTATGTCCTACTGCACAAATATTTAGATCATCAACTCTTTTGGTTTTATGTGTTGCGGGAGGTCCTTCCGCTCCTCCAGCCAATATCCACCAAGATACCAGCCCATTGGGGCGTGGTATCTTTCCCTTTAAAAAAAGCGGCCACTTCCCTCCTCTCTCTCTTTACTTCCTGCTCCGGTTCCGGCGACTAGACTTCTTCCTAATTGCGTGCGCAGAGGGCTGTTGTCTGGGACCGTGATCTGTAAGTTTATTCCCCTTTAAATAAATACCACCCTATTAATCACAATTCCAAACTGGTGTGGGATTGTTTATGACTTGTGCCTTCATCTGGCACCCAACGTTTGGTTTTAGGACCCCTTCTTCCCCCGCTCGGCTGCCGGCCGCCAGTTCGGCCGCGGCCTGTGCCTTGCGGCCTGTGCCTTGCGGCCTGTGCCTTGTGCGTGGAGCCAGCAGTTTAACATAAATCATCACGCAGTGGCTTTTCTTGTTGCAGTTCTTTATATTTTCCCTTTAGACACCTCAGATTGACTTCAAGTCCCCACGCAGCCTATCGTTTGCCTCGCTACGTGGATTTAAATTCCACAGGCCCGCGTAGTCTCTGCCCACGTGGTTTGCTCTTTTCTGAATCGTTTTCAAATCTCCCTTGCAAGCGCAGCTCTTAAGCGGAGCGAACCAGAGCACGCGGTTACTGGTTGCGGAAAGCTGCAACCCCTTGGGACGACTCTGTCACGTGGAGGCATACACAGCTTCCGGGTTACTCTTCTCTACCCCTGGATTCTGGGTTTATGGTTCCGTGTACGAAATTGATTTAATTACATTTACTTTGTTGAGCAACTTGCATTTCCCAGTTTTTAACAAATACTAGGCGGACACTGAAACAGGACCCCGTTTTCGTCGCGACTTGGGAACAGCGCCACCTGCTGAATAATAGGTAATATGGCAGTTTTCATTTCCAACATGAATTTTACTATTTTGACTACCAAAACAATGGGTTTTTTCATGCAAGGTTTATACGACTATGGAGATAACTTAATTTACTGGTTACTAGGTTTCAGTATTCTTTTGAATATTCTATTATTTAGGAAAATTATGGCACTCCTAAGAACCATGCAATCTTTACCAGAAACTAATACAGGTCAGGAGATTCAGGATTCAAAAGCTTTGAAATCACAGGTGCAGAATGGGGACCAAAAAATTGATACCTCAGTAAAATCACTAGAAACACATGTAGCTCAGGAGATTCAGGATTTAAGAGAGACAATGATAAAAAGACTTGAAATGATTGAAGAAATTATTGGAGCTGGTGAACAGAGTAAGAAGGCACAAGGACAGGATACAATGCCACCACCAGCTATTAGATCTGGCTTACCCAGGGTTTTAGCGACATACCCTGTAATTCATTCTGACAAAGCGTCAACTTCTAAAGGCTCAAAGGGAGTCAGAGAAGCTAGATGGATGCCAATAGCAATGAATGATCTAAAAGAAATTAAGCAAGCTATAGTTACCTTTGGCTTGCACTCTGCATATGTTAAGGAAATGATAAGGACTTGGGCTTCTAATGCTAGAGCTACCCCCCACGATTTCCATCAGTTAGTGTCTGCAGTTTTAGATAATGGACCTTCCTTGATGTTTGGAATCTATTTCAGAGAAGAATCCAAACATATGGAACAGCAAGGAAGAGCAAAAGGTGTGGAGGTTTCCCAAGATCAAATTCTTGGTGTAGGAGAATATGCTGACCCACAGGTCCAAGCTCTTTATGATGATGAAGTACTGTGTTTATGTCACCAAGCAGCTTTAAATGCTTGGAATAGGCTACAAGATCCAGCAAAAAGGGTTGAATCATATACCAGAATTAGGCAGGGACAGAGAGAACCCTTTATTGACTTTTTGCAAAGATTAATTAAGGCTCTGGACATAGGGGTAACAGACCCAGAAGCTAGACGACTACTTCTTGAATCTCTAGCTTTTGAGAATGCAAACATAGAATGCAAAAAGATAATTGGGCCTTTAAAGTTTAGATCAGCACCTATGGATGAATGGATTCAGCATACAATGAATGTCGAGACGTTTAGCTATAATGATGAATCTTGGGTAGGAGAAGCGATTTCCAAAGCAATGAGGAGACATCAAACTGCCAGGTGTTTTAATTGTGGTAAATTAGGACATCTGAAAAGGGATTGCAGGCAAAGGATTTCTAGGAATAATATCCCGTCTGGGAATGACAAAAATAGGAGACCTCGGCCTTCAGGTATATGTAGGAGATGCGGTAAAGGCCGACACTGGTCCAACGAATGCAGGTCAACAACAGACAGACAAGGCAACCCGATACAGTCGGGAAACTCCTTGAGGGGCCTCTCGCAGGCCCCCAAGCCAACAGTGGCCCAGTCATTCCCAGTCACAGTAGAGAACGTGCCTCACCAAGAAAATTAAAAGCTCCAATTTCTGCTGTAAAAAATATTACTGGTCTAAATGATGAATTACGCATGGAGGATGAGTCAAAAAACCCAGTAGGACAGAGTAAACGTATATTTTGGCAGACTTCTATTAATGATCAAAGACCAAAGCTAAGAGTCTGTATAAATGGCACTTTTATTGAAGGCTTATTGGACACAGGTGCGGATGTAAGTATCATTACTCCAGAATCGTGGCATCCGAATTGGCCTCTTCAAGAGGTAGATGTTCAGTTCCTGGGAATTGGAACCCTATCTCGTGTAAAACAAAGCACAAGATGGGTTGAATGCATAGGGCCTGAAGGGCAAATAGGAAGACTAAGGCCATATATTGCCAATATCACAATAAATTTATGGGGCCGCGACCTGCTACAGCAATGGAATACCCAGATTAACATTCCTGTAGTTCCAGGAACTCATAATTCTGGGAAGGACATGATGAGATATTATGGGAAAAGGTCACCAGCCATTCAGGCTGTACAAGAACATACAGCAAATACCAAACCTTTAGAGGTACCAACAGCCCTACCTTTAAAATGGCTAACTGAGAAGCCAATATGGATCAAACAGTGGCCTCTAGCTGAAGATAAATTACAGGCATTGGAACAGCTGGTGCAAGAGCAACTAGATGCTCACCATATTGAAGAATCAACCAGCCCTTGGAATTCTCCTGTGTTTGTTGTAAAAAAGAAATCCGGTAAATGGAGAATGGTGACAGATTTAAGAGCTGTCAACAAGGTAATTCAACCTATGGGCCCACTACAATCTGGAATTCCTTTGCCTTCTCTATTACCAAAAGGATGGCCTCTTATAGTTATTGATTTGAAAGATTGTTTTTTCACCATACCGTTACAAGAAAAGGATAGAGAAAAATTTGCCTTCACAGTGCCTACTTATAATAATTCTCAGCCTAATAGGAGATATCAATGGACTGTCCTCCCACAGGGTATGCTCAATAGTCCTACATTGTGCCAATATTTTGTAAGTAAGCCATTGGAAATAATTCGTAAACAATTCCCCAAGTCCATAATTTACCATTACATGGATGACATCTTGTTATCTGATTCAAATAAAGATACTTTAGAAAGGATGTTTGAAGAAGTAAAGAAAGTCTTGCCTAGGTGGGGATTACAAATTGCCCCTGAAAAGATTCAAAGAGGAAATTCTATTAATTACCTAGGTTACAGAATAGGGTTAGAGAAAATTAAAACGCAAAAGGCACAAATTAGGCGAGACAGGTTAAAGACTCTTAATGATTTCCAAAGATTGTTAGGAGACATTTCCAGTCTACGACCAGCTGTTGGGATAACACCTGATCTAATAGTTCATTTAAACAAAACCTTAGATGGTGATAAAGATTTGAATAGTCCAAGAAAACTGACAGCTGAAGCAGAAAAGGAACTGACAATGATTGAGGAAAAATTACAGGAGGCACATGTGGATAGGGTGAACCCAAATCTTAGCTGCATCCTAGTCATATTGCCTTCCAGAATTTCTCCTACAGGGATTCTAATGCAGAGGGAAGATATTATTTTAGAGTGGATATTTATACCTAATAAACCAAGTAAAAAATTAAAAACTTATGTGGAAAAAGTCTCTGAATTAATTATAAAGGGTAAACTGAGACTTCGTCAACTAGCAGGTATAGACCCAGCAGAAATTATAGTGCCTTTTACTACTGAAGAAATAAAAAAGTTATGGGAAGACAATGAACCATGGCAAAGAGCTTGTGCTAATTTTTTGGGAGAAATTAATAGCAACTATCCCAAAAGTGGTAGACTTAACCTAATAAAGAGAACTTCTTGGATTCTTCCTAGAATTGTACGTGATGCTCCAATAACTGGAGCCCGTACATTCTATACTGATGCAAATAAATCAGGGAAAGCAGGTTATAAGTCAGATGAATTGAGTAAGGTGGAACAAAGCCCTTATAATTCTGTCCAGAAGGCAGAATTATATGCCATTCTTATGGTGCTAAGGGATTTTAAAGAACCTCTTAATATAGTTACAGATTCACAATATGCAGAAAGAGTTATCTTGCATATTGAAACTGCTGAATTTATACCAGATGACACAGAGTTGACTTCATTGTTTATCCAGGTACAAGACATAATCAGGAACAGGCTTTGTCCGATGTACATAACACACATCCGGTCCCATACAGGTCTGCCTGGTCCTCTAGCACAAGGCAACGCTGAGATTGATCAATTATTGATTGGAAGCGTGTTGCAGGCCTCAGAATTTCATAAGAAGCATCATGTCAATAGTAAAGGCCTAAAGAAAGAATTTTCCATTACATGGCAACAAGCTAAGGACATTATAAAGAGATGTCCTACTTGTTCCTTCTATAATCAAACACCGTTGCCTGCAGGGAGTAACCCAAAGGGTACTAAGAGAAATGAAATCTGGCAGATGGATGTGTTCCACTTTATGGAATTTGGTAAATTAAAATATGTACACCACACCATAGACACGTATTCAGGTTTTCAATGGGCTACTGCCCTGAGCTCAGAAAAGGCTGATTCAGTAATCACACATCTATTGGAAGTTATGGCCATCATGGGAATACCTGCACAAATAAAGACAGACAATGGTCCAGCATATGTATCTAAGAAAATGAAACGCTTTTTTGCTTATTATAATATAAAACACATTACAGGTATACCACATAATCCCACAGGTCAGGCAGTTATAGAAAGATCAAATCGTACTATAAAGGATATGCTGAACAAACAGAAAGGGACCGAAAATACCCCCAGAAATAGATTACATAATGCTTTATTGACCTTGAATTTTCTTAACGCTAATGAGAAAGGAACGACAGCAGCAGAAAGACATTGGATAATGGAAAAGTCTGCTGAACTAAATCAACCAATTTATTTCAAAGATGTGCTGACCTCTCAATGGAAGCCAGGAGATGTGCTACGTTGGGGAAGGGGTTTTGCTCTTGTTTCCACAGGAGAAGAAAAATTGTGGATACCATCAAAATTAATAAAGGTTCGATTTGAAGAGGAGAAACCTCTTGGAAAGGAGAAATGACAACTCATCCACAATGATGATATTCCTACAGGTGGTAAGAAAAACATATAGAATGGGGGCAGGGTTCTGTTCTTATCTCCACAGGAAAACACTCATCTTTGAAAAATTCAAGGGATCCTGGAGGTTTGAATACTGACAGATGGAAAAATACCTGCCCAATAGGAACTATCAAGAAAACTGAATAAGTTGTGTAAGTAAAATATACTAAACCATATTTCTAAATTTATAGAGCTGGTTTTGAAGTTGGACTCTGGCTCAGTCCCTCTCCAATTCCAAGCCTGTTGGTAAGAGAAAAACCCAGAGTTTCTGGAGTTTCTGTCTCATGTCAAGAGCCATGATAGGGGACAGAAAGAAATATGAGTTTAGAAAACATCTTTGCTTTTCTTCATATCTATCATACCTTTCATTGAATATATCTATCATTCCTTTCATTGAATATACATATATGTGTGTGTGTGTGTGTATGTCTATATGATTAATGTTTAAGTTTTTCACAATGAACAATGAGTTTTTTCCTGAAGTGACATTTAAAGTTTCCAGGAAGAAGATGGGGCCCCATAACAACGACTCCACCTGGTTGATATGACGTCATGATACTGATAGCGCTACTACAAGACCTGTTTTGGGTACCAGCTGCACAAGACGATCCCAACTTGGTTAGCTGAAATGGTGCACCTCTTATACAACATTCTGGCCAGACCTGCACAAAATACTCAGAGACTATTTGCAATTTTAAAAGACATCGATCTTGAAATTTAACCATCATTTTACTTTCACAGGATCCCCCAGAAAGAACGTCGCCCCCATGACAGCTGGAAGTAACTCTAGAGGACGACGTCCCCTCTCCCAGTAAAGTTTGCCCTTGGGTTTAGGGACATCATTTAGGGGTTGATTATAAATTGGTATATGGTTGAGGGTTGGGGAAGGAATTTTATAATAAGCTCAGGGATCATTTGAAAAAAAAAAAGAGGGATAATAGATTGGTACTTGTTGGTACTTGTGAGTTATTGTTTTGAGACAAATGTATCGGTATCGATTCTTATATATTGATACAAAGTGAAATTATATTGACTATTGTATGCATGCATGTTTCTACCTCTGTTTAAAAACATTTTTATGTATTGACATATATTGTATTGATATATATTGTATATATTTACCATATTGCAGTGTACATTTCTACCTCTGATTAAGATACTTACATATTGCTTGTGTATTGATATACATTTACCATACTGCAATGTATATTTGTACATTGTTTATATTTGGAGGTCATTGTCCTCATTTGTTTCACAGTTGTTTATTGTCTTAGTCTTTAAGTTAGATAGGTATTGAGAATTATATAGATCAATAGTATTCTAAGTTTGTCATTTATAATTAGACTAATCAGGTTCTTTAGACACATAGAGATTATACTCAGTATAGATAGATAATCTTCAACCTCTTCAAAGAGCTGTAGAAAATGGCCTTTAATCTAACTCAGAGTTTTGTGGTAGTGAGACACAATTGCTCCTGGCAACACCGCTCTATTCCCGAGAGAATGTTGAGCACCAAAGACACTCCACCTGGAGCCTTTCTTCTTGGCTGAACTGGCCTTTGGGTAAAGAAATGCCCATACCTCAACCACTGACAGAAATACAGAGTATCTGTGAATGGAAAAAACAGGACTGTCATATCCTGCCAAGACAGGGTAAGATAGTTTTGACAAGTTTCTTGCCTTTGAAAATGGTGTGTCAGTTATGTTAGGCCTTAGCCAAAGTTGGTTGCTTCAACGCTGCAAACGTGACCTTGGGTGATTGCCCAGGTAGCTAGTTGTCTCTGTGATTTGTTGCATGTTTTAGAAGTTGTTTGATTGCACTTCCTAATTACTCAGGTAACATTATTTCCCTTCTCAGATCTTCGATGGGGTTGAAGACTATATAAATGTAGTTACTTTCAACTCATGACTTAGCCAAGCTATTTATTATATAAGACCTAAGCTAGTTAGAATAGGATATTTGTACTTATTGTATATAATTTCATAGTAGGTTTAGAACTCTCTTACTTAAATAAAAGGGGGAGGTGTTGCGGAAGGTCCTTCCGCTCCTCCAGCCAATAGCCACCAAGATACCAGCCCATTGGGGCGTGGTATCTTTCCCTTTAAAAAAAGCGGCCACTTCCCTCCTCTCTCTCTTTACTTCCTGCTCCGGTTCCGGCGAATAGACTTCTTCCTAATTGCGTGCGCAGAGGGCTGTTGTCTGGGACCGTGATCTGTAAGTTTATTCCCCTTTAAATAAATACCACCCTATTAATCACAATTCCAAACTGGTGTGGGATTGTTTATGACTTGCGCCTTCATTTATGGGACAGGGTTTCTTTGTGTAGGCTTGGCTGTCTTGGAGCTCACTCTGTAGCCCAGGCTGGCCTCTAACGCATAGAGCTCTTCCTGCCTCTGGCTCCTGAGTGCTGGGATTAAAGGCATGTGCTCCCACCACTACCACCACCGGGCTTCATCAACTTTTTCTTCCTTCATTTCTTTTCCTTCCTTCCTTCCTTCCTTCCTTCCTTCCTTCCTTCCTTCTTTTCTTTAAAAACTTATTTTTATTTATATGAGTACTCTACCTGCACGTCCAACTTTATGTCAGACGAGGACATGGGATCACACACTATAGACAGTTGTGAGCCAGTATGTGGTTACTGGGAACTGAACTCAGCACCTCTGGAAGAGTAAGCAGTGTTCTTAGATGCTGAGCCACCTCTTCAGACCCTCATCAACATTTTCTTATAGACTGATTTTTGTTTAAATTTTTCATGACTCAAACTAACTTGCACTATTACTAAACATAGACCATTTTTCATTTTAAGATTTCCTGGCTGTTATGTATTTTAGATAGGGTCTTACTATGTGACCCTGCCTGACCTGGAACTTGCAATCCCCCCAGTGTCTGATAAGAAAGTGCTGGAATTGCTGATACAAGGCACACTCCTGACCTCTTTTTTATTGAGGAAGGGAAAAGGGTCTTCCTAGTAAAAAGTAGTTGTTTTGTTTTGTTTTGTTCTTTTTGGTGGTACTGGGAATTGAGCCCAGGTCTGAAGCCACATGCTAAGAAAGTACTTTACCACAGGGCCATGTTTGTAGCCCATGTCAAATGCCATAGAAATTGTTAACGGTGAAAACAACTTTGTGTGGATTACTTGAATAGCTATTTTTGTAAAACTGTGGGTTTTACTTATACATTGCTTTTAAAAAAACAATAAAACTGGGTGCTAGTGGCTCACACCTTTAATCCCAGCAAATCCCAGCACTCCTGAGCCAGAGGCAGGCAGATGTCTGTGAGTTCAAGGCCAGCCTGGTCTACAGAGTGAGTTCCACTGACAGCCAGAGCTAGACAGAGAAACCCTGTCTCAGACAAACCAGAATTTAAACCACACTGCAAAATCACTCAAATCAGACAATCTAATACATTTTATAGATGTTGGATATTTTTCTGAATAAATACTTTATCATGGATAGGTCTTGTATCCTTTATTTTTTTAGAACTTGAAAACATACCAAGTTGCATATTAAGAAGGCAATCAAAAACATTTCCTCCTCTGTTCAAGTCTGCATTATTTCAAGGCTATCCATCACACACACAAACACACACACACACATCGTAACAAAAGCATCAAACATTAGTCTTTAAACTTTAAATAACTAAAGACAATGCATTCCTTAAAGCACGAGAGCATACCATGAAGTTACAGCAGTTTAGGTATAAAATATGGGGGGAATGAAATGTACTTCTGTGACAGGGATATATCTCATTGTTTTGTTCAGCTTGTGCTCAATCCTCAGCACCACAAATAACAAACCAAATTTCCTTGTGCATGACATTATCAACACATATATTATCCTTAAAGGTGTGTTTCAGGCCCATAGATCTTCTGTACCAAGTAGTCTAAAGTCCTGTTCAATAACTTAAACACTTTCGTCTCTATTTATGCCCCTATAACTGCTCCCTTTTTTGTACTCCCTTGTTTGCCATTGTGCCTTAAGGGAAAGTTGTCACCGAGTATCAAGAGTTAATATGCATGAAGAACTTAAGAGCAGTTGACCTATATGAACACTCAATAAATATTCAGAACTACTTGTAAAGGAGAGTCTGCCATTATCTCCATTAAAAAAGTGAAAAGTTCTATTTTATATTCTATGTATATTTTGTTTGTATAGGCATAACCACACATGCACGAGAGTGCCTATGGAGGTCACAAAAGGGGCACCAGATCTCCTTGAGCTGGAGTCACAGGCAGTTGTGACCTGCCCAATGTGGGTACTGGGAACTGAATTTGGGTCCTGTGGTAGAATAGGAACGACTCTAAACCACTGAGCAATCTCCCAGTATCTCCACTCTTTTTCTTTCTTTTTTTGGAAGACAGGTTTTTCTGTGTAGCTCTGGTTGTCTTGGAATTTGTCTGTAGACCAGGCTGGCCTCAAACCCAGAGATTAGACTGCCTCCGTTTAATTAAATATGTGCACTACCGCTCAACCTATCCCCATTCTTATACACAAGGGATTCAAAGTACAAAAAGGTGAGGTCATACCCCAGGTCATACAAATAACAGACTGTTTCCTGTCAATCTGTATCAAACTTCCCCACCTCCAATCCAGACAACTGCTGATCTAGACTAGACATGTTCTCCAAGGTATGTATATCTAGGTATCACTACATCAAAACTAAGATGTTGTTTGTTCTTCTCATGCTCATCCTTTCATGCATACATTGCTACCTAGAGACTGGCTGCTAGGACAGTCTGAATGCAGCAGCAGAATAGATTCTAACTGTCTTTCATTAGTCAGATATTAAAGGGATCTGACGTTAAAAGGGGAGACCATGTTTTGTTGCCTAATGAAATTGTTTTGCATTGGAAATATTTTAACTTTATTACATTTATTATTGTGTGTGTGTGTGTGTGAGAGAGAGAGAGAGAGAGAGAGAGAGAGAGAGAGAGAGAGACAGAAAGAGAGCGAGCAGCTGGTGGTCAGTAGCTGCTGATGCAGCAGGTTCTCTTCTACCATGTGGGTCTGGGGATTGAAAGCAGGTGTTTGGGTTTGTTGATAAGTGCCTTTACCTGCTGAGTCATCTTGCTCACCCAGATTTTTTTTTTAAATTAAAAGCATTGTAGGTGGTGGTGGCACGCACCTTTAATCTGAGCACTTTGGAAGCAGAGAAAGGTATATCCCAAAGTTCGATGCTAACCTGGTCTACAGAGTGAATGCCAGGAAAACTAGGGCTGCATCGAGAAATCTTGTCTCCAAAACAAACCAAAACAAGCAAAGAAGCAAACAAATAAATAAAACCATTTTAGTTTTGAAACCTTATAATAAGATTGTTATTTTAAATTGAGTTTATATTGACATTTTCTTAGTTTAATTGAGATAATTGTATCAGGATTTTAGCTTAGTGATACATGGCGTTAATAAATTAAAATTCATCCTAAGGAATGTAGTGGGAAGAAATGATAATGTAATCAAGTTGAATTTAATTTGCTAGATATTTTATAATGACATTTTAAGTCATAAGCAACTGTAATATACTTTACTATTAGAAACTCTTTTAATTAATGCAGGCCACCTTATTCCCATGTGGTTATGCCATGGCAGTATCTGTGAAAAATTCTTCAGTGCAGGTAATAGGGATATGTTACATCTCTTTTTATCTTCTTTTTTTTTTCTGAGACAAGCTTGTCTATTTAACAGTCTTGGCTGTGTCCCTTTTTACCTTTTATGTTAATTCTTTAAAAACAACTACTTCTTTATTTTATTAATGTATTATGTGTAGTTGGAATTTTCCTTTGGGCCACCAAGAAACTCCCAAATAATTTATTATGAATGCTTCTTATTAATTATAAGTGCTTAGTCTTAGCTTAGGCTCGTCCTGCTAGCTTTTTGAACTTAATTTAACCTGTTTCTATTCATCTACATTTTTCCTTGGGGCTTTTTACCTTTCTTTTATTCTGTATGTCTTGGTTTCCTGCTTCCTCCATGTGTGTCTGATTGGCCACTGGTTTCTCCCTGGTATCTCTTTTTCTTTCTTCCTTTCTAAGCCTAAATTCCTCCTGCTACTCAGTTTCCCTGCCTGCAAGTCCTGCCTATACCTCTTTCTTGGTATTGGCCATTTAGCTTTTTGTTAGACTAATCAGGTGCCTTAGGCAGACAAGGTAAAACAGCAACACATTTTTACATATAATTCAACAAATGCAACACGTCTTTACATAGTTATACAAATATTTTGTAACAATGAAACATCATTTCTCCTTTTACTTTTTTTCTTCAAACCCGCTCTTATATGCCTCCTTGTTCCCTTTCAAATTCATGGATTTTTCATTAATTTTGTTACATGCATATGTGTATGTAACCTGCCCAATCTGTATGATACTTGTCTGTATGCTGTCAGGGTTATAATTAGGTTGAAGGGAGTTAAATACACAGGGAGAAAGGAGAGCAAAATAATAGTATGGATATGTGAAAAAAATCACAAGGATTCATACTGTTAAGTACCTAAGAAACTATAACACACACATACTTTAATTTAGTATAATGTTATTTGTATGTATGATTCAGGGCTCACCATTTGGTATTGGATAAGCATTTCGTGTACTCTTCCCACAGTAGGACTAAAACTGTTTCTCCACTCCCGGCATTTGTGAGTTCCCTATAGTTCTTTGTGTAGGGCTGGTTGGCCCCTTGTCCCTTATAGATTGCCTCTTGTCCTTATTCAGCTCATACTTAAGCAGCCATGTTAATAAGATTTTATTGGTGTAGATTCTGACATTCCTAGGAGATACAATGTCACAGCAAATTCCATGATGCTCTGGCTCTTATAATCTATGTGTCCCCTCCTTTACAATGTTTTGTGATACTTACGTGTAGTGATATTTCATTTGTATTTTAATAAAGAAAGTTTAGCTGAAGATCAGAGAGTATGTGGTAGCACACACCTTTAATCTCAGTAGCCACACTAGTTTGCCATAGAAACCTGGCGGTGCACGCCTTTAATCCCAGTGGTGCACATCTTTAATCCCAACCTAAAGAATGGAATGCAAGACAGAAGGAGAAAGCTCTCAGACACAGTCTCATCACCCTGTTATTTGATTTCTCTGTTAGATTGCCTTCACATATGCATTTATTTCAGGAAGCATCGACTGTATCAATACCCATGCCACTGCACACTACTTCTGTGGCCTTAGTTTTAGCTGTTTCTCCCTGTATACACTCCCTCGTCCCTCTATTTCTCTCCTTGCACCTCCCCTCACCAGCCTGTACCTTTCTATTCTATTTCTTCTTTCCTGATGAGATGCTTCTCTCCTCCTTAATCTGTTACTCTATGCTTAATCTCTGTGATTCTGTATATCCACATGTAAGCTAATACATGCCACATTTGGCTTTCTGTGTCTGGGTACCTCATTCAGGGTGATTTCTCCCCCTAGTTCTACCCATTTACTGTGAATTTAATTCTTTTTAATGGCTGAGTAATATTCATTTGTATAAAGGATCCAATTTGTATCACGAGGTAGATCAATTCCCATCTCTCTAAGGTAAATCCACACTCATTTCCATAGTGACTGTATGAGTCTGCACTCCTACCAGCAGTGGATGAGTGTACCCCTTATTCTATATCCTTGCCAGCAGGAACTGTCACTCGTATTATTGATCCTAGGGATTCTGACAGGTGTAAAATGGACTCTCAAAGCAGACTTGGTTTGCATTTCACTAATGACTGAGAATGTTGAACATTTAAGTCTTTCTCAGCCACTTAAGATTCCCTATTGAGAATTCTCTGTTTAAAAATTCCCAGTTTTAATTGAGTCATTTGTTTTCTTGATATCTAGCCTTTTGAGTTCTTTATACATTTTGTTTGAGTTTTTTTGTATAATTTTGGATATTAGCACTCTATTGGGTGTGTAGTTGATAAAAAATATTTTACCATTCTGTAAGCTGCCACTTTGTCTGAATGATGGGATCTTTTGTCATGCAGAAGCTTTTCAGTTTCATGAGATCCCATTTATTAATTGTTGAAATTAGTGTCTGTGTTAATAGTGTTCTGCTCAGAAAGTCTTTTCCTATGTCATTGATTTCAGGGATCTTCCCTTCTTTTTCTTCTGTTAGGTTCAAGATATCTGGTTTTAGGTTGAGGTCTGTGTGGGAATTCCTTTCCATTAAATATTTTTTGGGATGTGGGGGTGTGTCAGCAATAGGGTGGCTTCTGTGTGCTGACATGATCTCTTATAAGGGAGAGAATGGTCTCCCATGTATTTCTGGTTTCTTCATCAAAGATCAGGAGTCCGTAGGCACTTGAATTACACCTGACTTCTCAGTGGAAACCATGAAAGCCAGAATGTCTTAGATAGATGTGCTGCCAACACTAAGAGACCATGAAGGCAATCCCAGAGTACTATTCACAGCAAAGCTTGCCTTCACCATCAATGGAGAAAAAAGATATTCCAGGACAAAAACAGATTTAAATAATAGGTAGCCACAAACCCAGCCTTACAGAAACTACTAGAAGGCAATGCACAAACCAAGGAAGCTAAGAACACCCATAATAACACAGACATCTGACAACTCTCCACCACCACAACTCAAAGAAGGGAAACACACACTCTAATAGTAGGTTTCAACACTCCTCTCTCACCAATGGACAGGCTAAACAGACAGAAACTTAATGGAGCAATAAGAGATATCACAGATGTAGTGAAACAAATGAAATTAATAGACATCTATAGAACATTCCACCCAACAGAAAAGAAAATACCTTCTTCTCAGCATCTCATGGAACCTTCTCAAAAATTGATCACATAATCAGTAACAAAGCAAACATTCACAGATACAAAAGAAAATGTAGTAACCAGCTGTGTACTATTGGATTACCATGGAATAATGCTAGAATTCAACAACAATTCTACCCCCAGAATGCCTACAAACTCATGAAAACTGAACAGTCAACTACTCTCCAGAAGATGACATCAGATACCTTAGAATTAGAGATATAAGGGATTGTGAGCTGCCATACGGGTGCTGTTAACTGAACCTTTGTCCTCTGCAAGAGCGGCAAGTGCTCTTAATCATGGATTCATCAACCCAGCCCTAGAAGGTACTTCATTTTTTCCCTTGAACCCAGATGTCATTAGGAAAGATCCTTTTACAGATGGTGCTGAGAAAACTGGGTATGTACCTGTAGAAGAATGAAATCAGGTCGAGTCTCAAACTACATGAAACATTGAAAATAGATCACAGACTTCATGTGAAGACAGGACATGCTGAAACTGCAGGGAAGACACATCAACTATGTCCCGTGTCAACAATCATCCTATGCAGAGGTAGGAACTTCTGAATGGACTGTGACAGCAGAGAACACAACCCAAGGACTGACACATGGATTATAGCAAACTAAAAACCTGCCTAACAATGGAAGGAACCTCACAACTGAAGAGACAGCTTACAGATTTGAGAAATCATTGCCAACTCTGTATCGCATAGGGTTCTATTATGTAAAAACAGCCAAGATTAAACCAAATCCAATCCATACATGAGGTAATGAGGTGAGCAGACAGTCCTCAAAGGAAGAAATAGAAATGGCAAATAATATTTGATGATGGGTTCAACATCCTAAGCCATCAGGGAAAGGTGAAATTAAAATGATTTATACTCTCACCTTACTAGCTCAGAATGACTTTCATCAAGAAAACAGAACAACAGATGCTGGCAGGAATTTGAGGAAAGAGGAAACTTTACTCACTGCTAGTGAGCATAAATTGCAGCTACTGTGGAAATCAGTAAGTAGGTTTGTCAAAAATGAGAAAGTGGTGGGACAGATGTCTCAGGGAAAAGCACTGGCTGCTCTTACAGAGGAACTGGGTTTGGTTCCCAGCACCCACTTGGTGGCTCAGAACCATCTATAACTCCAGTTCCAGGGAATCCCTTTCTGGCCTCCACAGTCACCACGGATGTACACATATATTGCAGGAAAAATATTCACACACATAAAAATAAAAGATAAACAAATCTTTGAGGACGACAACCAAAACTATCACATGATCTGCCCATATGCCTCAGTGATAACGAGCACTTCTTGTTCTTCCAGAGGACCAGCATTTGATTCCCAACACTCAAACCAGGCAGTTCACAACCACCTGTAACACAAGCCCCAGGAGGGTCTGACATCTCTCATCTCTGTGGTCACACACACACACACACACACACACACACACAGATTTAAAAGTAAAAAAATGACATTTGTAGGAAAATGGGTGAAATTTCAATTCAGAATGTTAGCTGAAATAAACTGCGTTCAGATAAGCACTATGTTTTCTCTCATGTGTGTAGCCTTGATTGAAGTTTCTATGTGTGAGTGGGTCGGTGTCCATGTGTGGATGACTCATGAAACTAGAGAACTGTGAGAGGGAAAAAGAGACCTGAAGGATTAGGGTACAGGAACACTGACAGAAGATAATGCAATATTGTACTGGGAGAGCAGAAATTAGGTTGTTGTGGGCAATGGAAAAACAGCAAGAATGGGACAGAGCGGAGGGCAAGGCAAAGGCCAGAGGGCAGGGTGTGGAAGAAGAAAACATGTGTAAAAATGCCATTATGAAATCTACTACTTTGTAGCTAACTTAATAATCTTGTAATGGGAAATACTTGTTCCTGTAGCCATCGTCCCACTTGAAATGGAGTCCATGGGGCAGGTGTTGTGCTATATTAGTTCAGACATCTATTACAGTACCAGGCATATGGTCATGCGTAAAGCATTTGCTGAGCCAGTTGTTGCCATGCATGCATCTAATTCCAGCATTTAGAGGACTAAGGAAGGCCCAAAGATTCTGGCTAGAGACTCACCTAATCTGAGCAAGACCTTATCTTAAATAATAATTGCCTATTTGCCAAATACATTTTGATAGCAATTATTGAGCTTTGTATATTATGTCTGTCGGTGATTGGTTTGATTTTATTATGATGCCTATAAGTTGTTGTACACGCATATAGTAGCCTCTTGATAATTGTGTTTATGTTCTATGACAACTCTCATGTTTAAAAACCATCTGACCTTTAATTATTTGAAAGCATTCATCTGTAAAATAATTTGTTAATAAATCATTTTGTGAGAGTTAATATTTGGTTTTTTTCTGGTTATTTTGACTTTTCCATTTTGATATTTTATTGTTTATGCTGTAATCCCTCTTAATATCTATTTTCTAAAATTTAGAAAGGTTTTTGCTATACATACCAGGGTAACCTTGGACTTGTTATGTAGCTCAGGCTAACCTTGAACTCAAGATTCTCCTCTCAGCTTCCAGAGTGCTGGGATTACTGGCATGCACCACCATGTCTTGCTCAATTATTTTTAAAATAAATTATGTGTCTAGGTGTTTTGTAAACTTTGTACATCATGTGCACACAATGTTCAAGTAGGCCAGAAGAGGGCATCAGATCCAGGGGACTGGAGTTACTGAGGGTTGTGATTGACCAAGCAGGTGCTGGCAATGAACACAGGCCCTTTGGAAGAACAAGTGCTCTTAACTGCTGAGCTACCTCTTCAGCCTCTCGTCAATTATTATGTACATGTATATTTATGCATATAAACATCTTCACTGCATGTAAGCATGTGTGTTGTGTGCTCCTAGATGAGAAGAACTGCAGTTACAGATGGTTTGAGTTTCTGTGTGAGTGCCAGAAATTGAATTCAGGTCCTCTGCAAGAGCAAACAGTTTTCTTAATCACAGAAAAAACCCTCCAGTCCTACATACATATAGTTTTTCTTTTCTTTTATTCTTCTTTTTTTTTTGAGTCATGAGTTTCCATAGCCCAGAACAATGGATTCTCCTGCTTTCCAAATCTGGGATTATAGGTATGTCCTACTGCACAAATATTTAGATCATCAACTCTTTTGGTTTTATGGGACAGGGTTTCTTTGTGTAGGCTTGGCTGTCTTGGAGCTCACTCTGTAGCCCAGGCTGGCCTCTAACGCATAGAGCTCTTCCTGCCTCTGGCTCCTGAGTGCTGGGATTAAAGGCATGTGCTCCCACCACTACCACCACCGGGCTTCATCAACTTTTTCTTCCTTCATTTCTTTTCCTTCCTTCCTTCCTTCCTTCCTTCCTTCCTTCCTTCCTTCCTTCCTTCCTTCCTTTTTTTCTTTAAAAACTTATTTTTATTTATATGAGTACTCTACCTGCACGTCCAACTTTATGTCAGACGAGGACATGGGATCACACTATAGACAGTTGTGAGCCAGTATGTGGTTACTGGGAACTGAACTCAGCACCTCTGGAAGAGTAAGCAGTGTTCTTAGATGCTGAGCCACCTCTTCAGACCCTCATCAACATTTTCTTATAGACTGATTTTTGTTTTAATTTTTCATGACTCAAACTAACTTGCACTATTACTAAACATAGACCATTTTTCATTTTAAGATTTCCTGGCTGTTATGTATTTTAGATAGGGTCTTACTATGTGACCCTGCCTGACCTGGGACTTGCAATCCCCCCAGCGTCTGATAAGAAAGTGCTGGAATTGCTGATACAAGGCACACTCCTGACCTCTCTTTTATTGAGGAAGGGAAAAGGGTCTTCCTAGTAAAAAGTAGTTGTTTTGTTTTGTTTTGTTTTGTTCTTTTTGGTGGTACTGGGAATTGAGCCCAGGTCTGAAGCCAAATGCTAAGAAAGTACTTTACCACAGGGCCATGTTTGTAGCCCATGTCAAATGCCATAGAAATTGTTAACGGTGAAAACAACTTTGTGTGGATTACTTGAATAGCTATTTTTGTAAAACTGTGGGATTTACTTATACATTGCTTTTAAAAAAACAATAAAACTGGGTGCTAGTGGCTCACACCTTTAATCCCAGCAAATCCCAGCACTCCTGAGCCAGAGGCAGGCAGATGTCTGTGAGTTCAAGGCCAGCCTGGTCTACAGAGTGAGTTCCACTGACAGCCAGAGCTAGACAGAGAAAC
Source organism: Chionomys nivalis (assembly GCF_950005125.1). Taxonomy (NCBI): domain Eukaryota; kingdom Metazoa; phylum Chordata; class Mammalia; order Rodentia; family Cricetidae; genus Chionomys; species Chionomys nivalis. Next base: position 136,724,712 of record NC_080087.1, read on the forward strand.
CCTGTCTCTGACAAGCAGAATTTAAACCACGCTGCAAAATCACTAAAATCAGACAATTTAATACCTTATATAGATGTTGGATATTTTTCTGAATAAATACTTTATCATGGATAGGTCTTGTATTCTTTATTGTTTTACAGCTGGAAATCATACCAAGTTGCATATTAAGAAGGCAATCAAAAACATTTCCTTCTGTGTTCAAGTCTGCATTATTTCAAGGCTATCCATCACACACACACAAACACACAAACACAAATCGTAACAACAACATCAAACATTAGTCTTTAAGCTTTAAATAACTAAACACAATGCATTCCTTAAAGCAGGAAAGCATACCATGAGGTTACAGCAGTTTAGGTATAAAATATGGGGGGAATAAAATGTACTTCTGTGACAGGGATATATCTCATTGTTTTGTTCAGCTTGTGCTCAATCCTCAGCACCACAAATAACAAACCAAATTTCCTTGTGCATGACATTATCAACACATATATTATCCTTAAAGGTGTGTTTCAGGCCCATAGATCTTCTGTACCAAGTACTCTAAAGGCCTGTTCAATAACCTAAACACTTTCATCTCTATTTATGCCCCTATAACTGCTCCCTTGTTTGTATTCCCTTGTAGGCCATTGTGCCTTAAGGGAAAGTTGTCACCAAGTATCAAGAGTTAATATGCGTGAAGAACTTAAGAGCAGTTGACCTATATGAACACTTAATAAATATTCAGAACTACTTGTTAAGGAGAGTCTGCCATTGTCTCCATTAAAAAACTGAAAAGTTCTATTTTATATTCTATGTATATTTTGTCTGCATAGGCATAACCACACATGAACGAGAGTGCCTATGGAGGTCACAAAAGGGGCATCAGATCTCCTTTAGCTGGAGTCAGAGGTGGTTGTGACCTGCCCGATGTGGGTACTGGGAACTGAATTTGGGTCCTCTGGTAGAATAGGAATGACTCTAAACCACTGAGCAATCTCCCAGTATCTCCACTCTTTTTCTTTCTTTTTCTGGAAGACAGGTTTTTCTGTGTAGCTGTGGTTGTCTTGGAATTTGTGTGTTGACCAGGCTGGCCTCAAACCCAGAGATTAGACTACCTCCATTTAATTAAATATGTGCACCACCGCTCAACCTATCTCCATTCCTATACACAAGGGATTCAAAGTACAAAAAGGTGAGGTCATACCCCAGGTCATACAAATAACAGACTGTTTCCTGTCAATCTGTATCAAACTTCCCCACCTCCAATCCAGACAACTGTTGATCAAGTCTAGTCATGTTCTCCAAGGTATATATATCTAGGTATCACTACATCAAAACTAAGATGCTGTTTGTTCTTTTTTTTTTTTACTTATTTATTTATTTTTATTCTTTTTTAATTAAAATTTCCACCTCCTCCCCATTTCCCATTTCCCTCCCCTCCTCCCAAATATTGCCCTCCCCCCACTTCCCTCCCCCTATCCCCACTCCTCTTCTCCTCCCCCCACTCCATTCCCCCTCCCTCTCGATACTGAAGAGCAGTCCAAATTCCCTGCCCTGCGGGAAGACCAAGGTCCTTCTATCTACGTCCAGAAAGGTGAGCGTCCAAACAGGCTAAGCTCCCACAAAGCCAGTTCATGTATTAGGATCGAAACCTAGTGCCATTGTCCTTGGCTTCTCATCAGTCTTCATTGACCGCCATGCTCAGAGAGTCCGGAATCAACCCATGCTTATTCAGTCCCAGACCAGCTGGCCTTGGTGGGCTCCCAATAAATCAGTTCCACTGTCACAGTGGGTGGGTGCATCCCTCGTGGTCCTGATTTTTTGCTCATGTTCTCCCTCCTTCTGCTCCTCATTTGGACCTTAAGAGCTCAGACCGTTGCTCCAAATTGAGACTCTGTCTCTACCTCGATCCATCGCCAGATGAAGGTTCTAAGGTGATATGCAAGATATTCATCAGTATAGGATAGGGTCATTTCAGGTTCCCTCTCCTTAGTTGCCCAAGGTACCAGCTGGGGACATATTCCTGGACACCTGCGAACCCCTCAAGAGTCAAGTCTCTTGCCAACCCTAAGATGGCTCCCTTAGATAGGATATATACTTCGCTGCTCCCGTATCCATCCTTCCTATATCCCAACCATCCCAATCCTCCGAGCTCCTCCCATCCTCCCCTTCTCATATTTCTCATCCCATTTCCCCTTTGCCCCATGCCACCTCACCCGCAAGTTCCCAGTTTTTGCCCTGCAATCTTGTCTACTTCCCCCTCTCCATGCGGATGACTATATGATTTTCTTTGGGTTCACTTTCTTATTTAGCTTCTTATCATGCTCATCCTTTCATGCATACATTGCTTCCTAGAGACTGGCTGCTAGGACAGTCTGAATGCAGCAGCAGACATAGATTCTAACTGTCTTTCTTTAGTCAGATATTAATGGGATCTGACGTTAAAAGGGGAGACCATGTTTTGCTGCCCAATGAAATTGTTTTGCATTGGAAATATTTTAATTTTATTACATTTATTATTTTGTGTGTGTGTGTGTGTAAGAGAGAGAGAGAGAGAGAGAGGTAGAGAGAGAGCAGCTGGTGTTCAGTAGCTGCTGAAGCAGCAGGTTCTCTTCTACCATGTGGGTCTGGGGAATGAAAGCAGGTGTTTGGGTTTGTTGATAAGTGCCTTTACCTGCTGAGTCATCTTGCTTACCCAGATTTTTTTTTTAAATTAAAAGCATTGTAGGTGGTGGTGGCATGTACCTTTAATCTGAGCACTTTGGAGGCACAGACAGGTAGATCTCAAAGCTCGATGCTAGCCTGGTCTACAGAGTGATTGCCAGGAAAGCTAGGGCTACATCGAGAAATCTCGTCTCCAAAAACCAAACCAAAACAAATAATAAACAAGTAAATAAATAAAACCATTTTATTTTTGAAACCTTATAATGAGTTTGTTATTTTAAATTGAGTTTATATTGACATTTTCTTAGTTTAATTGCTAATATAATTAATACTGACAGACTTAGACAGTAAAACCAAAGCTCTCTGAAGGAATTACTAACCTTTGGAGAGTGAGCGACTCAAGTGTGGAACTAGAGAAGACCCACTTTCACCATCTGATTCTACAGTTTCTGAGAACTAGGTACAGAACATGGCAGCGTGCAGCTGAGATCCATAGTTGGAGGCACTTACGCTTGACAGGTATAAAGGTCTGGTTCGTCGAGGTCCTGAGATCTTAATTCCTGTGTGGAGAGGCAGCCAGCACCACCGGTGGAAATGGAACTGCGCTTCATGCTCAGAACCTAATTCATGATTTCAATATCAGAAAAATGTTCCAGATGCAAGTGGATCATTAAGCAATAATTGTCACTTTTATTCTGAAGTAGAAGAGTAACTAAGTTTATTCCTTTACGATAGTATTTTCCCTGTGTGCTGTATTTGTTTGTGCTCTTAGTGGCTACAGGTGAGGAATTTTCCTGTCAGGACCCTAAGGACAGGCAGGCCAATGTAGATGCCCAAATACTAACACCAAATACTAAAACCCACTTTATTGTTTGTTTGAGCTGGGGACTTTAGCACAATAGGCTGTGCACTGAGTCACATCACTCCTTGTTTGGCTGCTTACATTCCACTTAGGTCTTATTCTCAAGCCTTCAGTTTCCCAGACTTTTTCTTTTTATATGGCTTTTCAGATGCTGTATTACCACAGGAAAGCAGCGTTTTAACCTGTCCCTCCCAGGCAGTCCTCCCCTTCCCCCCCTCCCTGGGGAACACCTTGGTCAGCAATCAGCATCCTCTTTTCCCTCTCCAGGCTCTGCCCACACAAACTTACTGATCCCTGAACCCAGAGCCTGGCAGATGCCGCCCCAGGTCTCTGATGCCACAGGGTTTCTTAGCAAGAACAGAATTAACCCCATGCAAGCAGTTACCTTTCTCTCTGGTTCTTGACCCCCAGCTCCCACTTCCAGTAAAATGCAAAATTGCTTAGGAAGACACCCACCAATGCCAACCAAGAGCCATTTGGATTTAAAGTCTCCTCCCACGTGACGTCAGAATGCCTGTTGCAAGTACTCTTAAGCAAGAAGGCTATGCCCATTCCCAGACAGTGGTGGGAAGTCCTAGGGCAAAAGCTTAGATTTCTAAATCTTGCAGCTGTTGTGCCTCTGGCTAGAATTGTAGTTTTGTCCCTAGCAGCCCTTTTGAGTTTCAGCCTTTCCTAGCCATCAGTGTGTCTCCTCATCTGTGTTTGAGACAATCAAGTACTTTTGCAGCAGTGCCCATTTGTTTTCCATAGTGTCTTTTATTGTTGTTTTGTTTTGTAAAATATCCCTGGGGCTGGTGAAATGGCTCCATGGGTAAGAGCACTGCCTGCTCTTCCAAAGAAATGGGTTAAATCCCCAGGACCCATAACTATAATTCTAATTTCAGGAGGTCTGATGCCCTCTTCTGGCCTTGGTGGGCACCAGACACACGTGTGGTATACAGACATACATGTAGGCAAAACACTTTATACATAAAATAAAAATATTAAAGATATTTTTTTAAAAAAAGGCAAACAGAAAGTATTCCTGTACAGTTTACATTACTAAAAGTTCTTAAAATTCATTTCAACACTCATCATAGTTTCAAGATGCCTTAAGAAATACAAAATTTGCGGGTCAGTGGTGGTGCATTCCTTAACTCCCAGCACTCAAGAGGCAGAGGCAGGGGGATCTCTGTGAGTTTGAGAAGAGTCTACAGAAGAAATACAAAATCACTTTAGCTAAGACATTTGAATTGGAAGTATTATCTCTGTTTGGCCAAGATCTCCCATATTTTGTCATTACAAATCAATTAGTAAGACTATTGTATTAGCTATTGCTTATGCATTAACTACTCCTGGATTCTTTTTATAGAAGACTGAAGTGAGAAAGGATTAATGTTCTACGGGTGCTTAAATAAAGCAAGTTTTCACATACTAGTCCTTCTAAAATCATTCCTCATCAAAGAACTCATTGAAACATTTTTTTTTTGTACAAAGTTTAAAAAGTTGAAGTCTACAGTCATCAGGCTGGTAGTCATAGACACACAAAAACCTGACAAGCTTGCTTTCTATGTCTACTTCTGAATGCCACTCAGGATCAAGTGAGATAATTGTATCAGGATTTTAGCTTAGTGATACATGGCGTTAATAAATTAAAATTCATCCTAAGGAATGTAGTGGGAAGAAATGATATGTAATCAAGTTGAATTTAATTTGCTAGATATTTTATAATGACATTTTAAGTCATAAGCAACTGTAATATACTTTACTATTAGAAACTCTTTTAATTAATGCAGGCCACCTTATTCCCATGTGGTTATGCCGTGGCAGTATCTTTGAAAAATTCTTCAGAGCAGGTAATAGGGATAAGTTACATCTCTTTTTATCTTCTTTTTTTTTCTGAGACAAGCTTGTCTATTTGACAGTCTTGGCTGTGTCCCTTTTTTATCTTTTATGTTAATTCTTTAAAAACAACTACTTCTTTTTTTTATTTATTGTATTATGTGTAGTTGGAATTTTCCTTTGGGCCACCAAGAAACTCCCAAATAATTTATTATGAATGCTTCTTATTAATTATAAGTGCTTAGTCTTAGCTTAGGCTCGTCCTGCTAGCTTTTTGAACTTAATTTAACCTGTTTCTATTCATCTACATTTTTCCTTGGGGCTTTTTACCTTTCTTTTATTCTGTATGTCTTGGTTTCCTGCTTCCTCCATGTGTGTCTGATTGGCCACTGGTTTCTCCCTGGTATCTCTTTTTCTTTCTTCCTTTAAAGCCTAAATTCCTCCTGCTACTTAGTTTCCCTGCCTGCAAGTCCCGCCTATACCTCTTTCTTGGTATTGGCCATTTAGCTTTTTGTTAGACTAACCAGGTGCCTTAGGCAGACAAGGTAAAACAGCAACACATTTTTCCATAAAATTCAACAAATGCAACACATCTTTACATAGTTATACAAATATTTTGTAACAATGAAACATCATTTCTCCTTTTACTTTTTTTCTTCAAACCCGCTCTTTTATGCCTCCTTGTTCCCTTTCAAATTCATGGATTTTTCATTAATTTAGTTACATGCATATGTGTATGTAACCTGCCCAATATGTATGTTACTTGTCTGTATGCTGTCAGGGTTATAATTAGGTTGAAGGGAGATAAATACACAGGGAGAAAGGAGAGCAAAATAATAGTATGGATATGTGAAAAAAATCACAAGGATTCATACTGTTAAGTACCTAAGAAACTATAACACACACATACTTTAATTTAGTATAATGTTATTTGTATGTACGATTCAGGGCTCAACATTTGGTATTGGATAAGCATTTCGTGTACTCTTCCCACAGTAGGACTAAAACTGTTTCTCCACTCCCAGCATTTGTGAGTTCCCTATAGTTCTTTGTGTAGGGCTGGTTGGCCCCTTGTCCCTTATAGATTGCCTCTTTTTTTTGTCTTAAATATTTTCATTGGTATAAAATTTTATATATTGATACAAATTTGAGGGGTTTATGAGATATATATATATATATATATATATATATATATGTTTTTTACTCTAGTTAAAGATATTTTTGTATATTGATACAAATTTAAGGTTATTTTTTATTTTTTTATTTTTTTAATTAAAATTTCCACCTGCTCCCCGTTTCCCATTTCCCTCCCCTCCTCCCAAATATTGCCCCCTCCCCCCAGTCCCTTCCCCCTATGCCCACTCCTCTTCTCCTCCCCCCACACCATTCCCCCTCCCTCTCGATACTGGAGAGCAGTCCAAATTCTCTGCCCTGCGGGAAGACGAAGGTCTTCTATCTATTTCCAGGAAGGTGAGCATCTAAACAGGCTAAGCACCCACAAAGCCAGTTCATGTATTAGGATCGAAACCTAGTGCCATTGTCCTTGGCTTCTCATCAGCCTTCATTGTCCACCATGCTCAGAGAGTCCAGTTTCAACCCATGCTTATTCAGTCCCAGACCAGCTGGCCTTGGTGTGCTCACAATAAATCAGTTCCACTGTCACAGTGGGTGGGTGCATCCCTCGTGGTCCTGATTTATCGGGGGATTGGGATGGTTGGGATATAGGAAGGGAGGATACAGGAGCAGCGATCTAACTAAGGGAGCCATCTTAGGGTTGGCAAGAAACTTGACTCTAGAGGGGTTCGCAGGTGTCCAGGGAGATGTCCCCAGCTGGTACCTTGGGCAACTGAGGAGAGGGAACCTGAAATGACCCTATCCTATACTGATAAATATCTTACATATCACCTTAGAACCTTCATCTGGCGATGGATCGAGGTAGAGACAGAGACTCAATTTGGAGCAACGGTCTGTGCTCTTAAGGTCTTAATGAGGAGCAGGAGGGAGAATATAGATTGCCTCTTGTCCTTATTCAGCTCATACTTAAGCAGCCATGTTAATAAGATTTTATTGGTGTAGATTCTGACATTCCTAGGAGATACAATGTCACAGCAAACTCCATGATGCTCTGGCTCTTATAATCTATGTGTCCCCTCCTTTACAATGTTTCATGAGCCTTACGTGTAGTGATATTTCATTTGTATTTTAATAAAGAAAGTTTAGCTGAAGAGTAAGTGGTAGCACACACCTTTAATCTCAGTAGCCACACTAGTTTGCCATAGAAACCTGGCGGTGCACGCCTTTAATCCCTGTGTGCACATCTTCAATCCCAACCTAAAGAGTGGAATGAAAGACAGAAGAGAAAGCTCTCAGACACAGTCTCATCACCCTGTTATTTGATTTCTCTGTTAGATTGCCTTCACATATGCATTTATTTCAGGAAGCATCAACTGTATCAATACCCATGCCACTGCACGCTACTTCAGTGGCCTTAGTTTTAACTGTTTCTCCCTGTATACACTCCCTCGTCCCTCTGTTTTTCTCCTTGCACATCCCCTCACCAGCCTGTACCTTTCTATTCTATTTCTTCTTTCCTGATGAGATGCTTCTCTCCTCCTTAATCTGTTACTCTATGCTTAATCTCTGTGATTCTGTATATCCACATGTAAGCTAATACATGCCACATTTGGCTTTCTGTGTCTGGGTACCTCACTCAGGGTGATTTCTCCCCCTAGTTCTACCCATTTACTGTGAATTTAAATCTTTTTAATGGCTGAGTAATATTCATTTGTGTAAAGGTTCCAATTTTTATTATCCATTCATATTCATGTCTTGAATATGTTATCCAATTTCTGGGCATTATTAATAGAGCAGCAATGGACATGGTTGAGTAAGCATCTCTGTGGTAGGATAAAGTGTCCTTTGGGTAAATGCCCAAGAGTGATAGAGCTGGATCACGAGGTAGATCAGTTCCCATCTGTCTAAGGTGCCCCCACACTCATATCCATAGTGTCTGTATGAGTCTGCACTCCCACCAGCAGTGGATGAGTGTCCCCCTTATTCTACGTCCTTGCCAGCAGGAACTGTCACTCGTGTTATTGATCCTAGGGATTCTGACAGGTGTAAAATGGACTCTCAAAGCATACTTGGTTTGCATTTCACTAATGACTGAGAATGTTGAACATTTAAGTCTTTCTCAGCCACTTAAGATTCCCTATTGAGAATTCTCTGTTTAGATCTATACCCCAGTTTTAATTGAGTCATTTGTTTTCTTGATATCTAGCCTTTTGAGTTCTTTATTCATTTTGTTTGATTTTTTTAATATAATATTGGATATTAGCCCTCTATTAGGTGTGTAGTTGATAAAAAATATTTTACCATTCTGTAAGCTGCCACTTGTCTGTATGATGGGATCTTTTGCCATGCAGAAGCTTTTCAGTTTCATGAGATCCCATTTATTAATTGTTGATCTTAGTGTCTGTGTTAATAGTGTTCTGCTCAGAAAATCTTTTCCTATGTCATTGATTTCAGGGATCTTCCCTTCTTTTTCTTCTGTTAGGTTCAAGATATCTGGTTTTAGGTTGAGGTCTGTGTGGGAATTCCTTTCCACCAAATTTATTTTGGGAGGTGAGGTGGAGTGTCTCAGCAATAGGGTGGCTTCTTTGTGCTGACATGATCTCTTATAAGGGAGAGTAATGGTCTTCCATGTATTTCTGGTTTCTTCATCAAAGATCAGGTGTCCGTAGGTGCTTGAATTACACCTGACTTCTCAATGGAAACCATGAAAGCCAGAATGTCTTGGATAGATGTGCTGGCAGACACTAAGAGACCATGGAGGCAAGCCCAGAGTACTATTCCCAGAAAAGCTTGCCTTCAACATCAATGGAGAAAAAAGATATTCCAGGACAAAAACAGATTTAAACAATAGGTAGCCACAAACCCAGCCTTACACAAAGTACTAGAAGGCAAAGCACAAACCAAGGATGCCAACAACTCCCATAATAACAGAGACATCTGACAACTCTCCACCACCACAACTCAAAGAAAGGAAACACACAAACACTACCACCAAAAAAATAAATAAAAATAACCAGAGTTGACATCCACTGGTCATTAATATCCCTCAATATCAAATGGACCTAAGAAACAAGCCAGTGTGGCTATACACAAGTTCTTTCCCCAAGCTCAGGCGGTTTTTAGACAAGCAAGGGTCTCCATTCATTCCCTTTGAGGAACTCTCAGGCCCTGACACTAACACCTGACTGGTGCCTATTGTCAAGGCCAATGGTACAGGCCTCAGCCCCTCCCTGACCTGACCTGACCTGAGGAGCCACACCCCAACCCAGTTCACAGGCTCCTCTTTATCTAACTAACTAACTAACTTACTATACAGCGTAAGATGTGGAATCTCTTCTCAATGAAATGCTGTTGGCAGCCATTCGATGAATTTATTCTCAGATCAGATCAGATCCTGTCCAGCAGGGGTGTCTTCTTTCCATGTTTCTTCTTCTTTTGTTTGTTGCAGTCAGTCTAGATGTGCTGGTCTATGGTGTGTGTGTGTGTGTGTGTGTGTGTGTGTGTGTGTATGTGTCTGAGAGAGAGAGAGAGAGAGAGAGAGAGTGAGAGAAAGAGAGAGAGAGAGAAAGAGAGAGAAACGGAATTGCTATTTATTTGAAGAGTTTTAATGATTTAATATTCAGCGATTTCCAGCCTTTTTTATCAGCACATTTATTATTACCAGTGAGCACCTTCCTCTGAAAACATTGGAACCCCCCCATCTGTACATGTCATATACGTGTGTGTGTGTGTGTGTGTGTGTCAAATTCCATTTCAGGAGCTGCTTTGCTGACACTCACCCAGCACCAGTGAGATGGAGGCCACCATTTTCTTAGCCAGTTATGTTTCAGGACAGTCAGGAGACAGAAAGAAAGAAGAAAGGAAGGAAAGAAGGAAGGAAGGAAATAAATGATGTACATTCCCGACGAAAAAAAAATTAAGTAAATTTTAAAAAGTAAAAAAATAATTAAGAAAGTAAGTAAATACATACATAAAAATAGACAAATAAGCAAACAAAGAATGAATAAATGAATAAAATATTATTATTTAATTGAAACATTCAATAAGTAAATAAATGAGTCAGGCTGAGCAAATAAATAAACAGATATATGAAAGAAGATAAGGAAGTGAAGGAATAAATGAACAAATAAATAAGTAAGTAAGTAAGTAAATAACTAGGTGGGTCATTTTTTAAAGAAGTAAGTAAATGAGATGGGCTGAACAGATAGATAAGTAAGTAAGTAAGCAAAGAAATACACAAGAAGTCATTGCTCGATCAATCAATCAATAAGCAAGCAAGCAAGCAATAATGAAAAAAATGAGACACATCCATTCATCCATAAAAGACAAAACATGGAAATAAACATGTAAACTGGTCAACCCACCCACGTTCACTCTGACTCTAAGATTATAAGATACACATTGTGAGACATTGACCCCTCCCATGTGTCACATTCTGAGGCAGTGACCCCTCCCATGTGTCACATTCTGAGGCAGTGGCCCCTCCCATGTGTCACATTCTGAGTCAGTGACCCCTCCCATGTGTCACATTCTGAGTCAGTGACCCCTCCCATGTGTCACATTCTGAGGCAGTGACCCCTCCCATGTGTCACATTCTGAGGCAGTGCTGCCCCCTCACGTGTGTCACATTCTGAGGCAGTGGCACCCACAAAGGGGAAGAGTAAGTCCAAAGGAATCTCAAACCTGGAGCCAGGATTGGGGTGTTTTTGAGCAAAGAGGAGATGACTTTTGAGTGACAGGTAAGGGCCTTGTACTGTTGCTGACCTAGTCATTTTCCTGTGATCAGAAGACACCTCTGGGCTCTGGAATCAGGTTGATCTACTCTGGACTGATGGCAGCAATTACAGAGCTTCAGAGGACAATGGAAGAACAAGCTTGCTGGCTGCAGCTCAGAGAGGGTGCCATAAATGGATCTGGAATTTAAGCTTGAAGCATGATTCTTTAAGGTTCCAACTTAAAAATATAAAACCATGAATGCATGAGTGGATGGTGTTGGGCTCAATACCACATTCAAATACTTAAAGCATAATAGGCACACACAGTGTCAAGTTGGGAGCATAGGCCCCAGTCCCTCACATCTGTCCCAGCCCCAAGGCCTGGTCTGGACTCCAAATCCCAGCAGGCCAGGTCCTGACCCCATCCCTGTAGCGAGCTGCATGAAGCCACACCTGATGGCAATGTAGAGAGCTGCGTGGAGTAGCACCTGATGGTGCTGGCTCCCGCCCTCCGCAATCCCGAAAGCGAGTGCTCTCTGTGATAATCAACTCCTATGGCTAAAGCCTGACTTATGCTATTATCATGCAATGACTGTCAGCTGCTTGCATATGCATGGACCTATGGGTAGTGCCCACCTGGCAATCTGAGGTTGGCGGCCCAGGCCTACTTAAGGGCTGGGAGAGGTTTGCCCGGAGGAGAGAGGAAGAGACAGAAGGAGAGAAAGAGAAGGGAAAAGATTGCTGTGAATAAAGTCCTGGAATAAACTGCTTAGCAAGAAGAGCTCCGGTGTTGCGCGTCCTCCTTGCTGGTCGAGGGGGGCCGCGACACATCCCCAGGGTACTTAAGTGATCTCCAGAAAGAGGAACATTTGGTCTCCCTTTCTTCCTCTCAGGGGCTGTATTTCTGCAGCTTCCAGGTTCCCACTTGGGGCCATCTGAGAGTGCAGATCTGCTATTAAACCTGGATATTTCTTTTTTTTTTCTTTTCTTTTTTTTTCTTTTTTGGATTTTCTGAGACTGGGTTTCTCCATAGCTTTTGGTTCCTGTCCTGGAACTAGCTCTTGTAGACCAGGCGGACCTCGAACTCACAGAGATCCACCTGCCTCTGCCTCTCGAGTGCTGGGATTAAATGCGTGCGCCACCACCATCTGGCTAAACCTGGTATTTCTTAATTTGGCTTGTTTTGATTTAACTTGATTGGGAATTTTTTGCATTGCTGGAAGAGCTTGCTTTACACAGTTCAAAGCCAGGTCCACTTTTCCCCCTGTAAGCCTCTTACCAAAATCTTTTTAAATTGAGCCTACTTTGTTCATTTGTATCAGACAGACTCAATTTAAAAAGATGTTTGTATATATATATATATATATATATATATATATATATATATATATGTGCCCATGGTTTTTGGTCTCTGCACTTTCACCCCTCCCTTCCCTTAGTAGCCAGTCTCTCAAAGCACCATGCTACCAGAGGCACTGGCCCCTCCCCCACTCCCTCAAGCCCACACTCCCCAACCCCCTCCTATGGAGCTACATTCTTTCCCCTTGCTTTCCCAATTTGGAGGTTCAACTTCCACCTTTCCCTTCCCCTACCACCTCACTGCTCCATGCTGAACTCCCTCTTTACACTGGGCTAGCCCCTCCCATGCTCCCTTTTCTCTTCCAAATCTCCCTCAGGTAGAAAAGCAGCTAGGTTTCTTTTCTACTAATCATTCTGTTTCCTCAGTCGGTACTAGATATTAGGAAAGAGTTTAAAAAAGTTGAGGATGGTCCCCAAACTCCTATATGGGAATTGGAGAATATGGCCTTTAAAGTTTTTAATGCCCGAGAGGAATCAGCTGAGTCTTCCCGACAGACAAAGCTACAACAATCTACAGGCCCAGGTCTTAGCAGCTGCCCTAAGGTCACAGGAAGGGGGACAAGGGAAGCCAACCACGAGGCTCTATCAAAGATGGTCTAAATGGTCAAATGGCACGATATTGCACTACAGCTGCTCCGAGGTTGTGCCCTATCTGCCAGCAACCCAGACACTGGAAATCACAATGCCCCTGTGCTGGCTTGTCCTCTAGGCCATGCCATGGAGGTCTGGCCTCATCACCATTGGCAAGTGAAACTCTGCCAGCCTTCAAATGTCTCAGCCTGGCAGAGGATTGACGCTGCCCAGACTTGGTATATCCCGTAACCCTCTCCTAGCCTAGGGTCATGCTACAAGTGGTGGGTAAATCCATTATTTTTATTTTCACTTGGGCCTTTAGTTTCCCTCACCAATTTCAGCTATGGGGGTAGACAGGACCTGTTCCTCCCCATTTAAAACTCTGCCACTGCCCTACATTCTTGTAGGACAATTATATCCTTAGCCACTTCCCCAAAGCTTTGTTCCACTTCTTGGAGTCCCTTTTAACCCCACCCATCTCCAAGATTCTATTTTACAGCTTCATTCCTCCTGCCAGACGTGTGCCCAGGCCAACCCACAAGGAGTTCTCCACATACACCAGCTGCGTGGACACCAACCGGGCAAAGATTGGCAGGTTAATTTCACTTAAATGCCTACTCATGAAAAAACTTCGTTATCTCTTAATACTTGTGGACACTTTTACAAGGTGGATAAAAGCATTTCCAGTCTCCAGGGAAACAGCAGATGTGGTGGAGCTCAACATCTCCTGGACAATGGGACTCATCAAACAACAACTGAGCAAGCTTTCCATTGAACTCAGGTTATCTTGGTCCTTGCCTCAGGGCCAACCGGCATTCCCCTATGGGCCTGAGCCCCTTTGGGCTGCTTTATGGCAGGCCCTTTCTCCTTAACCATCACCTTCCAGTTCAAGCTCCTCCACTGGTAGGGCTCCCTTTTAAGGTCCCTTCTCCATTCACACGCTGACAGTTGTCTTCCTGCCACCACACCAGTGGACCCTAAACCTGCCCTGCTCTCCCCAGGGCACAGAGTACCCCTCAAACAGTTAACTCCTAGGTCTCTTGAACCTCGATGGACAGGACCTCACATGGTAATCCTCACCACACCCTCAGCTGCCAAGCTCTTGGGACACCCATGCTGGTACCATCTCCCCAGGCTCAAGTGGGCACCTACTCAAGACACTTGGTCTGTCCAGCAGGCAAGACCCTCCACCCTCCATTTTTCCAGGATGCCACAATGAAGAGCCTACCTGCTCCTCATCCTGACACACTCATCTTTAGCAATAACAAGTTTTTTTTTTTCCCTAGACACCTGCCTTCTCCTCTCCCCCAAGGAACAGATGCCTGCCTTCTCCGGGATGACACTTCATGGGATGCCTTTCCAGCCACACCTTTTGCTAAACATGGACACCTGGCTCTCCCCTTCCCCACACTGCCCCATGCCTGCAGGAAGTAGCCAGATTTGAGTCTATGCCCTTTTTTCCCCAAAGAGCCCTATGGAAGGTAAGTGCCACTTGGCCACAGACCTGGAGTCCTGCCCAGGGGACTTACAGCCTACCTGGATTGTACTCTGCCTCATTATTTTCTTTTTTTAGGATCCTTGACAGCCTTGTAGGAGCCAGAAAAGACTTTTAAAGGCCTGTAAGAGAACCAAGCTCATGGATATCATGGCACAAGTGAGAAATGAGAGGTGGAGGGAACTCTGGCAGTTGACAGTCTTTCCTTCTGGGTGTCACTGATGTAAAATGTTGGGTTTTGACAATTTGGCAAGACATGTTCTTATGAGCAGTATTCTTTCCCATATGTCAATTATGTGTCCACAGAGTTTAGAGAGAAAGGAACTCGCCCACACTGAGATTTGGGCTTTGGAAAGATAATCTGTCAGTGTGTTTTGTTTTGTCTTGACTCACTTTCTTCCTTACTCTCTTTCTCTGTCCTTAACAAGCCTTCATTGGCTGTGTGTGTGTGTGTATGTGTGTGTGTGTCTGAGTGAGAGAGAGAGAGAGAGAGAGAGAGAGAGAGAGATGGGGGAATATTTCTGGGGATGGATCCCAATGCCTGTGTTTGCTCTCTAACAGATACACACCATTTAGCTTCACTTCCAAACTCTCACATACAGGAATCATGTATTTTTTCCAACCAGCAAGGATTTCAGACTGGCCAACCATGGTATGCACAAATGGAGACTGGTGACGGTTCTTGTGGGAGTGATGACCCATCTCAGGGGGCTTGGAAAATGCACTTGTTGTCTGGTCAGAGACACCATTGCGCTACCACATACCACTGACAGGCCAAGCCACTAAGGATACCTTCCTGGAACTCATGAGTGCACGTTGTGGAAGCTACCCTGGCACTAAGCCTCTCCACATGCTGCAATGGAGATGGCTTGGAAGGAAACTAAGGCCATGCTCCTATTCTTACATCAGATGTCTCTGAGGTGAAATATAGGGACCTGGAAGGGCTTTTCAAACAGCAGAGCTCAGAGCCTGCTGACTTTTCACAGGCATCGGCCTGAAGAAGGAAAGCAAGCCACAGCCAGGTCCTCTCTCCTGATCTCTCCAGCCTTGGAGTGTGTGAGCTCTTTGAATCTCCCTCATGATGCCCCTTTCCTTGCTGGTACAGATGTCTTAGGCAGTGCCTACCTTGCCTAGTCTGATTCCTTCCCACATGTTTCATCCACACTTCCCTAGAATCCCATCGGGTTACACACCACAGATGTTTTGGCCTAGCTATTCATGGAGGCTTGCTGACATCATGGCATGACTGATGGCTGACTATGAATACCTGCCTATGGCTTCTGGCACATTCAGCGGGTAGACACATTACAAGTGTACCGCTCCAGAGGAATCTTATAAGATTATACTTGTATACTGAGGGAGTATACATGAAATACATGAAGACAAGAAGTGGGGATTGGATTCTCCAGGTGCTCTGATTAAGATAAGCAGTGATGTAAAAAACTGAGATGGACTACACCAAGAAGGAGCAGACCCAAGATGCTGTGGCCTTTTGTTTTGTTTTTGGTGGGTGCAAGGGCTGTGTGTTCACATGAATATAGGTACTCTTGGAGGCCAGAGAGAGCATTGAATCTCACAGAACTGAAGTTACAAATTATTGTGTTCTGCCATATAGATGCTGGGAACTGAAATTCAGCCCTCTGCAAGAGCAGCAGGAGCTCAAACTCTTTTTAGAACTACACTTATTTATTTCAGGTGGGTGAATACCAGGTCATAATAATCCCTAAACATGATATAACTATTCCAAGAAGAAGGGAAACACATTATGTATTAGATCCGATCAAAATTATGACTAATTTTATTTAACTATTTCTATACAACTCCAAACACATTTTAAAATTACAGTAAGTGCCAATGTCCCTAGAGGGCCATTCTTTTAATACCTCAAGTTTAAGTATGATAACCATTGATATTCTCCTTTTTGGGCATGAGTTTATTTTTATTATTTTTTATTTTTACATCCCAATCAAAATTTCCCCTCCCTCCTCTCTTCTCAGTAACTCCCTCCTACCTCCACTGCTCCAACTCCCCATCCATTCCTCCTCCTCCTTTAACCTTCAGAAAAAGGTGGACTTCATATGGATACCTGCCAGACATATTCTATCAAGTAGTGGCGATATTAGGCATGTCCTCTTCTATTAAGAATGGATTTAGCAATCCTGTAGGAAGAATGGGTCCCTAAAGCAAGCAACAGGGACAGGCCCTGCACCCACTGTTAGGAGTCCCACAAGAACACCAAGTTACACAACTGTAACATGTATACAGGGGGCCTAGGTCAGTCCCATGCATGCTCTCTTGATGGTGGTTCATTCTCTGTGAGTCACTATCATCCCAGGTTAGTTAGTTCTGTGGGATTTCTTGTGGTGCTCCCGTCCCCACTGGCTCCTACAAAA
Organism: Chionomys nivalis; assembly: GCF_950005125.1. Taxonomy (NCBI): domain Eukaryota; kingdom Metazoa; phylum Chordata; class Mammalia; order Rodentia; family Cricetidae; genus Chionomys; species Chionomys nivalis. Next base: position 136,741,650 of record NC_080087.1, read on the forward strand.
ATTTAATTTTATTTTTTAATTATTTTATATGTATTGGTGTTTTGCCTTCATGTATGCCTCTGTGAGAGTGTCAGATCCTCTGGAATTGGAGTTACAGACAGTTTTGAGCTGTCTATAATTTTTTTCATTATTATAAACATTTATTTCTCTATTTTGACATTTTAAAAAATATTTATTTATTTATTTATTATGTATACAATATTCTGTTTGTGTGTCTGTCTGCCGGCCAGAAGAAAACACCAAACCCCATTACTGATGGTTGTGAGCCACCATGTGGTTGCTAGGAATTGAAATCAGGACCTTTGGAAGAGCAGGGAATGCTCTTAACCTCTGAGCCATCTCTCCAGCCCTCTATTCTGCCATTTTAAAATAAATTTTCATATAATGAATGTGTGAAGATCTACTCTACTGATAGGCATTTGAAATAATAATATTATTTGTTTAATTATTTAGGGAGAGTAGGAATATATATATATAATACATATTCACTAATATATTGATATTATATAATATATATTCATAAATATAAGGGTGTGTTTGTATATACTTCAAATGGGGAGCAACATCGATCAGTTAAATAAACAACCCACTAGACTGAGACTAGATGTGTCAACACATGACTAATTCACTAAGAGGGAGAAGTCATAGAACAGTGAGGAACAAGGCAGTAAAGCATGCCGGAGGCTGTAGAGTGGGCAGTCCAAACACTTAGCATGTGTGGTTTAGAGTCAAGAAGACCTGAATTTGAATCTTTCCCTCCTACATTTCATAGCACTGTTGTCTATGAGTTACTTAATTTCCCCTGAGCCTCTGTTCCCCATTCTGTACAATGGGCATAAAAATGGTAACCATATTACAGGACTGTTAGAGGTTGAACTGAGATGACACCAGTAAGTCTGTTGATACAGGGCCTGCCATATCACCAGCATTCCATGCCTTGTTGGAATATCCACCTGATAACATGAGGTAACTTGGAAACTGTGATCACTTTGTAAAAATGAAAAAGAATTGACTTTCTGTCTGTAGGTATGCGTGTCTCTTGTCTGTAGGTCTCCATTCCTAGAGCACAAGGAGATGCTTTTGGTTTGTATTGTTTGATTGAGAGTTTTGCTTTTATTTTTGAGTTAGTATCTTATATAATCATAGTGTCCTCAAATTCACTATATAGCTGAGCATGGTCTTGATCTTGATCTTTCTGCCATCACCTACCAAATGCTGAGTTTTAGGTCTGTATCATAAAGTCCATCTGGTTCTAACTTCCTTTCTTTGTTTCAGAGTCTTATTATGTAGCCCTAGTGGGCCTTGGACTTGCTATGTAGAGCAGGCTGGCCTCAAGCTCAAAGAGATGCACCTGCATCTGCCTCCCAATTACTGCAATTCAGAGGTATTCACCATCACACCCTGGTTGTAACTTCTAGGAATACCATTCCTTTAGCCTGGAATTCATTGTACTCTTGAGGAACCATAGTCCTGTCACAAGGTTGGTGAATTCTGGGATCTTCTCTCCTGCCAAAGATACTTGGGCTAAGCTGACTGTAGGGACATAGCCCCACCCATTGGGGGCGTGTTTGTCTCGGGCTAATGTTTATGGAGAAATCTGCCGGGCATGAGCCCAGCAGCCCCTTTTCTTTTGCTCCGCTTTTCCAGTACTCCGTGGGAACCTGTGGTCCTGTAAGTCTATTTCCTTATTAAAGCTGTATATATCTATATAATCTGTCTACATTCATTTGCGCCACCACATTTGGCATCCCAATGTCGGGCTATTTTGCCCCCGACTTGGTGCAGGGGGGGCGCAAGCTCCACCTTTCCCGGCTAGTTGCCTGAGCTCAGGAAGGCGATTTACAGCGCGCTCTGTGCTCGCTTTCCCTTCCCCCACTCCAGGCCACTACAGTCGCAGAGCAGCGACCCCCACAGAGCAGTTAATAGCTCCCTGCTTCTTCCAAACCCTCACTGCCTGATTTAAGTAAAGCACCTGCGGTTTTGAAGCAAAAGCCGCCAACCCCTTCCCTTAACAGGCAGTACAATAATTTTTGTTTTGAGTTAATTGTTTCAGACCGGCTCTGGCTTAGACCACGTGGACTCAGGTGCATTTTTTTAGCCACCACTGGCAGGAAAACTTCATTACAGGTACATAATTTTCTTTTATAAATAAGAAAAATGTCTAAAAACATTACCATTCAAGACTTTAACAGCCTTTTCAGTTGTACCATGTGGGAGATTTTACAAGAAGTGTCTGTCAGCCCACAGATATGGATCTTTCTGGGATTCGTAGTTTTCCTTGGTACTGTATGGTTTGATAATAAAAATATGATAAAGTCTTTACGAGACAAGGTTAAACGCTTAAAAACAATTGAGAATGACAACAATCTTCTCAAAAATCAGTTTAAAGTTCTTCAGACAGAGAACAGATCTTTGTTTAACACAACTCGACAAACTAAAAAAAATTTAAAAGAGGTACAGGCTGATGTTAAGGAAAAATTAATTACTATAAAAGAGAAAACAGCTGATTTGGATCATAAGCTTCAGTCCCTTTCAGTAGGAACTAAAATATTAACGGCTGATATTAAAAAAAATTTATTACTATAAAAAAAAAACAGCTGATTTGGATCGTAAGCTTCAGTCCCTTTCAGTAGAAACAAAAACATTAACTAAGAGAATCAAAACTGATAAATGTAACAATCGGATTTTGTCTAAAGCTTATGACAGATTGACAAAAAGATTATCTATACAAAAAGGCACGGTATATGCTATAAAAATTATGTCCAAAGATGAGACGTTATCTCTAATGGACAAACTTCATACTTTAAAATCCTCAATAAAGGCTTTAAAACATAATTCTGGACAGGAGATTCAGACATTAAAAAAGACAATGGTAAGATACAAAATATCCCTAAGTGAATAAAACAGGATTGTCTTATCTTGCCAAGACAGGGTAGGATAGTCCTAAGAAAGTTCCTTGCCTTTAATAATGGTATGCCAGTTATGTTAGGCCTTAGCCAAAGTTGGTTGACTCAACATTACAAACGAGACTTTGGGTGATTGCCCAGGTAGTCAGTTGTCTCTGTCAATTGTTACACATTTTGGATATCTCTCGATTGTTAAGTAATATTTATTCCCTTCTCAGATCTTTGACGGAGTTAAAGATTATATAATTGTAGTTACTCTCTATGTTATTTAGACTCCTTAAGATAGAATGTTTAGCAAAAGTTTTGTTCTCAATATTGTTTGTTATATTTATTATTTGTTATTATTGTATATAGTTGTATTTGGTTTGGTTCTATCTTATTTAGACAAAAGGGGGAGATGTAGGGACATAGCCCCACCCATTGGGGGCGTGTTCGCCTCGGGCTAATGTTTACGGATAAATCTGCCGGGCATGATCCCAGCAGCCCCTTTTCTTTTGCTCCGCTTTTCTAGTACTCCACGGGAACCTGTGGTCCTGTAAGTCTATTTCCTTATTAAAGCTGTATATATCTATATAATCTGTCTACATTCATTTGCGCCACCACAGCTGACCACCTAGATGAAGACCATCTAAGAGGCATCTTTGGCCTCCTTCACTAGTCAGGCAGGTTCATCCTTCTAGTGTTGTGGACTATTCTAGGTCACATTTTTCTTTTTTCTTTTTCTTTTGCCTTTCTGAAATGGAGTTTCTCAATGGAGCCCTGGCTTTCCTGGAACTCACCCTGTAGATCAGGCTGGCCTTAACCTCACAGAGTATCACCTGCCTTTGCCTCCTGTGAACTGGGATTAAATTCATGGGCCACTTCCCACTATGGCATGTATGTGTGTGAGTGCATGTGTGTGGAGGTCAGAAGAAAACTTGAGTCAATTTTTCCTTCTGCCTTGGGGGTTCTGAGGACTGAACTCAGGTCATCAGACTTAGTGGCAAGCACCTTTATTTACTGACCCATCTATCTGCTCAGTCTCGTGTTCTGTACAGACATTCACATTGATTTTTCTCTTCTTTGTCTATTTTAGAAGATTTGGGTATCCCTTCTGTGTGACTAAGAAGTTAAGTTGGTTGTGCCTTACCCTGCCTTCTCCTTCCTGGGTCTTGAACTTGTATGCTAGCAACTTATTTTTACTTAAAAAAATTCTTTATATTGGGTCAAGCCTAGAATCCCAGCATTTCGCAGGCTGAGAGAGGAGGATTCTGGAGCCAGCCTGGGCCAGAGTGAGATCCTGTCTCAAACAATAACAAAAGGCTGGAAACTTAGCTCAGCAGATAAGAACACTGGCTCCTCTTCCAAGGACCCAGGTTCAATTTCCAGCACACACATGGCTGCTCAAAACTGCCTGTAATTCCAGTTTCAGGGAATCCAACACCTTCACCCAAACATTTCTGCAGGCAAAGCACAAATGCCCATTAAATATAAGTAAATAAATCATTAAAAAAAAAAACGATAACAACAAAAATCACTGGAAGTATCCAGAAAGAAATGACAATAGATTTGCGGGGATTTCTGGTCTACTAACAGTTTAAGGTGGTATGGGAGAGAAATTTGACCATCTGATCCACAATTTTCAAAGGTTTATGTATTTGTTTTTGTCATTGTTAGAATTTTATTGATTTGTGCAGTTTGGTACTTTTTATTTATTTATTGGAGGGGTGTGTCCTGGAGGTCAAAGAACAACTTGCTGGAGTTTGTTCTTTCCTTTCATCATGAATATTCTGAGCACCAAACTCAGGTTGTCAGGCCTGGCAACAAGCGCCTTTACTTGCAGAGCCTTATTGCCAGCCCAGTCCTGTTTTTTTTGTTTGTTTGTTTCAACTTTTTTTGTAAAGATTTGTTGTTTTATTTCACATGTATGAGTGTGTCACTGTATGTAATATGTCCCCTGCATGTGAATAGAGCAGATGGTTTGACATCCTTAACCACCATGGAAACAAAAACTGTAACTACCTGGAGGTTTCATCTTATTCCATCCATAATGGCCCAGATGAAAGAAAGAAATGATAGCGCATGCTTCTGAGGATGTGGGGAAAGAGGAACACTTATCATTGCTGGTGGGAGTGCAAACTGGTACAGCCACTACTGAATCAGTGAGGAGGCTTCTCAGGGTTGAAAATAGATATACCTCTGAATCCAGCTCTACAACTCTTGGACATACACACAAAGGGCCTCACCTGCATCAGCACACCAATGTTCACTGCTTTTCTCTCCAGAAAGTGGAAACAGCTTAGATGTCTATCAAGAGAGGAAGGGATAATGGAAATATAATCCATTTATACAATGGGATATTATTCAGCTGTGAAAACAAAATGTAATTACAAAATTTGCAGGTAAACAATGGAATTGAAAAAAATCCTACTAAGTGAGGTAACCAAGATCAAAACAGACAAATAATGTGTTTTTTCCCACTTTATACATGGATGCTATCTTTAAATGTGTGTTTCATTTAGGATATAAACAGAGGCCAGGTTCTACAAAGGGGTTGGTAGGGTAGGGGCTCTTCAAAAAAGAGAAAATTGAATAAAGTGTTACAACAGGATAAGGGAAGATTCAATGGAGGAGGTAGGTGGGTGGGCAAAGTAAAGGAAGGTATATGGGAAGTGTGGTCATTTGAATAAGAATGGCCCCCATAGGCTAATATATTTTTATATTTGACATCAGGAAGTGGCATTTTTGAAAGTATTAGGAGGTATAGTCTTATTGGAGTAGGTACAGCTTTGTTAGAGGAAGCGTGTCACTGGGGGTCCAGACCTGCTCGCTGCTGATCTAGATGTAGAACTTTCAGCTCCTCCAGCACCATGTCTGCCTGCATGCCACCATGCTTCCCACCATACTGATATTGGACTAAGCCTCTGAAAGTGTAAGCAAGCCCCATTAAATGCTTTCTTTTATAAGAGTTGTTATGGTTATGATGTCTTTATATGGCAATAGAATATTGGCTAAAACAGGGAGGTTGAAAAGCTCTATTGATACCTGGAACTCTAGAAGTTTCCTGAAATATGCACATATATAAAATATTTAAAGATGGTTACTATGTGATGGCGAAGACAGTACTCCAGTTAGATATCATATGCTATAAAATCAAATTTCCAGGACTAGGAATATGCTACATCTTATTGAGTTGTTCCTAAAGGACTCACATAGTACACCACCCAAATATCGTATGTTATTATGTATGCTGTTGTTAAACCTTTACAACCTGACAGTAAGGCCCAATTTCTAAAGATACTGTTCACTTAAGTCTCCATTTGCCTATGTCATCAAACATGAATAAATTGAGAATTTGAACTAGAGACATCAGTACTACTGACTAGTGAGGGTTCTGTTAGGAGCTATCACAAATGCCGACTTCATATTCTCCTGGCCACACAGGACCTAGTTTTAACAGCCCTTTGTTTGAGGGGTAAGAAATCAGCAGCCTGTGTTGAAGGCTGTCTACAGCCTTCTGTGTGCAAATGCTGAGCCCACCTGCCTGACCCCCAAGCTGGCTACTCTAAAATCAGAAACTGGGTCTGTTTACTTATGTAGTGGTTAAAAACTAGCTCCATTTCGAACTGAGTGTCAAACTAAGTTATGTGAAAAAAGAAAAACATTGGAGTCAGCAAGGCTTTATTCTCAGCCTAAGGATTATTAACCACAGGATGTCTGGACTACAACCCTAAGTCATGGCCCTCAGCATTTGAGTCTCAATAGCAATCTAAAGGGAAGACTGATCCCAGAGCCACCTGGATCATTTCTCACAATTGTTCCGTACTGTATAATTGTTATTTTAAAATATTATTCAGATGCTCATTCTGCTTCTGTAATCTCACTTATCCTCGCGTGCTCTAAAAAACAAGAACAGGATAATTTCTCACATAGCAAAAATACCCCAGGAGTTGAGAAAATTGAGGTTTGTGCCTTTAAAAACTCTATCAAGCCTTCCCCTTTTGTAGTAGCTCTCAGATAGTCAAAGAAGGCTCTTGTGGCAATGTTACTATAAATAAACTTGTATTGTTTTTCAATCTTTTAACTTAAAGGAAGTTTTGTCTGCTGGTCTCACTGAGGGTCACACATGGATGATGGGTGCAAGGGCCAACTGTCCGAGAGTGACAGAGCAAGACTGCCATAGGTGATACCTGGAGAACCAGTGGACTGCAGAGAGACCCTAGAGGGCATGATTCTGCTGTGGCAAGGGATGATGGCCCTGGGGCCTTGATTGCTTGTTCTGCAGGAGTCTGAAGAGTAACAACCTGTTTATTTCTCAGGAAGGCCAGTCCCTGTGGGTCGGGAGGGGGAAACCCTTTTCAAAAAGAATACAATGAAACATTTAGTTAGAAGTCTCCCAAAGCCTGCTTAACAAACATCCTAGAAAACTGCTGAGAGGGTTTAAGAGTAAATAGATCCAGAACATCATAATTAAATTTACTTTAATTTTACCAGTTGTAGTCAAAAGAAAAAATAAAACTTAGAGAAAATATATTGGAGAGCTCTGTCTCAGTGGAGGGAAAGAAAAGAGAGGGACCACAGAAGGTAGAATGGTCTGGTTTGCTTTTTCAGGTACTTGAGGCCCTCCTGTCTTCCCCATCCCCTGCCCCCACCCCCTAGACCTCTCCCACAATACCTGCTCAGAAAAACTTGCTGGTCTCCTCCCACAGACTCTCCAGAGTGAATCTACCCACACTGGACCAGAAGTTAAGCGTTGGGGATGTAACACCCTCATGCCTTGTGCATGAGGATGCCACTGCCATCTCCAGCCATGGGAGTCCTGGCTTGCTTGCTAGTGCTATGCATAGTGGTTGGGACCAGAGCTGCCTCCCAACCTCCTAGCAAAGAGCAGAGACTTGTGAGGAAACTGCCAGGTATGGATTGACTCGGTGTGCCTGGCTGCAGGGTGGGATACATGTGGGGTGATGATGTGGCCATCAGAAGCTTTGGGAATGGCAGATAGCCCCTGAGTGAGTAGGGGATGTCAGGTTGAGTAGCACCATGGGGAGCAGTGAGTTCGGTTCTTCTCTCAAATCTACAGATTGCTGTGTGTCAGTGTATGAGGCATCTGGAGTCTCAGGATCACTACCAAGTGTAAGGCACCCCATAGAATGGATCACTGTGACAGGGAACCTCAGGCTCCTCAGCCTAAGCAGTCAGAGTGCCACTTGCTGGGTTTCCATGATTCCCATTGTTGACAAAAACTGCCTGTTGTTGGTTTCCAAGGTCACCAGGACAGTTCTTGCTCATCTTAAGCCAAAATGAAGGCTGGAGTTTGGGGGTAGGCAGAGGACTCCGCCAAAGCTCAGCTTTTGTCACCCAGTGTCTCACATGATATGGTGACAGCTTCAGGTCTTCCACTCCTCTCTTTGCCTGTAGGTGTCTTGAGGGTGGTCTTTCAGAGGCATACCTCTGTAGACCACACTCTGGGAGGTGAGGGGCACTTGTCCCAGGATCGCAGCTCAGCTGCACAGACTGGCTGGCCAGCAAAGTCTGATGGGACACTGCATTCCATCAAACAAAGCCAGAGTCTGAGGCTTTACCTCCCCGAGGGAAATATGTGTACGGGCTCTTCCTAACCTCTGCCCCCTGCCCACTGTGCCTGGGCATGGTGTGGCAATGCAGGCCACTGGCCTGATGGTGCCACACAGTACATGGTGAGCTGTTTCCCCACTGGAGCAGATGTCCCAACAGTCACTCCTTTGAACCTTGACTTTTGTACCCTGGTGGCACAGCTCGGCCTCTTTCTCCTCTACCCAGTGAAAGACCCCCGAAGAGGACCTTCCCTCGGGAGGAGACCTCCCCACCCCGAAGCCAAGGAACAGGCCGAGACCACGCGGATGCAAACTGCAAGAGGTTTATTAAGTGGACACAGGTACCTGCGGGCAACAAAGTCTTTCGGAGGACTTGCGCGCCTGCAGACTGGGAGAAGGACTTTTTATAGGAAAGAGGGCAGCAAAAAGCAATTTACAGAAGCAGAAGCGTGGTTATCAGAATGAGGCGGGGGGGGGGCATGAATGGTTTTCCTCTCAGCAAACATCCTGCTCTTATCTTATAGGTATCCTACTTTGAAGTCATCCTGCTTTGTTGTCCTTTGAAGTCATCCTGCTTTGTAGATGTCCTATCTTATAGATATCCTGTTTTCCTCTCACGAGAGCAGGCTAGCTGCTGATCCTGAGAATCTTTCAAGCAAACAGGACGTTCTCCCGGGGAGCCTGCTAGCTGCGGGTTCTGAGGAGGGGGTCTGTAGGGTCTTTCATTCTCCCCTTTTCTTTTATCATAGAGTTAAATCTTTTACTCTAAGCAGTTATGGAACCTCGGTTTCTTGTTGTTGTACCATATGATACTGATGTGTCAGTACTAGGGCCTGAATAACTGACAGCCTGTCTTTCATAAACTGGACCAAACGGTTTAAGATGCAGGGCCCAAACAGGAGTATCAGAAGGAGGACAATCAAGGGACCCATCAGAGAAGACAATAGAGTCGTAAACCAGGGAGACTTATTAAACCATCCTTCGAACCATCCTTGTTGCGATTCGAACAGCTCTTGTCTCTGTCTTAACCTCTCTCTAAGCTTTGCCATATTGTCTCTCACCAGCCCAGTGTGGTCCGCATAGAAACAACATTCCTCTTTGAGTGCTGCGCATAACCCACCCTCTTGCAAAAACAACATGTCTAAACCCCTCCTGTTTTGTAGGACTACCTCTGATAGGGAGGTTAATGACTTTTCAAGTGCGCTAACCGATTCTTCCAGCGCCTTGATATCAGTATGCATGGCTGCCTGAAGTTGTCTAAATTGGCTGGTCTCCATAAGAGCTGTGGTCCCTGTGCCTACTCCTGCCGCTATTCCCCCCATAGTGATGCCCCCCAGTAATAAGGCCAGAGTTAGGGAGGCTGGTTCTCTCCTGAATCGGGTTCTCCCTTCAAAATGACTATAGATGTATTCAGGATCATGGTATGTAACTTTGGGCCATAATTCAATTAGAACGCAATAATCAGAGGTTTCACCGAGCACAGCAGCTGAAACGCATGGGGTTAATCCAGTACTGCATGCCCAATAGGTCCCGTTGGAGGCGGCTAGGTAATAGGTTCCTCTGGACACCTTTTGGGTTGAGTTACATAAGGCCTGGTGGGTTTTGGGAATGGTCCCTATGCAAAGTCCCTGTCCAGATACTTCAGACAGGGTCAGCTTATGCTGGGGGGTGGAAGTGCAGCTGGTGGGTGCAGAGGTTTGGTTGGTGTAGTTACCTAGAACGGCCACTCCTTCATAGTAAGGGGGTCTTGAAACCAGACATAGCCAGCAATCTTGGGTCTTGTTCGGATCTGTGAAATTGAGAGCCAGATAGGCTCCTTGTACCAAGTTGACTAGTCTATCTCCTGTTCCAGGCTGACGGGGAGACAGGGTGGTGGTAGTAGTGGCAGGTGTGCTATGGGTACTATTGCTGGCTAAGGAGGTTATTGAGGTACTACGAGGTGCTGCTGGGGGTAAGACTTGTGCTGGCTGGGAAAGAGATTTTTGTTCTGGTAGGACTGGATTTGGTCCTATCGATAGCTGAGGGCCTGCATTCATCACCTGTCGGGTTAACGAAAACATAAGGACAGGATCATATCCAGAACGGTATAGGCGCAATCCCCATGATTTAGGCCCGTCCCAAGAGGCCTCTTTTCCCTGCGTAGTGAAATCTAGGACTAAGGGGTTGCATCTACCTCCTGGGGTGGCGCCCTGGACATCGGTAGCGGTAGCGATATCATAGCAAGGGCCACAAGCTTTTCCCCCGCAAGTCCAGGGTCCCCTTCCCGAGTACCCAGGCGTGGTTCCTCGTCTGAGCGTGATTAGATCCCAGGTGGAGGAGGGTTTCCAGTAAGCCTCCCCGTCGTTTCGCAACCCCATTGGGCACAGTAACCGTCCCCCGGCCCTCCACACCTCTTCTGTGTGTTTTGCCCTGGACAAACATAGAAGTCTTTGTTCCTGGTCCCATGTCGCCCCCCCCCGGGTGATGGCAGCCATATCCCGGGAATGGTTCCTGATCTGAGGGGTTCCAGGACTCTCCCACCAGATCACAGAGGTCAAAGTACAGGGTTGGGAAAGCGTCCGTCATCGTTCCCAACAGGGAGGTGGCATTGGCTACTTTTCCTGTCATGAGATTTGTAACCCTCCAGGTTACATTGAAAACCTGGTGTGGGCTATTTTCTTGTGTTGCCATTCCCAGCCTTAGTAGGGCCCATATAATGATCCAAGGGCCCCACGGGTAAGCCTTATCTTTAAGGGGTTTTGAGTGCGTTGGACTCTCCATGCCGGGGTCGCGGCGGCCTCCGCTTTTTCAGCTGTATGGGCTGCCTTAACGTGCGAGGCGTGGATCCAGGCCGTGATGCCGTCAACCTTTAGTGCCGTTGGGGTGGTCAGAAGGACAGTGTAAGGGCCCTTCCACCGAGGTTCCAAGTTTTTGGTCTGGTGTCTGCGGACCCAAACAGTGTCTCCTATCTGGAAGGGATGTGGTACCACTGGCTGGTTCAGTTGGTCTCGGTAAGCAGCGGCGAGCGGCTTCCAAACCTCTCTCTGCACAATCTGTAACGCCTGTAAATGAGCTTCCAGAGAAGGACTGTTAGCAAAATCGGCAATGTTTGAATCAAAGAAATTTATAAATGGGGGAGGAGCCCCATATAGGATTTCAAAAGGAGTCAGTCCATGAGGCCCCGGAGTGTTGCGGGCCCTGTACAGGGCCAGTGGTAAGAGGAGCACCCAGTCTCTAGTGCCAGTTGCAAGCGTTAATTTGGATAAGGTCTCCTTAATTGTTCTATTCATGCGTTCTACCTGTTCTGAACTTTGGGGTCTATACGCACAATGTAATTTCCATTCGACCCCTAGGAGTTTGGCCACCAACTGACTTACCTGGGAGACGAAGGCGGGCCCATTATCGGTGCCTAAGACTTGAGGCATTCCGTACCTGGGAAATATTTCTTCCAAGAGCTTTTTGGTTACCACCTTTGCGGTTTCGTTTTTGGTGGGAAAGGCTTCTACCCATCCTGAAAAAGTGTCTATGAACACCAAGAGGTATCTGTACCCATAGAGACCTGGCTTAACCTCCATAAAGTCGATCTCCCAATGTACTCCGGGACGATGTCCCCGTATCCGAACTCCTGGACCAAGCTTAGTTCTGCCTGCATTTACCTGAGCGCAGGCTTGGCATTCATCAGTCACTTTTTGCAGGGCTCCGTCCCTGTTCAGGAGGTATTGGCCTGACTCCTGTCTGTCCAGCAAGGCTTTCATCTTCTTTGGCCCCAGATGAGTCAATTTATGCAAGTAGTCTATCATTTTATAAGTATGTTTTGTTGGCATAACAATCTTTTCCTTGAGAACCCAATGTTGCTTTTTGGTGTCATATGTAGCCCCCATCTTCTTTAGAAGATCAATGTCCTCTTTACTATAGGGTAGTGAACTGGAGGCTTGGGCCTCTTCCGGGTTCGTCAAGGGGAGAGCTTGGGAGGTCTTGGTTGATTTTATAGCAATCTCTCGGGCAGCGTTATCTGCCAGCCTATTTCCCTTTGCCTCAGGGCTATGGCCTTTTTGATGCCCAGGGCAGTGCATAATACTTAATTTTTGGGGCAAAAATAAGGCTTTTAGGAGTGCCAGTATCTCAAGTTTGTTTTTAATTTCCTTTCCGTCTGAGGTCAGCAGCCCTCGTCTTCGATAAATTTCCCCATGTATGTGAGCCGTGGCGAATGCATATCGGCTATCCGTATAAACATTCAGTCTCTTACCTTCTGCCATCCGGAGTGCCTGGGTCAGAGCGATGAGTTCAGCTCTCTGGGCGGAGGTGCCTGCTGGTAGGGCTTCTGCCCAAATTATCTCAGTCTCTGTTGTCACTGCTGCCCCCGCCCTTCGTTCCCCATTTGCCAGGAAACTGCTGCCATCCGTATACCAAGTATAGTCAGCATCTCGGAGGGGTTGATCTGTCAGGTCCGGTCTGGTCCCGTGTGTTTCTGCGAGGATCTGGAGGCAGTCGTGGTGTTCCGGGTCCTCCGGCAGAGGGAGCAAGGTCGCGGGATTAAGAGCGACCACAGGTCCGAATTGCACCCGGTCCACATTCAGGAGCAGGGCTTGGTAGTAAGTCATGCGGGCATTGGAGAGCCAGCGGTCTGGAGGCTGCTTGACCAAGGCTTCCACCGCATGGGGTGCCAGGATAGTCAGTGGCTGGCCCAGGGTTAGTTTACCCGCGTCTTTAGTGAGGACTGCAATAGCTGCTACCATTTGCACACAGGGCGGCCACCCTGAAGAAACTGGGTCGAGTTTCTTTGAGAGATAAGCTACAGGACGCCTCCAAGGGCCCAGTTTTTGAGTTAGGACCCCTTTGGCGTAACCCTGTCTCTCATCCACGAATAAATCAAAAGGTTTGGTAATGTCCGGGAGGCCTAATGCAGGGGAGGCTAGTAAGGCTTTCTTAATGTTTTTGAAAGCCCTCTGCTGTTCCTCTCCCCAATCAAACATTGTCCCTTGTTTAGTTAGAGGATACAAGGGTGCTGCCATCTCGGCAAACCCTGGGATCCAGAGGCGGCAGAATCCCGCTGTTCCCAGAAACTCTCGCAGCTGGCGGGGGTTCCGGGGGGCAGGGATGTTAGTGATAGTTTGTTTGCGTGCCTCGGTCAGCCATCTCTGTCCATCTTTTAATTGATAACCTAGGTAAATGACTTGCTTCTGGCACATCTGAGCCTTCCTGGCTGATGCCCGATATCCTAATTGTCCCAATGTCTGTAGGAGGGACTTTGTGCCCTCCTGACATTCTTTCTCCGAAGCGGCCGCCAGAAGGAGGTCATCAACGTATTGGAGCAATGTCAGGGTGGGGTACTGGACCCGAAAGTCTGCCAGGTCCCGGTGCAGGGCCTCATCAAAGAGAGTCGGGCTGTTCTTGAATCCCTGGGGGAGCCTAGTCCAGGTCAATTGACCCGAAAGACCAAGATCTGGGTCCTTCCATTCAAAGGCAAAAAGGGGCTGGCTCTCCGGATGCAGCCGCAAGCAGAAGAAGGCATCCTTTAAGTCTAATACAGTATACCAAACGTGGGATGGTGGCAGAGTGCTCAATAAGTTATAGGGGTTGGGGACCGTGGGGTGCATGTCCTCCACCCTTTTGTTGACCTCCCTCAAATCCTGCACTGGCCGGTAGTCCCCAGTCCCTGGTTTCTTTACTGGTAAAAGGGGAGTATTCCATGGTGACCGGCAGGGAGTGAGAATGCCCTGGTCCAGTAGTCTTTTTATGTGGGGCCTTATGCCTTGATATGCTTCATGGGACATGGGGTACTGCTTGATTGAAATAGGAGTAGCTGTTGTCTTTAATTGAATGATAAGTGGAGGTTGTCGTAAAGCCATCCCCGTTCCCCCGGTCTCTGCCCATGCCAATGGAAAGTTGTTGAGCCAAGGGGCCATGTCAATTGTCTGTTGCCCCGGGGTCTCGTAAAGTCTGTATTCATCCTCCAGCCAGAGGGTCAAAATTTGGAGAGGACCTCCATCTGGGCCCGTTATCTTGGCCCCTGTGTCCTCGAAATGAATTTGGGCCCTCAGCTTGGTAAGGAGTTCTCTACCCAACAAGGGATAGGGACAGTCCGGAACGTGCAGGAAGGAATGCGTCACCTTACCGGTAGCCAGCTGAACCTTCCGATCAGTTGTCCATCGATATCTCTTGCCACCAGTGGCTCCTTGGACCCAAGCAGATCGTTCGCTGAGTGGCCCTGAAGTCTGGGTCAGGACTGAATGCTGGGCCCCGGTGTCTACTAGGAAGGTGACTGGTTGCCCCCCGACATCAAGAGTTATCCTGGGCTCAGGGGGGGGGCTCCTGGCCCTGAGTTCCCTAATCCTCTAAGGTGAGGAGGGAAGTTTGGGGCCTGGGCTTCCTGGGTCCTTTGTTTCTTCTGGGACAATCCTTAATCCAGTGCCCACGTTCTTTACAATAGGCGCATTGGTCTCTGTCCACCTTGGCCCTGAATCGTCCTCCCTTCCTGTCTTCCTCTCTATACTGTCCCTGAACCACGGTGGCCAACACCCTAGTCAATTCCTTATTTCTCTTTTTGTCTCTTTCATCCTCCCGATTTTTCATTCTCTGCCATAATCTTTCCTCTCTTTCTTCTGGAGTCTCTCTCTTATTGAAAATTTTCTCTGCCTCTTTTAGTAAGTCTTGTAAAGTATATCCCTGGAGACCCTCAAGTCTCTGCAATTTGCTTCTAATATCTGGACTAGACTGCCAAATGAAAGACATGGATACACTTGTAGCTTGCCCTGGATCTTCAGGGTCATAGGGGGTATACATCCTATAAGCATCCTTGAGCCTCTCTAAGAAGGCTGCGGGCGTCTCTTCATTTCCCTGTATTACTTGCTTAACCTGGGCCAAATTGGTGGGGCGGCGTGCCGCCCCTCGGAGACCCGCTATAAGCAGCTGGCGATAGAGGCGTAGGTGTCCCCTACCTGCAGCTGTGGTGAAGTCCCAATCAGGTCGCGTCAGAGGGAAGGCCTCGTCAATTTCGTTAGGCAAAAGGGTTGGGCGACCGTTGTCGCCTGGAATGTTTCTCCGAGCCTCCAAAAAGACTCTTTGCTTTTCCTCTGAGGTCAGCAGGGCTTGCAAGAGTTGCTGGCAATCATCCCAGGTGGGCTGGTGGGTGACTAAAATAGATTCAATCAGGTTAGTCAGCGCCACTGGATCCTTGGAAAAAGGGAGGTTATGCTGTCTCCAGTTGTATAGATCTGAGGCAGAGAATGGCCAGTATTGCTGCTGGCCATTCGGGCCCTCTCTCAAGGGTAGAGCATGAGAAGTGGAATCCGGGGGTGGCTCGCGCCTTCCCCGGAGTCTTCCAGCCATGGGCGAGGGGGCTGGGGAGACTTGTGCGGGCTGTCCGCCAGCCACCGCAGCCTCCAACCCTTCCGGACTCTCTGGATTCTCTGGATCTGCATAAGGAGGGGGTTCTTCTGATAGAAGGTCAGTAAGGGGAGAGTCAGGGTTCGGAGGAAGGACGGGAGGGGGTGTAGGGGTAGGTTTCGGAGGTTTTTCTTTGGGAAACTTCTCCTTAAGGATAGTGGGGTATAGGGAAGAAGAGGGTGGGGCAGAGGAAGGTGCAGGAGGAAGAGGTACGAGCGGTTGGCTCCCCGGAGGAGGGGGAGCCTTAGGGGCCATAGGGGTAAGAGGAGGTTGGGGTCTGTTAGAGATGACAAAGGGCTTGACCCACGGGGGTGGGTCACATGCCAGACTTTCCCAGGTAACGATGTAGGCGCGTTGATCAGGGTGTCCATGTGGTCCTGGGCTGAACACCTTTTCCTTAACCTGGGAAATAACATTAAGATTGAAAGTGCCGTCTCTTGGCCATTCCACCCCAAGGGTAGGCCACCTGGACGAACAAAAGATCACCCATTTCTTCTTTCGAACCTCGACTGACTGGTTGTTGGCTCGGGCTCGGACATCAGGCCAGTGATCTAAGGTAAGACTTAAGGGGGTGATTAGAGTTTGTCCCATCTTCTCGAAGAGAAGGGAACCAGATATAAAACAAAAAAAGACACACAGAGACAGAGACAGAACAAACGCGCAGCGCGGCTCCGGCGTAAAACCGAAAGCAAAGACGGAGATTCCGAGGGTCCCTCTTCTCCAGATAGAACTACGTATCCTTCGGATATGGGCTGAGCTCCGAAAAATCGGGCTCCAGAAGTCCTTGCGGACTGACCCTGGGGGCTCGGGTAGGCTCCAGAAACCCTTGCGGGCTGACCTCCGAGGGCCCGGGGTCCTGATGCCCTTGGAACGTCTTCCAGGGCTGCGGGGGAGAAGTCCAGGCTCGTCAGCCCCTTCTAGCCTCCGCCAGAAACAGCGCACCCAGATCTGAGTGTACAGAACTACAGAAGACAATTCAACAAAGAACACGGAAGACACAATCACAGACAACCGAATCGGAGCTGGCCAGCTTACCTCCCGATGGTGAGTCGGTGGTCCCTGGGCGAGGGGGGGGTCTCAATTCCCGGCCAATGCACCAAATGAAAGACCCCCGAAGAGGACCTTCCCTCGGGAGGAGACCTCCCCACCCCGAAGCCAAGGAACAGGCCGAGACCACGCGGATGCAAACTGCAAGAGGTTTATTAAGTGGACACAGGTACCTGCGGGCGACAAAGTCTTTCGGAGGACTTGCGCGCCTGCAGACTGGGAGAAGGACTTTTTATAGGAAAGAGGGCAGCAAAAAGCAATTTACAGAAGCAGAAGCGTGGTTATCAGAATGAGGCGGGGGGGGGGGGGCATGAATGGTTTTCCTCTCAGCAAACATCCTGCTCTTATCTTATAGGTATCCTACTTTGAAGTCATCCTGCTTTGTTGTCCTTTGAAGTCATCCTGCTTTGTAGATGTCCTATCTTATAGATATCCTGTTTTCCTCTCACGAGAGCAGGCTAGCTGCTGATCCTGAGAATCTTTCAAGCAAACAGGACGTTCTCCCGGGGAGCCTGCTAGCTGCGGGTTCTGAGGAGGGGGTCTGTAGGGTCTTTCACCCAGTTGATGGCAGCTCAGCTCAGGCTCCCAGGAAGGGGCAAGTGGGGGCGAGTAACTCAAGTACCTTTCTAACTCAGCAGCTGGGGGCTCCTGGAACTTTTTCTTTTTCCTTTTTTTTTTCCGAGACAGGGTTTTTCTCTAGCTATGGAGCCTATCTTGAAGCTAGCTCTTTTAGATCAAGTTTGGCTTGAACTCACAAAAATTTACCTGCCTCTGCCTCCCAAGTTCGGGGATTAAAGGCATGAGCCACCACTGCCTGGCCTGGAACTTTTTTTGGTGAATGGAAGTGGACTGGAAGGTTGAGTGTGTGTGCCATTCAGCTGCTATGACAGCATTTGTCAGGAAATCAGCACCCTCTTTGAGCCTCGGCTTGCATATTAGTGCTTCCCCAGCAGCCAAATGGCCAGTGACAGGGGACCATATCAATTTTAGAAGATATTGTTCCCTGTGTCTGGTGTCAGTGATCTCAGGTCCAGAGGAAAGCACAGACCCTCTCTGTGCTCCAGGCAATGAAGGTGGATTGGTGGAAATGCACCAGCCCTGCCCCACCCAGGGAGTTTACAGGCCAATAAACTGCATCCTATTCCTTAACTAGATGGGCCTGGCAATGAAAATACAAAGACATGGCTGACTCTCTCTGGGAACATAAATCACCAAGCAGGAGCTGGCTGGACCTAAGGGTTCTGGAGCAGGGCTAGGCCCCAACCACACTGGCCACTCCTGGTAGGCAGGGCAATCTGGGTTCTGGGTTCTCAGTAGGGGTAGAGAGTAGCCTCCAGTGGTTTTCAAGTTCCCTAATTAATTTTCCATTAACACAGTTCCTCATGTTATGGTAACCTCTAACCATTAAATTATTTTTATTGCTACTTCTTAACTGTTATTTTGCTAGTGTTATGAATTGTAATCTAAAATATCTGTGTTTTTGAAGGTCTCAAGGCTGATGGGGGTGTGAGGGCTCCATTAGACCATGATCTGATACTACCTCCTCAGCATATACCATATACTGTGTTGTCTCAAACCACATCCCACACTGTGTTTCCCTTATTACCTGCGTAACTCACAACACAGGCTCCTATAGGCCCTGTGACACTGGAATGGGATCACAGGGTTGGATTTGCTGTTGCCTGAGGCCCCCAAAGTCCAGGTATCTGGGTTGTGCTGGCTCCTAGTGGACAGTATGGGTGGATAGATCAAATGTCAGCTCAGCTGATTCAGGGCCATTTCCCTTCCCCACCTCATACAACCAGGCATTTGCCTCTCCATCCTGTGGAATGTTGTGTCTTTCCCCAGTCACTCTCCTGATGAGAGGACTTGTGTGAATAGCTTGACCTTTTATCTTGCTCAGACTAAATCACAACTGTTGCTTTTGGGTCATGGTTGCCCTGAGGCCACTGACTAGACAGTTCTTGGTCTTCTTTGGTGCCTCAGGAAGCTTCCAGCATTGTATTGCCTCCATAGAACATGGCAGCAGGAGAACTGTAGGTCAGGATAGAAGATCCCTTACTGTGAGGCCCACTAAGGGACAAACAAAATCTTCCTGGCTCCATGGGACACAAGCTTCATGGATACTTTTGAGGACAGTCTCTCGGGCTGTTGGAATCTTGGTGGGATGACTCTGGAATGGGCAGCACTGGTATTGGTTTAGGTTGAATGGACATTTGGGCATTGAATGTAGGCTATGCATCTGCAGAATGGCAAGTGACATGTTAACCAGTCCATCTGAATCTAAGGAAGGAGGTCTAACCAGCAGGACTACCTGCTCCTGTCCTGGCCCCCGAGCCCATCTGTGCCTCTGATGGTCATTGTTAGGTCCTAGCAGGGAAATCTGGGTGGTGTGTCCCTAGGTGTGAGGTCTTTGGGTCTCCTCATGAGCTGGGCACCATCTGGGTAGGGGAGAGATATATGGCTACCTGTGTCTAACCACCCTAGAACTCCAGTTTCTTACCTCTCAGGATGGGTGACTATCTCCACTTGACTGTGATTCTAGCTCTGGTTGGCTCACATGGCCCCTCTGACATCCCCTAGCCAAAGCATGGTCCTCATTTGTGAAATGGGGACCCCAGGTATAGGAGTTTAAAGCTTCAGACATTCCAGGCAGGTGCTGTACCATAGAGCTGCCCCCACCCTTCTTGACATTTTCAGATCTTTCAGCTACCAGGAGTGCTGCTGTGTGTCAGGGCACACAGATGTGAGTCCATTCCACCTTGATTAGAGGTCAGAGAGTTTGAGCTTGTTTTGCTTTTTCAAAGTTGTTGACAACAAGTGACTACAAAACAAGAGGTCCTGACCTAGAGTGACTAATTGGTATTTTAACTACAGAGGTGTATCAGCTTCATCTTGAACAAAGATCAGAGGTGCTCTGTTTATTTGTTTCATCATGTTGATGAAGTCTGTTGCCTCCCCCTTTACCTCTTTGGAGTGGGGTGTGAAAAGACATATGGAAAATAAAGGAGTGGTTCAGTATTCACGAAATTTCCCTCCTGATGCTCTTCTGTGGTTTATCTTTTATTTCTCTCTCATCTCTGTTTCTCTTTGCTTAATAATTCTAATCATCACACTCCTACCCTGGAATGTGTGAATCCAATCTAGGCTTCTCCTAAGCAGCTGTGTCTCTTCCATATCATCCTTGGAAGACAGCTTCCTCCTTCAGGACAGAGAAAGAAACCTTAACACACACCACTGACAGAGTTGAGGCACTCACACCCCTGGGCTCTTACTGAAATAGTCTGCCCACTCCTGGTTTGAACATTGTCTGGCAGAACCCCAAGCCCCAGGAGCATGGCCCTCACTTGCCTGCCACAGCTTTGCTAGTTTGCAAAGCAAAGTATGGGCCTTCAGCATGCTACTTTGAAGAATCTGTTTCACAACTTTCCATTTCATCCACAGAGGCCCCAGGCCCTGAGCCTAGCCAGCAAGAGCAAGTGGTCTTTGGCTGCGGGGACACCATGGAGCTGTTCTGCTCTGTGCCTGGAGGTGCTAGCACAGGCTGCACTGTCTGGTCTAAGGATGACACAGAGCTGATAGCTTCCCACCACATCCTGGTGGGGCCCCAGAGGTTACAAGTGCTGAACATTCTATTGTAATAATAGCGGCAGGGCTGCGTCCCCGACACCCGGCCGCCCGCATGGCTAGCTTATGCCCCGAAATAATTACACGGAAACTGTATTCTTTTAATCACTGCCTGGCCCATTAGTTCCAGCCTCTTATTGGCTAGCTCTTACATATTGATCTAACCCATTTCTAATATTCTGTGTAGTACCACGAGCTGGCTTACCAGGAAAGATCTTAACCTGCGTCTGTCTGGAGTGAGAGAATCATGGCGACTCCTGACTCGGCTTCTTTCTCCCAGCGTTCTGTTCTGTTTACTCCACCCACCTAAGGGCTGGCCTATAAATGGGCCAAGGCAGTTTCTTTATTAAATGAAAGTAATTCCTCCATCAGAACGTCTCCCATGACAATGCTGGGTTCTACATGTGCCAGCAGCAGCTCACTCAGGATGTCCTGTGCCGCTTCACTGTGCATGTGACAGGTAAGTTCTTGGTGGCTGGGGCTGACAACTGTGTTGAGCAGCTGCATTGCTAGGGAGGTCAGGGCAGTCCTAGGCAGCATGGCTCCAGTATCCCTCACTCAAGAGTGTTGCTGGCTTAATTCCCCACATCAGAGGGGATACCTCCAATTCTGTGCTATTTGAATGAATGGCCTTGCAAAGGCAGGGAGCAGTGGTCCCTAAAGATGGAGAGCAGTGTATTCTGAAAATAGGGAGCAGCAGGTCTGCAGATGTAGGAGCGTCACAGGACCACTGCTTGCTTATAACTATTGCGGATGCTCCATCCTCAGGAGATGAAGAAGATGGAGAGAATGTGGTTGAAGACACAGGTAAGATCAGAGCCTAGGCATACTGAGCTGGTCAGGATCAGGCTGCTTCCTTCCTGTAGTCCTGTTGTTAAGGGGCACTTCTACAGGTAGACAGTGCTCCAGGGGCAGTGAGGAGGCAGGGCTGCTTGGCAGGGATTTTGATAAGTTCTGGTGGGAAGGAACGTGAGTAAACCAAGCAAGGTGCTCAGGTTGTCACTGACGAGTACATAGATCCAGGGATTCATGCTGTCTGGGTTTCTTTCCTGCCTGGTTCCCATAATCATTAAGTCCCAAAGAAATCAAACAGAGGTCTACATTAGTTATAAACTGATTGGCCCATTAGCTCAGGCTGCTTATTAACTCATAACTTATATTAGCCCATTATTCTTATCTGCATTAGTCACATTGCTCAGTACCTTTTACAGAGAGGCATTCACATCTTGCTTCTTCTGTGTCAGGGCCAGGATGGCAGAAAGAGCTTTCCTCTTCCCAGAATTCTGTTCTCATTGACCCACCTCTATTTCTGTCCAGTTGTCCTGCCTATACTTTCCTGCCTGGCTACTCACCAACCAGCATTTTATTAAAATACAAGTGACAGGGTAGAAACCATTGTTCCACAGCAGATTCACAGAACTAGTGGCTGTTGCTGCAGACCAGCAGGAGGGGAGCAGTGCCATGCTGAGGCATACATTGTAAAGGGGGCACCACAGATTTGGTGTGAGTATATAAGTGCACATGGCAGTGCCCATGGTATGGGCTAGAACCATGGAGAGAGAGAGAGAGAAAGAGAGAGAGAGAGAGAGAGAGAGAGAGACCATCCGTAGTACTACGTGTACTATTACACTGCACCTGTATTGTGGAGCCTGCACTAAAGGACCATCCACGAGCCAGGCAAGGGCCTGGAGGTTTAAATACACAAAGACACACAGATGAAGACATGGGTCATCCTTGAAACAAGAATTCCCCTTTACTGTGTACCAGAGCCACTTATATATGGATCATTAACTGGTAGCCATGCCCCAGGCAAACCCACCAAAAACTACTCTCCTGCCATCAGGAACTCCTGAAGGTCTCATTCTCAGAGCAGCTACAAACACAGGAAAAACAAGTTGTTTTGCTCAGACAGAGCAGCTGCAAGCATAACAAGTTGTTTACAGGAAATTCAGGGTCTGGCAGAGAGAGAGAGAGAGACAACATCATGGGTCCAGACATTGTATGTGGAGTGGTTATGACTCTGAGACTAGGCTGCTGTTAACTGAGTCCTCAGACCACCTAGAACCTTCTGGGGTACAGTGGACAAGGGACTGAGAGGAATCAGAGTGACAACTTAATGGGAAAACAGGGTAATGTGTCTTATGAGTGTGCGGGAGAAGAGAGAAGGTATAGGGACTTGTTTGAGGTTTCACAACCCTCATAGAAATGGACTTAGATTCTAGGACTGAAGCCATAAAAAGGTAGTAGTCCTGAGAAGTGGGTCAGTTTCTTATTTTCCCTTTCAACTTTGGCTATCAGGATGTTCAGAGCAGAATTTATAACCCAGTTGGTCTCTAGCTTCTGCCCCAACAATTACCAATGTGTTTGTAATTTCCTGTTTTCTTCTGTCATCCTGGCCTTCTCAGGTTGTATTTAGTGTTTTTGCACCATAAACACTTAGGTAAGGTGCCTGAAGGGTCATCTTCTTGACCTTACCTGGCATTAGGCACCATTAAGTCGCTGTAGTCTCCCATTGTGGCACTCTTCTCTCAAGCCTACTGGCCAAATTTGGAGCCTGGAGGGACACCTCACCAGTGTCTACACACTTTTCTCCTACTTCATATGACAGTTCCTCCTCCCAGAGTTGCATAGGGTTCTCTGATTGAGTCACTGTGGAAGACCCTGCCCCTGCCTTTGTTCTCTGTTCTGGAAATTTGTTGCCTCCCTCAGCTTCCTCATGAGTCCAAACAATATGGCATCCTGTTGCTGGTTGCTTTTGCTCTACTCTTTGAGAGCCCACCGCCCAGCTCCAAATAAACACATGGACACTCTTTAGTTATGATTGTATGACCTTGACTTGGCTTATTTCTAGCCAACTTTTCTTAACTTAAATTATCCCATCTACACTTTGCTTCTGGGGTTTTATCTTTCTCTATTCTATATTCCTTTCTTTACTTCTTACTCTGTGGCTGTGTAGCTGGGTGACTGGACCTTTGCATCCTCCTCTTTCTTTTCTTGTTCCTTCTTAAACTTTCTCCTTCTCTTTATCCTCTCTGCCTGCGAGCCCTGCCTGTTTCCCTCTCTTGCCCTACTATTGGTCATTTAGCTCTTTATTAGACCAGACAGAGTAACACAGCTTCACCAAGTTAAGCAAATACAACATAAAAGAGTGAAACACATCTTTGCATCATGAAACAATTGTTCCACAACATATAAAAATGTAACTCATCTTCAATTGATATTCCACAACAGCATCCTCCACCCAGCCAAGAGGAAGGAGGGAACTCAGTGGAGGGGAAGCATGACCTGAAGGGTACCTGCCTTCACTGGGCACTATACAGGCTGACTCAGGTTTGGTGTACTGGTGGAATGACCTGGCCTAGTTGCCTCCCAGGATCTACATCCTACTGGGTTCTACTTCCTGGGTCCCTACACCTGTGAGTCTGACTCAGAGGGAGAGAAGAGAATAGCCCAAGACTGAGAGTTGGGTAGCTGTGGATGCAGTGTTCAGACAAAACAAAGGAGTCTCAATACAGATGAGGGATGAGGCTTGAGGGGGTGCTGGTAGGGTAGCTTCGCAAGGGTGTACTGATCATGCTGTTATGAGCACTTCTGCCATCAGGGGCCCCTTACTGGACTCGGCCAGACCGTATGGATATGAAACTGCTGGCTGTGCCAGCCACCAGCACTGTACGCTTCCACTGTGCAGCTGCTGGCAACCCCACCCCCTCCATCTCCTGGCTGAAGAATGGCAAGGAATTCCGAGGGGAGCATCACATGGGGGGCATCAAGGTAAGTCTGCGAAAGGGGCACAGATAGGTCGAGCCTGAATACAGAGGGTATAGCCCATATCATTTGTCATTGATCAGCCTTGACAAAAATACCTCTTGCCTGGGTAGGGGCATGAGATTTTAGAAATAGAAGTAAAGTAAAAAGTAATAAAACTGAAACCATAGAAAAGTACCAGGAGGGCATTCCAGTGAATACTGAAATTTTCCCTGTTTAGTTTTCCTTATATGTTTATATTCAAATACAAAAGGAGAAGGCGACAACAAAAGACTTTTTTAACTTGATACAAACTACATGTAAAACAGTTAATTACTTTAACACTTTGAGGTGTCAAGTCATTAGCATTTTGTTGTTTAAGTAGCGAAGCCACTCTAGACCAAGTATCCTGAAAGCAGTCACTTCCTAAGTAACCTTATATTACAAAAGAAAGAGCAGAAGTATGTTTGCATAGCCTAACTATCTGTCAGGATGAAAACAGGCTCACATTTTTGGGCATCCACAGTCACTCACCTACTAAGTTTACCTGCAGCTTGGGCACCAGCACTGGAGCCTGGTCATGGAGAGTGGCTACTATACCTGCATGGTTAAGAACAAGTTTGGGAGCATCCAGCAGACTTACACACTGGATGTACTGGGTAAGAGCCAGACTGGGTGACTAAAGCAGGTCAGCCTCAGGGGATTGGACCCACTGCACCTGACCTGTCTGTGTCTTACAGAGCACTTCCCACATCGGCCCATTTTGCAGGCTGAGCTGCCAGAAAACCAGACAGCCACCCTAGGAAGTGATGTAGAGTTCCACTGCAAGGTGTACAGTGATGCCCAACCACACATCCAGTGGCTGAAGCATGTTGAGGTGAATGGCAGTAAGACAGGCCCGGATGGCAAGCCCTATGTCACTGTACTCAAGGTGGGCTCTGTTGTTGGCAGCTGGTTGGGTGGATGGGTTAGCTGGAAGTGCCTTGCCCTGGTCCTTAAGTCCCTCTTTGGCTGAGGAATACCTTGGGACTGGGACCCATGTGTTGGAGTTTCTGTGAAGGGGCACCTGAGTCTCAGAACTTATCACCTGTTCTGAGCTGCAGGCAGGCTCTGTGTTACTTGTGCCCTCCCGTAGGACTTGTTTCCCTGTTTGCTCTGAGGCTTGGGTCTACAGAAGGCTTCTCTTGGGTGATAGTTTTGGTGCTCAGGACAGGAGGATGTCTGCTGTACTAGTGCCCTCTGACATCAGAGGACTAGCTGTCCACTCTCCCGCTGCCTGCACTGTAGCACTAGCTCCACCCTGCCTTGACGAGCTCTTCCTGCCTCCCTCTGCCTGGAGCTTTGCTTCATAGCCTCAGGTGGGGGCCACGTGAGAGAGAGAGAGAGTTTGGGCTTTGCAGCACAGGAAAGAGAGACTTGGAGGTCTGATGGGAGAGAGGAACAGGTGTTGGCAGGAGTTGGTATCCTGGCTGTTGGGAGAGACCACTAGGGCCATGTCCAGTGTACCTCCCACTGTGGGTGTGTGGTTTCGTGAGCACAGGCTGATGTGATATGACCCTTGGGATGAAAATTTGAAGAGTATGGGTTCCCTTTCTCTCTCTCTCTCTCTCTCTCTCTCTCTCTCTCTCTCTCTCTCTCTCTCTCCTCTCTCCTCTCTCTCTCTCCTCTCTCCTCTCTCTCTCTCTCTCTCTCTCTGTGTGTGTGTGTGTGTTTCTCTCCCTCTCCATGTGTATATGTGTGTGTGTATGTGTGTGTGTGTGTGTGTGTGTAGGGAGAGTGGACATGAAGGAGGCCAGTCTTTGAAACCACACCCACCACTGCCTTTATGTGCCTCACTTCAGGCAGCTTTCCAGTGCTTCCTTCCCCAACCCATTCTTTGGCATCTCCCTTGCCCTGTCTTGTCCTCATTTTCTTCTAGAGATGTCCTGGATCAGTGACAATCTGAAGGCAGATGCACACCTTTATCTTTCAGTGTGTCAGAATGGGATGGGGCAAGAACATTTGTTGAACCATCAATTTCATAAGCATGGCTGAGAAGGCATTTTGGTGGTATGTTCACAGTCCTCAAGTAGGTGATAACTGACCCACCTCTGACTCATCTTCTGCTTCTGATGCCTTGATAATACTGGTAGCTCCCAGCCAGCACTGACTTCCTACCTCCTTCAAAGCCCCTCAGGTCTGTGCTGTTCTCTTGCTTAGAAGTTTTCAGAACCTTCCAGGGGCTGAGCCCTGTGCTGCTTCAGAACATCAACTTCCCACCATTCTCTGGCTGACACCAATTTCCTCTGGTTTTCTCTCCATACATCTGTCTGCCCATCTTTTTTTCTGTACTAACTCTGCATGTTGCTTCTTTGTGGCACCATGCTGCCCAAGTGCCCAATGCTTACCTTGGGACAGGGAACTATCCACCAATAGAGGGACTGGTTTTATGCTCTGTGCCTTGGTTCAGGATGCAGAGGGCATCCATTGCAGTGGTAGAGCTGTAGGTGTCAAGGTGGTAGCAGAGGTGGCATTTTCCTTGAAGCCTGTCTGATCATCTCTGTGTGGATGGTGCTGTGGTACCCAAAGGGATGTGCTGGTGCTTGCCTATTGATTTCTGTTCTCTCTTTGTAGACATCAGGCGTTAACACAAGCAACAAGGAGCTAGAAGTTCTGTCTTTGCGCAATATCACCTTTGAGGACTCAGGGGAGTACACCTGTCTGGCAGGCAATTATTTCAGATTTTCCCATCACTCTTCATGGCTGGAGGTACTGCCAGGTATTTGTTGTTGCTGCTGCTGCTCCATTTGTCCTCTTATGGTGCTGGCTCAGAACATAACAAAGCTGCCAGGGACAGGGACAGCAGGGGTGCACTTATGACTTACTGCAATCCATCCTGTGGTAATCACCCTGGCCTTGTGCTTGGTATGGGAGTGTCACCCTTCCTCATCTTGATCTTGCAAAGGCCTCCCCCATAGTCCTCTAGTTGGATTTCTACAGTCTAGCCTTGAGGCTCTGGCATCTCCTGGGAGCCTTGGTGGTGGTGTGGATGCTTCTGGCTCTGCCAGGCTTCTCTCCTGAGTCTGGTCCCTGCTGGCTCATAGATATTTTGGGCTACCAATGTGAGTTGGGGACATAGGTAACCAAACTCTGAGTATCCCAGTAGCTTTGCTCCCCAACAGGTACCTAGAGCTCAGGGCAATGGGAGGTCCCACAAGGCTGGATGAGGCCCCAACTTTTATGTCTTTGCAGCTGAGAGAGAGCTGGCAGAGAGCAGTGCAGCTGGCAGGTTATCTGCAGGCACCATCAGCTTCTGGGTGGGCTTCTCCATCTTAGTCTTGACTGCAGCTGTGACACTCTGCTACCTGCGTAGAGTCTCAAGAAAGAACCTGGGGGCTCCCAGTGTTGACAATAGCTTCTGCTTCACACCTGAGCAAAGGTAACTGAAAGTAGATACCAAGTTTTGATCTCTCTGTTGTACCTTGAACGTCCTAAATTCCCAGCAGTACCTGTGGCCTGCTTAGTACTCATTTCTCTGCAGTCAGATGAGCTGACCCTTCCATATTCCTATCCTCCACACGGATCCCAAGTTACTCAAAACAACTTTGAGTCTTCAGTAACCACTGTTTTAGCATCCCTCTTCTTGGCTCTACATACTGCCTCACATGGACTTGACCTTGCTACTCCTGGGAGTTACACCACTTCAATCCTTTCCCAAATACCAGCATCCATTGTCTGGCACCAACCTGTCCTCAATGATTCAAGCAGGTGACCTCCATGAACTCTGACATACCCTTGGTCCACATCATCCACCCAGTTTCAAGAGAACATACTGTAATGGCCAGTATTTCTGAGCTTGAGCTGCCAGCCAACCCAAAGTGGGAAATATCTAGAACTCAGTCAGTGCTGGTGGGGTTTTATGTATACTTGGAGGAGGTTCTGTGGCTGGGGGCTAGATGGCTACCAGGCAGAGGCCTGTTGGAGGTGGGGTCCAGGGTGAAATTCAGGTTACTCTGTCTTCATGAGCAAGAGCCCATTGCCAGCTATGAATGCAGTGGCACAGGGCCATGAGGGCTGGCGGTCCTGGGCACATACTCACTGCCTCTGCTTCTTCGGACAGGCTGACACTTGGTAATTCTCTAGAAGGCTGCTTTGGCCAGGTTTTTATGGCAGAGGCTGTTGGCTTTAACATGGACAACACTGTCAAGCCTGTCACTGTGGCTGTGTAAATGCTGAAAGGTGAGGAGGGAGAGAAGTAGCGCAGGGCAGTGGGGGCTGCAGGGCCACCACCTGACATTCCCGCTTTCAACACAGATGGTGCCAATGACCAGGACTTGTTGGACATGGTGTCTGAGATGGAGATGATGAAAGTTATTGGCAAGCACAAGAACATTATCAACCTGCTGGGGGCCTGCACACAGGGTGGTAAGTACAGCAGGTGGGTGGACAGTTAGATCGGGACCCCTGAGTCACACAACATCTCCGAGGTATCTGTGCTTCCAGGACCATTGTATGTGCAGATGGAATATGCTGCCAGGGGCAACCTCTAGGAGTTCCTGCAGGCACAAAGGGCCCTAAGCATGGAATATGATGGTGACTCCAGGCTGCCAGAAAAACAGCTTACCTGCAAAGATCTAGTGTCCTGTGCCTATCAGGTGGCCCGAGGTACCTGGCTTCTCAGAAGGTGAGCAGAGCTAGGGCACAGGCGAGGTAGGGTCTTTCTGAATGGAAGAGTGGATGTCAAGCTTGCTTAGGCTAGGGAGCTGTCAGTTTAGCACAGGTTCCTTTCATGCCTCTTCGGTGTATTCACAGAGACTTGGCTGCCAGAAACGTGTTGGTGACTGAGGACAATATGATGAAGATTGCAGATTTTGGCCTGGCCCGTGATGTGCACAATCTGGAATACTACAGGAAGACCACAGATGTGAGCCCCATTCCAGGGTGGTTTGGGTACGGTGCTCCACCAGGGGACACCTGACAGCCAACAACTCTCCCTCTGCCTAGGGCCGGCTACCTGTGAAGTGGATGGTACCAGCTTCCCTGTTTGACGGAGTCTACACCCACCAGAGTGATGTGTATGTGTCCCAACATAGGATGGGGATAGCAAGACTCAAGTCACACCTATCACAGCCTTTAGGGTTCTTGCCCACTCAGGCTGTATTCTGTCTTCTCATTTGAGACAACAGCATAGCCCTACCATGCCTCTCATCCACATACCCTTCCTTGCCCATTGGTAACCTGTCCTGTTGTAAAACTGCTACAGTTATAGACCAGGAGTAACAGGCCTCTGCCCTCACTCCCATACAGATGGTCCTTTGGAGTCCTGCTCTGGGAGATCTTTACACTGGGGGGCTCACCATATCCTGGCATCCCAGTGGAAGAGCTTTTCAAGCTATTGAAAGATGGCTACCACATGCACAAGCCTGCCAACTGCACACATGACCTGTGAGCAGAGCATTCCTTACTTACTCCTCTAACTAATCCCTGGGAGTGGCTGGTTTCCTACCAGGGCTCCTGGTAGCCTTGGGTGAGGTAGGGATGGACAACAGGCCAAGAAACCACAGGCTGTGCTGGCTGCAGCAGGTGGAGGTTCCACTGAGATCTAGAAAGTGGGGATTTGTGAACAGGGTCCCTCAGTCCAAGGAGCATATTGGGGAAGGTAAAGTGTTTTTATTTTTCATCCCCAGAGATAACTCTGAGGGACTTCCTCCAAGAGATAAGCAAGTATAAAGAGGTAGGAGAGTGAATTGAAAGGCCTCAAAAAGTAACTGGAACTCTTAAAGCAACAAGGCATGGAAGTAACAAGGAAGACAGCCAAAGATTTTGTGCAGGAGGGGGTTTAAATGTTCCAGACTGGGAACAAACCAAGTCTGATTAAAAGGAGTATGTGTGTCTTCATCCCCAGAGATGCTCTGAGGGATGCCCTCTGGAAGATTAGCCAGTAGGGAAGAAATAAAGAGGAGGCAGGAACGTGAATTGAGGGCCTCAAAAGATAGAATGTGTAGAGATATATGTTATTGTGTTGATTGTGTTGTCTTTTGTGTTCTGGACTGGAGAAAGACATTTGATTCTGGGAACTGCTACAAAAGGTATTTTGACTTTAAAATACAGGCCTAAGGATTTGATACTTTGGAAAAGAGGTTCAGCTTTTGTCTCCACAGAGGATGAGAATCTGTGGATTCATTGCACATTTATGTGGTGTAAATCACTGAGAACTCCTGAAATGTTGATGTAAAATACTACCATGAATGCAGTGCCCCTGCTCAGCAGGAAGTAGCCAGACAGGTTGATGATGCCCAAATTCCCTAAAAAATTGATAAAGTAGGGCCCCTTCAATGGTTCCGGTGCAGGAGCAGTGAGCTTGCTTCCCCGAGTTCTGCTCCACTCCATGCAGCAGTTTGGATCCAGAGTGAGTGCGGCTGGGGCCAGAAGGCAGCTGGAGCAGAGCTTTGCCACCACAGCTACTGCTGCCAGACTTGCTCTCTCACAGACTGTGCAGACAGCTGAGACTGTCAACCAGCTTGCTGAAAGAGTCAGCAATGCATTGGACATTCAAAATGATCTTATTGGAAATATTCAATTGGGCATATTGACCTTGAACCAAGAAGTAGCTCTGGTTCAGGAGCAAGTAGATTATCTTTGGACTTTTCAACAGTTGTGAGTTACTCATGCACTGTATTGTGTGCTTCTGCTACTGTTATGGAATTCAACCATCATATGAGAGGGTTTGGAATACTGCTTTTGTTAATTTTACCATCCAGTTAGTGCATGCTAGATGGTTACAGTGCTGGTCTAGCTCCTTGGCACTGTCAGTCCTGGGGATACTTGGTTTAGGGCTATGTGTCTGGGTAGCCACAGATGGGCAATACTTTGGCAGCAGGATGCTACTTAATACAGGGAATATTAGATGGCTATTCCCCATGACAGGCAAGGTATTATAAAATAAAATGGGGGGAGTTGTTGTGATCCAGCTGCCCTCACTCCCCCTGACCCACAGGGGAACTTCCTTGTGGTCTGTTATTGACAAGGATGTTTGTGTTCTTTCTGGCCAGTGGGTCTCCACAGAAGGAGAAGAGGTATAAAAGGTTGCTGGGCAAAACAAAGGTTGCTGTGCTTCCACCTGAAAAGAAGCCTCTGTGTCTCAATCCCGGCACCCCCCACCAGTCTCAGCTATCCAGGCTGCGCTGGCTGCAGCACCAGTGACTGGGGTTCTGAGCATTTGGTCTATCACCACTGTCATCGA
Source organism: Chionomys nivalis (assembly GCF_950005125.1). Lineage (NCBI taxonomy): Eukaryota > Metazoa > Chordata > Mammalia > Rodentia > Cricetidae > Chionomys > Chionomys nivalis. The sequence continues at coordinate 136,773,113 of NC_080087.1, forward strand.
AACCTCGCTCGAGCCTGGGGAAAGAGTACATTGGGGCAAGGCATTGTCAGCATGGTGTGTGGAGTGGGGTTCATAATGGGAGAAGGACTATGCACACAACCATGTGCATCAACTGTCAGGGTCACAGGTATAATTTATGTCATCTCTTTTTATTAATTGTTACATGCATGTGTGTGGGAACTGCAGCCCCGAGTTGCTATCCCTGCTCCCATTTGAGGTGCTTATCTGCAAGGAAAACATAATAAATTCCCTCTGCTCCTGGAGCGGGGGAAGGAAGGAATTTTGAGTGCATGGTGACCATTCCTTGATCCCTGCCAGGGTCAGGTTACAGTCCCTTCGCAGCCCCCTCCTCATTTGGTGCCATGGTATAAAACCAGCCCAGCAGACTATTAAGGAAGCTGTTCCACCTCAACCTCATGCTCTGTGTATTCATTCAACCTGGACACCCTCCACTGAGACTCTTGGTTCCAGCCCACGCTGGTGTGGCATCTGGAGGTCCCAACCGAGATCAGAAAGTGAGGTACAGTGGACTGGGTCATCCTGTACACCAGTGGGGATGGATTGGGGAGATATATATTAAAAAAATTAATTAAGAAATGGAAAATATCCCAGGTAAATGGGAGTTAAAGTTTCAGTTAAAGAGATTATTGAAAGAGCAGGGGACAGCTGTAAAAACTATGACTTTAGAAGATTTTCTTAAAACTATAGAGACGTGGAGTCCCTGGTTCGTCACCAGTGGAGCCCTCAATATTTCTGAATGGGAACAGGTCCACAGGGATCTTCAGAAAACGTTGAGAAAGGAGAGGCCTGAGGTCCTGCCAATGGCCACATTCTCCCTTTGAAGACTGATCAGGGATACTTTGCTTACAGAGGAAAGTCTGGGTTAAGCAGGCTTTGGAAGCAACAAAAGAGGTATTATCTGAAATTCAAGAGAGTGAGACTAAGGCTTCCCTTTGTTCTGATAATGCCTCTGATGCAGAGGCCAAACTGCTCTCTCAGCCTGCTGAGGGGAGGCCCGACAAGGTAGAAGAGAGAAAGATTCAAAGAAAGCAAAAACCTCCAGACAGGGGGAAAGGGAAGTGAATCCTTGGACGGAGTTCCCAAGCAAAATTCTTCTGCGCAAACACGCCTCTACCCTTTTTGTCTGATTTTGAAGAGAGCTTGGGGGAATCAACAGGTTCAGAAGAAGAAGTTTTGGAGGGAGAAATCGCAGTGCTACAGCAGGAATTATGCAGGGCCCGTTTAAAAGAAAAGACAAAGGAGACCTCTGGGGAGCAGGACAAGCCCCCTCCCTATCCTCTTTCTGAGCAATTCAGGACCTCTCCAGTCCCTCCCATTTGGTTGGGCTAGGAGGAGGCTCCACTAGGAGGAGGCTCCCCATGGAGGCGTTAAGTGCTGCCCAGTGATTGCCCCTGTGATAAAAATTCCTGACCCTAACAATCCAGGGCAGGGCTGCCAGTCTTCCAATTTGTCAAATGTATGTTGCAGCTTGTTTGGATCCACTTAGGCATAAGTTTTCCTCCTTCCATGTTGTCCTTTATTTGGATGATATATTTCTGGCAGCACCAATAAAAGAGGAAAGTTTATTAATGTTTGCAGAGTCACAGACCTTTCTGGAGGGACATGGGTTCATTTTGGCCCCAGAGAAGGTGCAGATGCAGGCACCCCCATTCCTATCTGGGCTTTCAAATCCAATTCATTGGGCTTCAGCCTCAGAGACTGCAGCTGGATTGCTCCCATTTACAGACCCTCCATGACTGGCAGAGATTATTGGGAGATGTTGAGTGGATCCATTCCTCCCTTTCCATTCCTACAGGAGCTCTTAAGCCCCTTTATGACATGCTGCCTGGGGACCCTTCCCCTGCCTCCCCCAGGATCATGACTCCAGTGGCAAAAGAAGTCCTATATGCCTTGCTTAATGCTCTTGAGCGAGCATATCTCCGTGGCCTTTTTATTTCATGGTCTTTTCTTCACAATTTTCACCTACTGGAGTTTTTTTTTTGCAAGGGGGACACATTTATTGGCTGCATTTATCCGTTTCCCCTAAGAAGGTGGAGACTCCTTATTATGAAATGGTGCTACAGCTCCTATGGAAGGCATATGATTTTAGTTTACAAGTTTTTGGCAGGATCCCAAATAAATTTCTAATCCCTTATCAAAAAGAGGAAATAACAAGGCTACAGAGGGTTCAAGATGGATGGACCACCACTTGTTCATCACCACCACTGGAGCCATTTTTGATAACCATTATCCTAATTCCCATTTAATTTCATTTTTTAAGAATCATCCTGTTATTTTTCCAAAAATTATTAAAACCTCCCCCCTTAAAGGAGTGTGGTCGGTGTTCACTGACGGTTCTTCCAAGGGCTATGTAATGGTAGTCTCTGATCCAATTAAAGAAAAGCAGCCCCTAGGTCCAATTTCTGCCCAAGCTGCAGAACTCATGTCCTGCCTTATGGCCTTTTCTCTTTTCAAGGATCAACCCTTCAACTTGTATACTGATAGTATATATGTGGCAAGGATTGTCGGGCCATTGGAAACCTCACCATACATATTATCTACCTCTCAGGTTTTCCACCTTTTGGTTCAGCTACAAAGTCTTATATGCCAAAGAGTGTTTCCTGCCTTTGTTGGCCACATTCGGGCCCATACTGATCTGCCAGGGCCCTTGGCAGAGGGAAATAAGCTTGCTGATTCCCTCACCTGCCCAATGGCACTGTTCCTTTCTGAGGAACAACGAGCCTGTCATCTTCATGAAAAGTATCATTTAAATGCCTCTTCTGTAAAGTTTCACTCTGGGTGTTCTCTAGCCATGGCTATTCAAATCACGTCCCAATGTCCAGCTTGTGCTCCATTTCATAATGCCCACAACGAAGGTGTTAATCCTCGAGGCCTCCATCCTAACCACCTTTGGCAGATGGATGTTACCCATTTGTCCCAAGCTGGCAGACTTAAATTTGTACATGTCTCTGTAGATACTTATTCCAAGGTAATTTATGCCTCCCTACATTCAGGGAAAAAGATTAAGGACATTATTGCCCATTGCCTACAGGCTTTTGCCTATATGGGCATCCCAGACTTTCTCAAAACAGACAACGGACAAGCTTATACCAGCCAACAGTTTGCAAAATTTTGCCAAGAACAACAAATTATACATACCTTTGGAATTCCACATAATCCCACTGAACAGGCTATAACGGAGCGCACACATGCTACCCTTAAACAGCTTTTTTTGTAAAATAAAGAAGGGGGAGTATATCACCTCCCCAAATACCCAATTATCTACAATTTTATACATTTTAAATTTTCTAACAGTAGATAAACAAGGTCTAACAGCAATGGAAAGACATTGGCAGAACCCTCCCAATCTCTGGGCTGGGTTATATGGAAAGATAGTATCATGGGACAATGGCAATCACCTACACCTATGTTGGCTAGGGTGAGGGGAGCCATTTGTGTCTTCCCTCCAGGAACCAAAAAAAACCCATCTGAGTGCTGGAGTGAAATGTTCGGCCAGTGGAGTCGGGCCCTACTGGCCCTGATAATATGGGTTCAAGTGAAGAACATCGAGGGAGGCCTGAGCTGGGCACTGGTGAGGAATCCACCCATACTGATGCCGGTAAGTAAAATAAGCTCTGTTTTTCCATCCTTTTACTCCACCAATTATACCTTGGGAGTTCCTGCAGCAAATACAGCATTAGAAAGATCCTCACTGGGTAATTTAACATTTGATATATCCCATGCCCTCTGCTTCCGGAGGATTAACAATATTTCAGTGATGCCTAGTGTCTCCCTTTCTGGGCCATGTGTGGTCCTTAGTAATTATTTTCTGGGAGACTTTTCTTCTAAATCTTCTGGGCATCCCTGTTTTGGATTGAGAGATATCTTTTACCCAATAAATTTTAAAAGAAATGTTTCTGGATTCCCTACCCCTCCGAGACCAGCTCCCTTATGTTGGAAGACACCACAATCCTTCAAATTATACTTACCATTGCCTTGGGGAAATTGTGCTCCTAAGGAACCATGGAAATTGGAGGGAGATAAATATTTATGGTGGTTTGGTCACCGACCTACCTTTAAAAACTCCTTGGGAGGGGCCTTTGATTTTTCCCATAGAAATCCAAATATGGCAGGAGTTTCACCTATGTTCACAGGCATGTTTCTCTGCGGCCCTCATGCATGTACAAATATTAGACCTTTAGCCCTTCAAAGGGGCTTGGCCTTCAGTGCTGCAGCCTGATGGAACACAAATTGGACATCTTTGAAACCTCCCTCCAGATTAATTATGCAGTGGGAATGAATTTCTCTATTGTCAGCCTAGCTTGTGTTCTACTTCCCTTTATGTTTGTCTCCTTTAATGGGTCGGTTGGGGAGGATGGTGTCCTTAATTGTTCTTCCAGCTCCTGCTTTTTGAGCAACTGCTGGTCCCCGACAGATGAGTCCATGCTGATGGTGAGAATTCCTGCCCTGGTTCCCCTGGTGGTAGAAGACCCACAAGATGGACGAGAGCTTATCTTGTAAAGAGAAAGGAGAGACTTTGGGATCACCACTACAGTCATCACAGCTATCGCCATATCAGCCACAGCCACCACCATTGCAAGAATCACCGTGTCCCAGAGTGCAGCTACTGCAGAGACTGTTAACACTCTTGCTGCCTATGTTACCCAGGCCTTAGAAACCCAAAATACCATTAACTCACATATTCAATTGGGCATGTTAAATTTATATCAGCAAACGGCCTTATTACAAGAACAGATTCATGTGTTGTGGATGGTACAACAAGCCTCTTGTTCTCATTTTTATCATTCTGCCTGTGTGACCCTTATGGAAGTAAAAAATATGTCCTTTGAGGTGCAATGCCTTAATGCTTACCTTAGGGGACCTTGGAATGATTCCTTTGTAAACTTTACCCACTCTTTGGTACATCAAATTATTGCAATTAATGAAACTCGTGTTAAACCTGTATCTGCTGAGGGATGGTGGAATACCATGGCCCAGATTGGGGGTTGGGCACAGCGATGGGGAGGTGCCTTATCCCTGGGGATCTTGGAACTAGTAGGGTGGCAGTAGGCCTGCTCCTCTTAAAATGAGTCTTAAACATCTTCACCCTGACTGAGCTTGTCCACCATCACGTGTTACTCAGTCTGGTGCATGACTCTCCCAGAAGTCATGAGGTGTGGCTGCAGATGCTGAAAAAATGAGGGTCTCCAAGGACGGGCAACCTGTGGGGAGACTCCCCACCTAAGACAGGGCATGGGGGCCCTATGACTGGTAAGGGAAGGTACTTCTCCCACAGGACCTAAGACAGGATCCCTCATTATAAAATAAAGTAGGGGGAATTGTGGGAACTGCAGCCCCGAGTTGATATCCCTGCCCCCATTGAGGTGCTTATCTGCAAGGAAAACATAATAAATTCCCTCTGCTCCTGGGGTGGGGAAGGAAGGAATTTTGAGTGCATGGTGACCATTCCTTGATCTCTGTCAGGGTCAGGTTACAATCCCTTCGCAGCCCCCTCCTCATTTGGTGCCATGGTATAAAACCAGTCCAGCAGACAATGAAGGAAGCTGTTCCACCTCAACCTCATGCTCTGTGTATTCATTCAACCTGGACACCCTCCACTGAGACTCTTGGTTCCAGCCCACGCTGGCACGGCACATGTGTATATGCATGCAGTTATGTATTGCTAACTGTAAACCAGTCATTCTGTATAGCTAGCAAGTATGTTTTCAGGACTGGCTATTTGATAATGGATATCCAACTTGTATGCTCTTCCTTTGGCTCAGAAAGTTCTGTAAAAAAAGAAGGAGGTTCCTAAGTCTCAGGCATTAAACCATGGCTGGGAAAACTGAAACTGATAAGATTAATAAGGCCCTTCCCCTTCCAAGGTTATATAGGTGCTGAGCAGGACAGCTGAAGCAGTGAGTCATGCAGAGATACTCAGGCTTCTGATTTTCATGAATCACCCATTTTAATATGAGCCTTGGTGATGCTGTTGCATTTGAGTCATTCATATTACTGTAAGTAATTGCTTACCTGTACTCCTGTTATTAACTTCAATAAACTCATTAATTTGAGGGACTAGGTTTTGCACTGTCTTCCCTGGGAGGCAGTCAGGTAATGAAAGGGGGAACTGGTAAATAATACCAATGGTCAATTTCTAGATTCCTTTTGATTTTCTATCCAAATACATTGCAGAAGGGTCGTGTTACCATCAACACAGATACAAAAGCATAGTGGGCTTTTTCCTCCACCTGCAGACTTCCTCTCCTAGTTGTTTGGTTCAGTACAGATAGATATGCTCAAGGTTAGTCCTGAAGATGTTTACCTGAAGCTGCAGGTGGTCATGACTCTTGTGAGTTAACTATGGCTGTGTCATGTCCAAAAGATAACATTTCACAGCAAGTACCCCATCCTCAGTCACAATATTCAGGACCTATTTCTATAATACTCTCTAAATCTATGGTGAGTGGCTTTTCTTCATGCCCCATACAGAACTTAGTGTTCATGGTCACTTCAGCATTTTGAGGTTTCGAGGCTGTGTATTTATGGCTACCTACTACAGAAAGAAGAACCTCTGACTAAGATTGAGAGCTGAAGAGATCTATTTTGTTCCACAAAGCAGAACTAGTAGTGTAATCTTAAAGGGCTATGACCCTTCCAGCCATGGTCTTCTGATCAGGTACTGTGTACTGTACTAATTTTTTGTAGTGCAGATCAGAAGGAAACTAATTATACACTAACTCTCATGTCACTGTTGCACCAGTGATTTTTTCATATTTTTTTGCCTTTTAATGAAAAGTTTTAATTTCATGAGATCTTATTTGTTAATTTTTTGTCACATTTCCTATTAGATGAGGATCCTATTCAGAAAACCCTTACCTGTGCTTAGAAGTGGGAATATTTTCTCTACCATATTATCCTGACCTGCGGGATATGAACGGGGGTCCTTGATAAACCTAGTGGAGAGGAATGAAAGGAGACACGAGAAATGATGGCAAGACAGGATTTCTGAAGCCATTCCCTTTATTTCCTCTCAGAGGCTGTTATATAGCAAATGGGCAAAAATGGGGGAGAGGTGTCAGGAAACTCTGCTCTGCTGAAATTCCGGTCTGGAGACATACATTCCTAGCTGATAAGTAAATACTGAGGGTCTGCGATTGTTGACTAACAAAGGAAAATGCTAACTGATTCCAGAGCCTGGTGCCTGCAGGTCTCTGCTAGGAGATAAGAGGCCAGGTTGATTTCCCAGACCCTGCAGAGAGGATAGAAGTAAATTTTTTTCTTAACTTGTGAGCTCAAGTTGGCTGTAAACAAAATGCAGATTTTGAAATACAGGTCTCTCCCCCAACACCATGTCCTTTGGCATTTTCAGGGTGTCAGGTCTCATTCTGACATCCATGACCCATTTGTTGCAGAGCCTGTGTGGTAGAAAATAAGGGACAGAGTTTCATTTTCTGTATACTGAAAAGAGGTTTCCACAACCATCATATCTGAGACAGTATCTTCAAATGCAAACATTCATATAATGAAACACAAATATGTATGCAACATTACACTAGGTACTCATGAGAGCATTCTGCTTATCAAATGTAATAAGTGGTCAAGCTCTGACCACTCAGAGGAATGCATGGCAACCACTTGCATTAGAATAAATTTACTTCCTAATGTGAACAAAGTATCCCACTTATAAACCACATTTCATGAGAAACAGCAGTACCACAACCACATGAAGATTCTTTGGGAAGCTGGGTGGAGCTGGTGACAAATGCTTGTAATCCTTGCAAGGAGGAGGCAGAGGGGAGGCCTACCAGGTGTTCAAGGGCAACTTCTGTTATAGAGCAAAGCAGAGAGCAACTTGTGCTATGAGAGATTCTTAAAACACCAATGGGCTCAGTAACTTTCACTTTCTTATGCTGAGCAGTAGGCTAGGAAGCTTTGTAGCTTGTAGAAACTGCTGGAACCAACACCATTGCTTGTTCTCTTGGTCAAGTGCATTGACAAAAACAAAAACAAAGCTCTCTCTGCAATCCTCATCTGTCACTCCATTTAGCTGTATTCTTTTGAGACTGGAGCCCTAGATGGGGCTGGCCTCAAATTCTTGCATCTGTTTTGTCAGCCTCTGCAGGGCTGGGATTCAAGGCAGGAATTGCATTCAGTCACCTCTGAATCTTCACAGAGGACATCTCACCCTCATGAGAACATGGGCTGTGAGGAGTCACAAGACTCTGAGGAGATGGTGGTCTACCAGCTGTGAGACCCACCAGTCAGAGGCCCTGAGTCAGGTCTCCATGGCCTGGGGGTTGCTCTCACCATGCTGAATTTCACAGACCTCCTTCTCCACTGCCTCAGCAGTTCCTTGGCAGCTCTTTTAACAGTCTCTAGTGTGCACATGCTCAGTGTTCCAGACCGAATGCACATGTTGAGGGAGAGGGGGTAGAACACTCCCTCCCTAGTTTCTCATTGGGCCAGAGTACCTCTGGGGTGGGCTTAAACCTCATGTTATTTATAGTGGATGTGTTTTGTGTGGCTCTATTTGGAGGCTGGCACTTTCTGGTGGGATGTAGTGTTGGTGGGAAGGATCTCAAGGGGGACAAACATTAAGGAGTATCTGAACACTGGGGGTCTGCACATTTGCAGGCCTCTGGCTCCACACAGGAAAAGTGAGACACTCTGGCCTTCCTGGCCTACTCATGAGTGACAAGCGAGGGCCTTGCGGTCAGCACTGCACGCCTACCATCCCACAGTTCTTGCTCTGCTTCTCTTTACCTCCTCTCACCTCATCTCATTTCTCCCAGCCTCACAACACCTAGACCACAAAACCCCTTTGGCCATGTCTGGGAGGCTACCCTATAGCTCTGCTTTCTTGCAAAGAGGAGAAAATTAAAAGTAGCTAGTCACTTTCTCAACATCTTACTGCTTCTTGTATATGACAGGGACCCTAAGCAAGTCAAGTCCACACATAGGTAGAATAGACTTTGCTACTACTCTGCAGAACTGGCCAAACCTATTGTGTCAAGTTCCAGTGAGGATCCAGTACCTGATGTTGATTGTCATCAACTTGGTGTTCCTGTGACTCAGCATGGACCAGAAGCTTGCATGACTCAGCCTGCACCCATATCATTCCCCAGGCCCAGTAATTTGATAAACATTAGGAATGTAGAATGACATTGTCTTTCTTGTCTGAGAAATAACAAAAGCATAAGTTCGAGTGATTTTATGATAATTAAAATAGAAACTATCATTCCGAAGGAAAAAAGGAGAAAAAGGTTGTATCCTAATAAACTGATTTTTTAAAATTTACTGTGAGGGCCAGGCGGTGGTGGTGCACGCCTTTAATCCCAGCACTTGGGAGGCAGAGGCTGGCGGATCTCTGTGAGTTCGAGACCAGCCTGGTCTACAGAGCTAGTTCCAGGACAGGCTCCAAAACCACAGAGAAACCCTGTCTTGAAAAACCAAAAAAAAAAAAATTTACTGTGAGGTTGCTAAATTCTACCTTGTCTCTTCCATCTGGATCACTTTTAGGACTGAAGTCATTGTTAAACTGGTTGCCAAGATAGGGAAATGATTTGGGACTAGGGATAATGTTTAAAGGAGGAGACATGTGCCACGTTCATCAAAGTGGCTTATTAAGAACTTAGTCCTTGCAAACTTTCACTCTATATCAGCATGACACCATGAAAGGCACAAATACAAAGTTTTGAGAGAGAGGAAACTGGAAGATGCTGTTAGGTCGATTTAAGCTCTGTAGTTGCTTCTAGAGAGGGCAACCTAGTAGTAGTTATATAAGCTCACATTACATGTCCATTATAAATGCAAATTATATAGATCTGACAATCCACTTTGAGAAATACATTTATTGGGTATGATGGTACATGCTTCTAAACCCAGAAATTCTAAAGTTGAGGCAGAATGATTATAAATTTGAGACAAATTGAGAGTAAGATCCTACCTCAGATAACAGAAAACATGATATGATGAGGCATAATAACCAGGCTAACTTACTAATGAAATATGAAACTTTATGAAGAAAATAGCTTACAACACCAGCGATCCAGCGATGAAACCAGAAGTACAAAAGGGCCAGCAGGGTTCACACTGCCCGATTTATACATAAACATTAGCCCAAGGCAAACATGCCCCCTTGGGCTGGGCTTCCCCTACAATGATAGGGTGTCACATAAATGCTGTCACAACAACAGAGTAGCATTCAGTCTAATTTTAAAATATAAATCACAAACACCATGAAGCCTCTCAAGTTGTCTACTCCATCTTCCACCAAGGCCTCTTTTATGACAGAAGGTGTTGTTGAACCAGGTGACATTTATGAATGGGATATTGTAGGGGCCGGATTATACAAGCCTATATTCCTACGCTGTATGACAGTCAGAATGCTGAGCAACCTGGCAGGGCACAATTTGCACCTGCCACACAGACGGTGGTGGCTTAGACTTTTGATAGTGAGACAACCTGATGCTTTCCTAAGCAGGTGGTCAGGAATGCTAATATGTTTATCTGCTCCTTCTATTGTAATTTAGCTCTCAAGCATGGTTTTTCAGTCTATGTGACAGAACAGGCATAGATGTGGATGTGACCTAAGTCATTCTCCCTGCTACCTTGGAAACAGAATGCTAAACTTCTCCCTCAGTTTGCATTTTGATATAAAAGCTATTTGAATAATAAACGAGGATGAATTTTAGGATGTGAGTTTAGGATTTCATGAAGGATCCCTGAAACTCCCTCCCAGTATAGTTGTGTGAATTGTGTTTTCATTCCACACCTCCACTCTGGAATGAGAAAGAGTTTATGTCTGGGCTGATCCCTGAATATTGGCACCCCACAATGTGAGGCTGATAGATGAACCTCCAAACACATGGAAGAATCACCAGAAATATGGAGGAGAACGTGAGGAACCCATGAGAAAATTGCACCACAGATGGAAAGGTAAGGAATGAGTGCTCAGAAATAAGGGGTAGAATTTAAAAAAGCATGTAAGTGGGAGAATAAATCAGGAATAAAAATCATAAACTATAAGGTATATATATGTGACAAGGAGACAGTATTCAGTTATGTATGTTGGCAGCTAAAGGACGTTAAAGTGGAGCAGAAACAAAAGCAGAGATATTTAGAGTGTGTAGGCATTATGATCACAAAGATGCAGCTTTTAATGCTGCTGAATGGGTAGAAAGAATGAAGGGAATATGGCATTTGGCCCAAAAATGACCTAGGTTACCACTGAAATTGTCCTCGCACATGCACTGTAGCTAACTGAGTTTGACCCACACGAAGTAGTGAGCTGAGTCTAACCTGCCTGTATGTAAGGCAAGCAGGAGACAAAGTTCAGAGAGCTAATATTACCTCCCATAGTCAGCACCCAGAGTCGGCCAATAGGACAGAGGAGAAGATTCAGGAATTCTCCTAATTTTATGATTACAAGTTAACATAAATAAGAAAAGATAGCAAGAATCAGCACAGCTACACCCACTGGAGCTTGAATGAGGAATGGGCACCACCTGCTCCCTAGAAAGACAAAGACCCAGAAAGACAAAGCCAAGTGGCAGATGGAGGGAGCATGTCCTGCCAATATCAAGCTGTTTTCAGTACTGTGGTTCTGTAGTGAAGTTTAAAGTCAAGAGATTGTGATGCTTCAGAAGTTCCATTATTGTACAGGATTGTTTAGGCTATCCTGAGGTTTTGTTTTCATTATGAAGTTGAGGATTATTCTTTTGCGGTCTGTGAAGAATTCTGCTATATTTTTAATGGGTGTTTGCATTGAATCTGCAGATTGCTTTTGATAAAATTGTCATTTGTTGCTATGTTGGTTCTACCATCCCAAGAGCATGGGAAATCTTTCCATTTTCTGATGTCTTAACTTTGTTTTTTCAAAGATTTAAAAGTTCTTGTCATACAGATTTTTTTCACTTGTTTAGAGTTACTCAAAGATATTTTATGCTATTTGTAGTTATTAGTAAAGGATGATGTTTCTCTGATTTCTATCTCAACTCATTTATCATCTGTGTAGAAGAGGTGAGTTTATGTTATTTTCAGGTTCTGGTTATGACAAAATAATTCTGTTAACATAGTTGAGCACATGTCCTTATGGTAAGGTGGAGAATCTTTTGTGTATAGGCCCAAAAGTTGTATTCCTGAGTTTTAAGGTAGTTTATTGTCTAATGTTCTGAGAAATTGCTATACTAGGGACTGGAAAGATGGCTCAGTGGTTAAGAGCATTGCCTGCTCTTCCATAGGTCCTGAGTTCAATTCCCGGCAACAACATGGTGGCTCACAACCATTTGTAATGAGGTCTGGTGCCTTCTTCTGGCCTGCAGACATACATGCAGACAGATTGTTGTATATATAATATATATATAATGTATATGTATATATATACATAATATATATATATATATATATATATAAATTGTTATACTAGAATCCAAAGTGGCTGTGCCAATTTGCATTCCCACCAGCAGCACAGGAGTTTTTGCTTTACCCCGCATTCTCTTTAGTTGACATCAGTGTTTTAAAACTTGGCCATTCTTATAGGTATAATATGGACTCTCAGAGTTGTTTGATTTGCATTCTTTAAAGGCTAAGGATGTTGAACATCTTTTAAATGTCTTTCAGTCATTTTAGATTCATCTGCTGAGAGTCTTCTGTTTAGGTCTGTACCCTGTACTTTTGTTGGATTATTTTTTCTTTTGATGACCAATTTCTTGAGATCTTTGTATGCTTTGGAGTTGATTAGTAAAGATCTTTTCCCATTCTATAAGCTGTCATTTTATCTTGTTGAATGTATACTTTGCTTTAGAGAAGCTTCTCAGTTTTAAGAGATATTGTTTATTAGTTGTTTCAATGTCTGTGCCACTGGGGCTATATTTGAGATACACCAATGCATTTTAGTGTACTTGTAACCTATTCTTCTGTGAGGTTCAGTGTGTTTGGTTTTATGTTGAGGACTTTGATTCATTTAGACCTGAGTGTCATGCACAAAGATAAATATGGATCTATTTTCATTCTTCTACATGTTGATGCCCAGTTATGCCAGCACCATATTTTGAATGTGCTTTCTTATTTCTACTTTCCTGTAAGCTAGGCAGACTTACAACTTATAAGGAGCATAGTTTAAAAACTTTTAAATAGATACAATGGCTAAAGTCTTCATAATATTCTTATTCCTATAGCCACTAAGTAAAATTCTTAGAGGAAGCATTGAGCCAATTTCCAATAGACAGCTTATAGAAGCTGCCAAACAGGTACTCAAGCAGATAGAATATACTATACAATAATCAAAGAGTACATTATATTAATTTTGATTCAGCCTTTGCAAGCATGTATATTGAATACAAAACTTACTTATATAGCAGTTTTATGAAAAAAATGGTTTGCTTTTTATGACTGCACCTTCCCATTCTGCCAGTTAGACATTAAACTCTTAATTTAAAGCAGAGAATTGAACAGAACAAAAGAGCATATGGAATCTAGGGGATGTTTTAGCAGAGTACTGACTATGACTGATATTTCTTATAATAAGCACTAAATTAATTGATAATTTTAAAGTAAAGATTCTTGGACAATTGTGTTTGTTCAATTAAAAGCCAGATTAATAATCTTTTCCCAGCTGATTGTTGCTGTTATTTGCACAGCTATATTTTGGTAAAGATTCTTTAAAGGATATTCTGCTAAATCTTACAGATGGTTCATCCAATGGAAGAACTGCATATATGGTTAATAATAAAAAGGAATTGGGAGTGTGCCTGTAACTTCTTGAAAACAGCTTAAATGGATAAACGTTGCAAACAGATTCTGACATGGTGGCACCAAAGTGACTTTTGTTAAGGCAAGGTGAAAAAAAATGCTTGCGATGAATTACAAAAAGACCCAGCCCTATATTAATTTGGGGTCCAGAAAGTGTTTGTGCCTTTTTTCACAGAAAGAAAATAAAGCTGGATGAGATGACTGCATGTACAGGAAAGGAGTGGCAGTCCCGATGACGTCATAGCTGATGACATCCCCATAGGGGAATCGGAGTGAAAGGAGTTGGATAAAAAGCCCACAGTCTTCTCCACCCCCATAGAGAAGAGTGCCTGATTCACAGGACCTGATGACAACACTCTGCATTGCTGGATGCCATTCTGAGCTGCTTCCAGATACTTGGGACACACACACAGTCACAGAGGTCCTGCTGTATGTTGACTACAACTTGTTTGCAGTCTGAATCCTGTTTACTTTGGAGCTCAAATGTAGACTGAACATTTGACTGTTTTAATCTTTGCGACACAGAACTCATTTTGATTAAAATATTGGACCTGCAAACTAAGACCTAAGCTTTCTCCTCATGGAAGAAAAGACACAAAATAAGAAATGATTGAAGCCCTTCTTCACTCAAGAGGGGGGCAGGCCTGAGGGTTTAACTGCGGCTCAGAGACTGGAACTGGTATTTGATAGCAGCAATGTCATTGGACTCTCACCTATCGAAAAATCTTTTATTGTCTTTTGATTACTATGGATTTAAAAAAAGTGTGATATGTTAAATTGTGGGTTTATTGTTAATTCCCATTCTAGAATTATAGTATTGACCTGATAATGTTTGTAACTGTTTATAAGATGTTGAGACAAGTTTTGACATGTCCTGTAAATGTTTGGACTTAATGCATGTGTTAAGAAGTCTAGATTTTGATAAAATTATCAAGAGGTGCTCTAGACCAGCAGAAGAAACATTTTCAACTCAGGCAATCTTCCTCTCCTTTAAATAGGAGACTATAGCCTTTAGGAGCATGATTATTCATAAACATTATGATCTCTCCTGACAAAAAAAGTATGGCTCCGAGACACAGAGCCCAAAGGTATTCTCTCCCTTAATCTATTTTATTCACAAAGGTCAGAGATGGGTTTGAAGCTTCTCCCCAGATGCCTAAGACAGGAACTCGCATGATTAGAATGCTAGTTTCTGATGGTAAGCGTCGGTAGATCTTTGCCTAAGGCAAACACAGTCATCTACCCTGTTGCAGAAGCACAGGCTTTATTAAAGTTAATATAAGGGAATGGATTGTAGAGGGTGGATTATACAGGCCCATTTTCTTACATTGTATGGCATTCAGAATTCTGAGTGACCTGGCAAGGCACAATTTGCATCTACTACACAGAAAGGAGTCTCCTAGCCTTTTGAGAGTGAGACAACTTGACACCATCCTAAGTAAGTGGTCAGGCTATGCTGATGCCATTCTGTTCCTTCTATTGTGATTTAAGAGATCCCCTGGGGAAGAGGTGTTTTTCAGTCTATGTGACAGAGCAGGCATAGGTGTGGATGTGACCTAAGTCATTCTCCCTGCTACCTAGGAAATGGAATGTTAATAAACATTACCCTCAGTTTACATTTTGATATAAAAATGGTTTAAATAGTAAATGCAGGTGAATTTCAGAATGTGAATTTAGGATTTCATGAAGGATCTCTGAAACTTCCTCCCTATAAAGTCATGTGAGTTGTATTTTTAATTCTACACCGAATAGTTTCAAGAATTGAATAGTTTGGGAAGATTATGAGACATACATGTCTTTATGGAAGTGTAGGGCTCACTTCTCTAGTTTCATTAGGAGCAGGATTATGAAGTTTCGAGGTTAATTTACATGTAACTTCAGGCTAACCTGCCCTTAGCTCTCCATATCTTCTTCAGTGCTTGTTGTTTGCAGCATAGTCTCGTTATAGTTTTCAGTGGTATTTCCCAAATGGGTAAAAATGTTGAATTATCTGCAGATATGCATATTTGTCACC
The DNA here is from genome assembly GCF_950005125.1 of Chionomys nivalis. NCBI lineage: Eukaryota > Metazoa > Chordata > Mammalia > Rodentia > Cricetidae > Chionomys > Chionomys nivalis. Next base: position 136,788,882 of record NC_080087.1, read on the forward strand.
TGTCAATCTTTTGTAACGAAGTATCTGTTCAGAATGTATGTCTACTTTTATTGGCCGGTATGCACATTTTTGTAGTAAATTTGTAGGCATAGGTTTAAAGTTTTCAAAGACCTCGTAGACATCTCATTCCTAAAAATTTCCTTTATGCTTTTGTTCAGCCTCTTGGCAACTCAAATGGCTTCATTTTTCTCATCCAGTGGCTCTCCAAAAAAATAATCATCCTGCATACAGCTTAGTCCCTGAATGAGCTCAGAATGAGGTCACATAAAGTAAATCCCAGTAAACAAGGGTTAGTGAGATAGCTTATTGTGCAAAGGTGCATGCTGCCAAGCCTGACAAGCTGAATTCAAGTTCTAGGACCCAGATAGTGGTACAAAAGACCTGACACTAAATGTGCGATTTAGGAAATGTACATGTGTGTGCACACCCCCATGAGCACACACACTTAGACACAAAATTAATAAGCTAATTAAGTAATAAATTAATATGAAAAAGAGAATCTATGTAAATAAATCTTTTCCATGTAGCTACTGGACTGATCAAGTGGTATAACTATCTGGAGAGGGTGTGGGCAAGAATCCCAAACCTCTTCCACCCCCTCCAGTGGTTTCTAGGGTGTTGTTTTTTGCATGGATTTCTTGTTTTCAATGCCAGAGTATAGTCTGTGCTATTAAAGCAAACTGGCAGCATGACCTAGAGTTTAAAGCAAACTAAAATGACATGATGGTTACAAGAATGAGGAACCCTTGTTTTCTGTAAATGATGTGTATATAATATATGCATTGTGAATGATTTAATAAATTGATAACAGTCCATTACTTCATATAGTCAACAATCATGAGAACATTTGAGATGCCCAATCTAACCCTTAGAATCTATAAGTGTGTTAATAGCACATGAAAAGTCAGAATTAAAGTTGTGTAAGGTTTCATTAGATGGCCCTTGGAATAGATTATCTGTGTGGGTTAAGTATAATCTCTAGGTTGCTTTTAAATGCAAGAGGGAAACATGAAGGGAGTGCCAATGTGATACCATATGAGAGATTCAACCAGACTCAACACTCTTGCCCTTTAAGGGGAAAGGGGCTGTTAACCAAAGAAGGCAGAAAGTTTCTAGAGATAGGAACATAGATTTTCTGCAGGAGTTTCAGAAAGTTCAGCCAACACCTTGACTTTAGTGATGAGAAATGAAGACTGATAGGCTTCATCTTACTTTCATACACAGTTATATGCAGAGTTCAGTATCTCAGTCTATTGGGCTGAGGACCTAGTTTCTTGTTGGCTCTTGACCAAACACTTCTCCCCATTCCCTGTCACATGTTCCAAGACATTTCACAGCATTGTAACTGACTTTAATCAGAGGAAAGGGAGAAAAAAACCAGTTTGTTTATAGCCTAATCTTATGAATTCTTTTTCTCACCCAGACTTTGATGGGAATAATTGACAATTAAATGTTGCATTTTATAAGTATAGCATATTTGATAGGCATGTGCATTGTTCTGAAGACGAAGGCTAGAAGCCTCTGAAAGCTACTGCTGTAGGGCTGTGCTGAGGGACTGGAGAATGAGATGACATCCAAGGGCAACAGCAACATGTTGATGTGCTCTCTGCAGAACAGTGGAGTTAGCATGTGATGGCTGTTTCTCCTCTTTCACACTTATGCTGTTGCATGGCACTGTTCCCATTCATCCTGGGTCCTCCCCTGTCCATTTACTGTCTTACATGTCAATCAACTCTAGAAATGCCTTCAAAGACACAGAGAGATGCTTTATTAATCTCACAGATCACTATCTAATCACATTGACGTACAAGATGAGTCATTACACAGCCCAGGCATGGAGGTTAGAGATAACATTTGTCTTGAATGAAAGAGTTTCAAATTCACCTTGAGCCTGAGGATAAAGTTCAGGAATGTTTGTAAAACAGAGTGAGAGTGGCCTGTGCATGTGTACTCAAACCTCACAGCTCTCATGGGTCACAGATTCAGAAAATGTTGGTGTTAATGTGAGGTGAGGTCCCCAGGGGACACTTTGCACAGACTATGTGAAGGGTTGATGATTTTAACAGAGACATCCTTCACTCAATTCCTTCAACATTAACCATCACAGATGCCCTAGAAATGGATAAAGCATGACCATTCTGAGGTGGCTAGGTTTCCAACTAAAACTTTATTTCAAAAACTGGGAGAATAGTCCTTACTAAAGAGAAGAATAAGCTCTTTTAATTGGTACAATGACCGTCTAAGATGGGTGTTCTTATTCCCATTTTACAGATGAGTACACTGTAGCTCAGACTGGCTGAAGCAACCTGTTGCTAGCTGAAGGACAACCCTGCAGTCCTAAGAGGATTTGGCTCAGGCTCAGCTACTGCTTCCTACAATGTCCTGAACAATGTCTTTACTCTGTGCACATGGTTCCTTTTAGCTCCAACCTTCCGCAGTCACACAAGAAGTCTGAGGTAGCACAGCTTCAGAGATCCAGAACCTACTCTTTCCCAGACAAGGATTACTCTAGGGCTTGTAGGAGTCTAAGCCCATGTTAGTAGACGCCTGGTCTCCATCACTCCCACAGAGGACCCTGACCTCAACTATTCCTGGGAGAACTTTATCCCCACTTCCATATGAGTCTTCATAGGCTTCATCCACCACTCTGCAGCATCCTATGGCCCCTGACCAGACTCCTAGAGGGGAAAGTGGACACTGTCCTGCTGAGTGTGGATCAAGAGTGGAGCATGGGGAGGCAGATGCTGCCAGGTCAAGAGGCTAAAAGGTGATGAGGATGTTCAATGGTTTTTGCATGTCTGAACCCGCGTGTCTAGTCCCCCCCCCCGACCATCTGTGTTCTGCCTGCCTCTGACCTGAGCTGCAGACTGAGACAAAATACCTCCTTCACCTACCCACTATCACCCCCTTATGCCTTTGCATAATCCCCAGGGACACTGCCTGGCTAGCTCCCTAAAGCATCTATGAGGTCCCTCCACCCAGCCCAGAATTTCCCTATTGTCTCCATCACATCTAGGACACAGATGAAGAGTCAGAAATCTCAGGCCACATTTGGGGAGGAGACTCCATAGAAGAAACCACACACTCAAGGGTCAGCATGATCAGAAAGAGCAGCTAACTCATGCAAAGTAATTTGGACTGTAGCCTAAGTAAGTGGGGAGCCAGTGAAAGTCATTGTATAAAAGAGGGTTATGGCTCATTGGAAACCTCTTTGACTGTGGTGTGGAGCCGGATGGGGGAAGGGTAGGCAACAAGGGCCACAAGAACAAGTCCATTCTCCATTTTTCTCTCATCCCCAAAGTAGCTGAACAGTTTAAAGCAAGATTGCTTGAGGCATAGTAGGTGCTGAATAAACATCTCTTAGCTGATTCTATTTGCTTAAGTCAATATGATGTCACAAATATCCCAGAGGAAAAGCAGGAAGGACACTTGGCCTGAGGATACCTTATTCAAATGCTTAGCACCAGAAATGCTTCAAGTTTTATAGGTGGGGTATTCTGCAAATAAATGATGAGGGATCTTCAGGGAAGGTTCAGGTGTAAGCGAGGAATGAACGTTTTTCATGCACACTGAAATACATAACCTGAGGTTGCTCTTATATAATGTGTTTAATAACTCCATGAAGCAAAGTGCTATTTAATCATCCACTTGTGTCTTGTGATGGTCCCAGAGCATTTGGATTACCTGTGCTAGAGAAGGTGGGGTTGAGACGCCTGATCCTTCACTGGTCAGCATTACCAGGCATTGTTGGACCCCCTGCTGCTTCTGGGACACCCTTTAGGCAACATGAGAGGAAAGTCTAATAAGCCAGCACTAAGATAGGAGGGTCATGGGAGCTAGCCTGTGTTTCTGGAAGTCAACGCATCTCCCACCTGGCCAGTTGAGATGGAAGAAGCAGTTTTCTGGGGTCCTGAGGGGTGGGAGGCCTAACTGGAGAGGGTCCTGATCTCCACTTACAGAAGGAAATAGGAATGGAACACTGGTGTTTCTGTCCCTGAATGGAATAAGAAATCAGGTGGGGTGATTTTCGTTACCTGTCCTGTGGAGCTGGGGACAGTGCAGTGTTCAGAGAGTGAGACAGTGGGAAATTCACCTGGAAAACCCCAGACCCAGTGTCTGGGAGATGTCTGGCCAAAAAAGACATCATTCTTCTGAGAGAACAACCCTGACCCATGGGGTGCTGCTTTCTCCAAAGGAGCCACCTAGCCACCAATGTCTTCCTGGTCCTGCAGGATAGGGGGTGAGTCAGGTGTGGTTTGTTGGGAGGAGGGAGGTGTTGTGCTGGTTAATTTGTCAACTTGATACAAAATGGTCTCACTTGGGAAGAGAGAATCTCAAGTGAGGTGTGGCCTCCACCAGATATACCTGTGGACATGTCTGTTGGCTATAGTCATCATGAATGATTGATGTGGGAGGGCCCAGCCCACTGTGGGCTAGTAAGGAAAGATGTGTGTTGTACAGAAGGTATATGGGACAGGTCTGAATTGAACTGGGTGTTCTCCTTTTTTTTTAAAGTTTTCAATGGGTGTTTGGTTTGCATGTATGCCTGTGTACCTGTCGTGAGCTGGTGAGTTTAGCCACTTCAATCACTATGACTTCCTCAGCTCATTGTTCTCTTGTGCCCTTCTCCCCAGAGATCAGTGAGTAACCACGCCAAGTGAAAGAATTGTCTTTACCAGAAATTTCAATATCCAATGCATCAATGGGGTTTACAATCTTAATAGGCATGGGGGACTGATGAAGGGAAAACACAGGCAATTCAATATCACAATTATTAACCCTACTAATCCTAATACTTAAAACCAATTCATAACCTCAATTCAGCTCATCAATTATTCATGAAGCACTTCTTTAAGCTTAATGTAACTTATAAATTAACATTTCCTAATACTAATACCAAACATTAAACATATGTATTAAAATATTGATTTCCCTTAACATTTCATGCTCTAATATTAATACCATTGTTTCAATAACTTTTAACAACTCACACTCTAAACACATGTTACAAAGTGCCCTACTTAAATAATCCTGCTAACACACACACACACACACACACACACACACACACACACACACACACACACACTATATGACCTGATCTGTTCTGTAAAGGGATGAAAGGGACTGTTAGGTTTCTTCCATCTGGAAGTCCAACTGCACTGTGTGCTTGATCATGAAGCTTGCTTGACAGCGTAGTCTGTGTGGTCTGGTGATAGTATCTTATCTTGGGATGCAGGACGTTTGGAGGATTCTGCTCTTGGGAGGCAGGCATTCGATGTTCTGCTCTCTGGCTGGTACTGGGTGCTGGATCATGAAGTTAGTCTGTATTCTGGTACCAGTCTTACCTCGGGATGCAGGGCCTTTGGAAGATTCTGCTCTTGGGTGGCAGAGTCCTGGAAGACAAGGCTTTTGGAGGATCCCTATGAGGCTCAGCAATTTGCCAGAGCCATCGTGATGGTGAGATGACTGTCTTACTTTTGCTTCTCTTTTATATACATTAGCAACTGCTTGTTTACTTGCCTTCCAATAGCCCGATATCCTAGGCTATTGATATCGACTGGGCACTGAGGGGAGAGGTCCCTCTCATGTCCATGTTTCTGGTAAACATGTTTCCTCCAAGTCTGTATCAGCTGGGCACAGAAGGGTGAGGCCCATCTTGTGTCTTACTGGAAAATACATTTACCTCAAAATGGCAAGGGTGTTTTTCATACATGTTTTACTTAACATTGCCTCTTAGTAATTTTCCACACCACACACAAGAAGAAATATTTTTATACTACACCAAGTTGCACTCATTCTTATTCTATAAATTTCCTGCTCTATCTACACTACAGATTTCTCTGTATTTATTCATTCAGAGGGATCTGTTTCTATGCTCATTACTGTACCACAGGTGTTCCTGGTACCCACGGTGGCCCAAAATGTCAGAGTTCTGAGACAGGAGCTATAGAAGGTTTTGAACTGTCATGTGGGTGCTGGAAATCAAACCTGGATCCTGTGAAAGAGCTGCCAATGAATGCCCTTAACTGTGGAAATATCCACCCCTAACACACACCAGGTGAGTTCTTGACAACTCTTTTACATCCCCTGAGCCTGCCTTACTCTCCTGGTGAGATGAGGATTCAGTAAGGCAAACAGGGCTATCCCTCGCTCCTCAGCAGCTGCCTTCATTTTCCATTGGTTGTTGATTAAACATCATGACAAAAAGAAGCTCAAGGAAAAGCCTTAGTTTACAGCTTATAGCAAGCAGTCCATCATCCCGGCAAGGCAGGAATCTGGAGGCAGGAACTGAGGCAGACATGATGGAGGAACTCTGCTCACTGGCTTGATCCTCATAGCTTGCTCAGGTTGCTTTCTTACGCACCCCAACACTACCTGCCCAGGAGTGTCACCACTCACTATGGGCTGGACCCTCCTGCATCAATCATCTGTCAAGAAGATGCTGTGATGGAGAAGTTTTCTCAGCTGAGACACCTCTTCCAAGATGGCACCAGCTTGTGTCAAATTAACAAAAAGCTAAACAGCATTACAGATATCTGAGAGACTGTGACCTCTCATGTCGTGGGAAGCCCTTTATTTTTGTCCCAGCCTCTTTTTATTTTGAGACAGGTTGTCATTAAATTACTCATGTGGCGTTGGAACTTGTGAGCTTCCTCCCTTAGTCTCCCAAGTAGGTGGGGTTATAGGAATATGCCTCTAGGGCCAGCTCACCCCTTTCTTGCACCAGGACTACTCTGAGCTCCCTGCCCCCCAGTGAGTCCCAGTACCTCAGGCAGGTGTGTGAAAAGCCAGACATATTGCGGTCCTCCTCTGGCCACAGCGACCCGGACAGGAATGAGCACCTGCCTCAGGCCAGTCTTCTATTGTAAGACTGAACTGTAGAAAAGGGAAACTGCTTTTGGCAGATGCTAGAGAAGGAACAGATGAGCCTGCTGACTGGCAGCTGCCCACAGAGACTTGTTTCTTGGTGCCTCATTCTGCAGGTCAGTGTGAAAAGTAAGACTGAAAGCCCTATGCATCTCAGCCATGGCAGTGATGCTGAGAGTCTGTGCCTTCCAGATGGCAAGCCTGATGTGTTGCATGAGCTCACCAGGGGATCCCTTTGAGTCCTGGAGCAGGAAGCAGAGATGAGGTCCCAGGGAGGAAGGACCCAGAGGGCATGAGACAGCACCCAAGTCCTGCTGCCGATCTGCTGGAGGCAATTCCTTAGTGGAGGTCCCCTCTTCTGGTGTATGCCTGGGTTTGTTTCAGGCTGCTAACTCTAACTGGCCCAGGATAAAGTGCCTGTTTTAGCTTCCTCTTTTCTTTTTTCTTTTATTGAAAAAAAAATTTTCCGCCTCCTCCCCGCCTCACAATTCCCTCCCCCTCCTCCCGCCCCTCTCCTCCTCCCCCCACTCCTCTTCTCCTCCCTCTCCAGTCTGAAGAGCAGTCAGGGTTCCCTGCCCTGTGGAAAGTCCAAGGTCCTCCCCCCTCCATCCAGGTCTAGGAAGGTGAACATCCAAACTGTCTAGGCTCCCACAAAGCCAGAACATGAAGTAGGATCAAAACTCCGTGCCATTGTCCTTGGCCTCTCCTCAGCTCTCATTGTCCGCCATGGTCAGAGAGTCCGGTTTTATCCCATGTTTTTCAGTCACAGTCCAGCTGGCCTTGGTGAGCTCCCAATAGATCAGCCCCACTGTCTCAATGGGTGGGTGCACCCCTTGTGGTCCTGCCTTCCTTGTTCATGTTCTCTCTCCTTCTGCTCCTCGTTAGGACCTTGGGAGCTCAGTCTGGTGCTCCAATGTGGGTCTCTGTCTCTATCTCCATCCATCGCTAGATGAAGGTTCTATGGTGATATGTAAGATATTCATCAGTATGGCTATAGGATAGGGTCATTTCAGGTTCCCTATGCTCAGGTGCCCAAGGAACTAACTGGGGACATTGCCCTGGGCACCTGGTAGCCACTCCAGGTTCAAGTCTCTTGCCAACCCTTAGGTGGCTCCCTTAACTAAGATATGTGCTTCCCTGCTCCCCTATCCAACCTTCCTTTATCCCCAATCATCCCATTTCCCCAAGTTCCCCCCATACTCTCCTTCACACTTTTCTCTCCCAATCTCCCCTTACCCCCATCCCACCCCACCCCCAAGATTCCAATTTTTTGCCCGGCAATCTTATCTACTTCCCATAGCCAGGTGGATAACTATGTTTTTCCTTGGGTTCACCCTCTTATTTAGCTTCTTTAGGATCACAAATTATAGGCTCAGTGGCCCCTATCCATGGCTAGAAACCAATTATGAGTGAATACATCCCATGATCTTCTTTTTGGGTCTGGGTTACCTCACTCAGGATAGTATTTTCTATTTCCATCCATTTTTAGCTTCCTCTTTTCATTATGCTTGTAACTACAGTAGTTGTGATCGTTTTGCTCTCAAATTACAGAAACCTGATCACAGGGTTTACACAGGATCTATTTATGTTACTTAATAAGTCCTTTTATTGTTAGTTCAGCTGTCAGAACCCTCCGAGATGCACCTTACTTTCTGTTTCCTCTCTGCTGTTCTTAGTGCATTAGCTTTTATGTGCACAGGTATCTTCTCTCCATTACAGAAAAGCTGCTGCTGCTGCTCCAGATATCACTCAAGCACACTAGAGAGAAAGAAGGAAATGTAAGCTGTGTGCTGGAGAGACGGCTCTGTGGTTAAGAGCACTGGCTGCTCTTGGAGAGGACCTGGGTTCAATTCCTAGCACCCACATGGTAGGTGGACTCTCCAGATCCATGGGATCTGATTCCCTCTTCTGACCTCCAAGGACACCAGGAACATGCTGTGCACAGACACATGGACAGAACACTCATACACACAAAATAAAACAAATCCTTTTTCTTTCTTTCTTTCTTTCTTTTTTCTTTCTTTTGATTTTTTATTTTTTTTGGCCTTCAAGACAGGATTTCTCTGTGTAGCTTTGGAACCTGGCCTGGAACTCACTTTGTAAACTAGACTGGCCTCGAACTCACAGAAATTCACTTGCTTCTGCCTCCCAAGTGCTGGAATTAAAGGTGTTCACCCAGCAATAAAATAAATCTTCAAAACTTTTTCTTTAAAAGTGTAAGCTTTTCAGACTTCCTCCTGTCAACCCCACTTCAATCTTGTTTAAGTTGAATGGTCTCACATAGCTACATGGGAATCATGTATGAAATAGGGAATGGACACCATTGACTCAGGCCACAGGCCCTCACCCCTGACTGTGTCTTCTAGAAATACTTTTAGTGTACTGACTGTACATGGTATTAACTGAGTCTGGCAGTTCTTAGTCAAGGGTGATTTGGAAAATTGGATTGGTTTTCAAAATCTGTGTGGTCGTGTGTATGTATGTATATGTGTATGTGTATGTATATGTATATGTGTTTGTGTCTGTACATGTGTACATTTGAGTATATGTATACATGTGTTTGTGTGTGTTTAGGGGGAGGAGGAAAAGAGGAGGAACGTGTTTTCCAGAGAACATGTGTGACAGTCAGAAGGCTACCTTGATGGTTGACTCTTATCTTCCAGTGGCTGGAGACTAGGCCTCTCTCTTACTTTTCCCCTGAGTGAGCCAGGTTAAGCTGACCAGTGAGTGAGCTTTAGGGTTTCTATATCTTCACCTCCCATTATTTCCTGTAGGAGTGATTGGGTTACACATGTGTGCTGCCATGCTTGGATTCCAAACTCAGCTCTTCATGCTTGTGTGCTAAATTTGATTTACCCAATGAACCATCTCCTCAACCCCTGGGCACATTAAAATTTAAAAATAAAAAAAAATTTTAATAAAATGTACTTGCTTAGTGTGGAGGGGAGAAAGTTTGATTATTTCTTTCTCTCCCCTCCCCCCTTTTTTGAAGCAAGGTTATGTGAATCCAAAACTAGCCTCAAGTTCACTTGTAGCTGAGGACAGCCTTGAAATTCTGGTCCTTCTGCCTCTACTCCTACTAGGATTATAAACACAAACCACCATGCCCTGTTTAATGTGAGTTCTAGACCTAATTATAGATTCTAAAGGTTGAAACGTAACCAATATTCACTGTAGGGTTTAGAATATTTTTAAATTACCTTTTTATTTACATTTTTTCCCTGGAGTTTCAAATCACACCCCCACTTCACCACTTGCCTTGGACCATTTTATTCATACAGCCCCTTTGCTATACGGTATGAAACACTCAGAAAAGAAGTCAGAGGAACTAAACTAGACAAAGGTCCTGGGGAACTGGGAGGCTGTTCCTTTCAATTAGATGGGGGGGGGTACTGAAGGAATCTAGCTGATTCAGATTAGGAATATAAAGTAAATTTCTAAGACTACCTGTCAATCTATACTCTTGCTAAATCAACTAGTCAATCAGTATAGTCAAGGTTGTTCAATGTTTGTGTCAGTTTGTGAATAGTCTTAATGGAAGCTTCTATTCCTGCCCCTGACTTCCATATTCCTGGAGCAACCAACTTCTAATTTAAAAAGAAGCAAAGGCCTTCTTTTCACTTGCCAAACACATGGTGATTCAAACACTTTGCATTGACGGTGGTAGCCTGGACATGATGTCACATGTCCAGTCAGTGATCCTCTTCCTATCTCTTCCAGTCTGTGCTTTTAAACGTGTTTAATGACCATGGGTATTTGTCATTATTGGCTGCCCAGCAGCAGATCATGAAGGGCTTGGGTGGAAAGAAGGGGTAGAATGGTGTCTCATTTCAGAGCCCAGGTTGACCTCAAACTGCCAATCCTCCTGCCTCTGTCACTCCACCCATCTTAAAAACTGTTACGTTGCCGGGCGGTGGTGGCACACGCCTTTAATCCCAACACTCAGAGAGGCAGAGGCAGGCGGATCTCTGTGAGTTCGAAACCAGTCTGGGCTACAAGAGCTAGTTCCAGGACAGGCTCCAAAGCCACAGAGAAACCCTGTCTCGAAAAACCAAAAAAATAAAAAATAAAAAAAAAATAAACAAAACTGTTAGGTGGATTATACTCAAGCTTCCTGGGTCTGGAAAGGAAACCCTTGACAACATGGACACGTGGATACAGCATGGTGGGAACACATGATGACCTCTGACACAGAACATCTGTCCCCATTCTAACTCCACACCTGAATCCCTCTGAACTCTGTGGAGGTGTAAGGGACTGTGGTGTGCTTCTCAGAGCTGACAGAGCACAGCAGACAGAGGACCTGGCCCACCAATCAGCCCTGCTGGAAAAAAGATCACATTCCCACAGATTCAGAGATTTCCCTTTCAGAATGTAGAACTTCTCCTGTCACCTCTGCCCAGGGCCATGCTGATTGCACTGCTCAGGCTTTAGGGTCTGTGATGCCAGCTCAAGCACTGATTGGTGAACTTTTAACTGAGGCAGAGTTTAGTGAAAGAGTTCCGACAAATGTATGCACTTGGACAGTTACCATTTTAGTTGGTTAATTTTCTCTTTGGGAAGGAGGAGTAAATTTTGATTTGGGATAATGCCCACATATTCCTGAATTTTCCCCCTTTTGATTTTTATGAAAACTTTTTGTGGTAAAATGTGTATTACAGAAAATATGCCATTGCTGACATCTAGCACTTTCTCAAGCAACCGCTGTCTAGCTCAGCATTCTCATCAGCCCAAAAGCAAGCCACACACTTAAGTAGCCAGTTCCCAATCCCTTGACTTTTTGTCTATTTAGCTTTTCCTATTGACAGCATTTTGCATCAATAGAGGATACAATACTGTCCCTTTGTGCATAGCCTTCATTTTCCACCCAGCACAATGATTTCAAGGTGGCATGTACCAGAAATTCACTTCTTTATATGGCTAGGTAACATTCTAGTAGATGAATGGATATGCCTCAATTTATTTATCCATATTCATTCATTGATAGGCATTTGAGTTGTTTCTACCTCTTAGTTTTGGGAAAGTTCACATATGAATTTCATGTGGCCATTTATTTTCAATTCTGAAAAGGATATTATTTCATTTAAGCAACTCCAGTGCAGTGAGTTATTGAGGTAACTGGCACTTAGGCCTTCTGGTCCATTCCCGTCACTGGTGAAACTGTCAAGGAAAAACTGTCAGCAGTGCTGATGTCATGCTGGGCAAGAACTCTGCCACCGAGTTGACAACTTTGATGGTGCTTGGAAAGAGGACATACATACAAATGGAAAGCAGGAAGGAGGGGCCACTGCCTTTCCAGTTGATAGAATCACACACTTTGCTAACATTGCATTTAAAAGGCTTTAATTCTGTGTAGATGTCCGGAGCCCTGGCCACTTGAAGCAAAGCAGCTTTTAGTGCCTGGTTACCTTCCAGACTGGAATGTACGACAGTTATAAAGTGACAGCTGTCCACTGAGCAGTCTGGTGACAGCTGATCCCACACTGACTGCAGTGGGCAGACTGTAGAGGGACAGAAGGAGCTAGAGGGGAAGTCTGGCCTCACCAGTGGAAGTGCTGCCTACGGGATATGTGTCTGGTAGTTAGGAGTCCCACTACCTCTCTGTCCTCAGACCTTGCAAAACAATCCCTTCCCCAAGCTTCAGGAGACAAAGAATTCAAGAGCTCCAAGAAGGAGCAATACTGGCTCTCCATTCACTCTGAGAATTCCATTTGCTCAGAACACAGCTACAGACAGATAAGATTTGGGATATGCACATGGGGGCTAGCAGCATCCTAGCTCAGCAGGTGTGTGTTGTGAGTCTTACTCTATGCAACTACCCAGCTCCCAGATCATGATACAGGGCCTTATTAATTATGAAAGTTTTGCTGATAGCTTAGGTTTGTTTCTAACTAGCCCTTATAACTTAAATAACCCATTTCTTTTAATCTACTTCTTTTATGTGACTTGGTTACCTTTACTTTGTAATGCCTATACTACTTTGTAATACGGCCCTGGCATTGGCTCCTCGCTACTCTATCCTTCTTCTTCCCAGCATCCTCTGTGCCTGGAAATCCTACCTAGATATTGGCCATTCAGCTTTTTATTAAACCAATCTGAGTGACACATCTTCACAGTGTACAAAATGATTATTCCACAGCAGGTGTGTTGGCCAGCTGGGTCTGTACAAGTGACCCCCTCCATTCCTATGGCTTTGGGTCTCCACAAACAGTTTCTTTTCCTATTGCTCAATTCAGGAGAGAGTCAATCCCATACAATAGGCCACTGGAAAGTTTCCTCAACTATAAGACATCATTACTGTTTAGGGTAAAGAGACAATTGATTAGCCTGTCTCCAGTACTCAGGAAGAGATGACATACCATCAGTATGTCTGCTGACAAAGTGGGCCAGGCACAGCCCTACTACAGATTTAGTAACCTCCTGGGCAGGGCTTGATGGAGCTCAGTGGTAAAGTGTTGTAATAAGAGCAGCGGGGCTGCGTCCCCGGCACCGGGCTGCCCGCATGGCTTTACCCAAAATAATTACACCGGAATTGTATTCTTTTAGACACTGCCTGGCCCATTAGTTCCGGCCTCTCATTGGCTAGCTCTTACATATTGATCTAACCCATTTCTAATATTCTGTGTAGCCCCACGAGCTGGCTTACCAGGGAGGATCTTAACCTGCGTCTGTCTGGAGTGGGAGAATCATGGCGACTCTCTCACTCAGTTTCTTTCTCCCAGCATTCTCTTCTGTTTACTCCACCCACCTAAGGTTTGGCCTATCAAATGGGCTAAGGCAGTTTTCTTTATTAGTTAACCAATGAAAGCAACAGATAAAATACAAGAACCACCTCCATCAGTAAAGCCATTACCTGGCATGTCCAAGACCCTGGATTTTATCTCAGCACAGCAAATACACAATAATAACAATTAACTTCCTGGGCACCCTGAGGTTTTTCTAGATAACCATAAATGGGAAAGATATGAGAAGGAACAATGTCCCCAAATGCTCATGTGTCTTGGACCAACTTGAATGGAAGCTTGCCTCTGTATCCCAGCTACTTTGAGTACACATGGCTGTAGCTCAATTGGGGGACATCCCAACTATGGAATCCCTAGGTTGTAATCATTACATAAGTGAGATCACACAGTCATTCATTCATGCACTGATGAGGAATAATTTATGGGCCATTCACTATGTTTTTTCACCTCTTTATACCTCAGCTTGCTAGTCCATGAAATGATAATGTGACAGTGAGAGAGTCGTCATGAATTTTAATGAATTGCTGTTGTCAAGTATTTACAAAAGTACAAAGTCAGCCTGAGGAGATAGTTCAGAGGGCGAAGGTGCTTGTTTTCCAAGCCTGGAAACCTGAGTTTGAGCCCTGGGACCCAAATATAGGTGGAAGGAGTGAGAAAGTTGTCCCTTTGACTTTCATATGCACATGTTGGTACGTGGGCACACCACACACACACACACACGTACACAAAGAATAAATGAGTATTTGGGGGTGTTGGTTCCTTTTTTAAAGTGAGGAGAGGAGGGAAAGAAGGAGGAGGCACAGGGCTGCATCAGCACTGACTCATGGTTTGGAAAAGGTTAAATGAGAAAAGAAACTGCTGAGGATGAGATCCAGAGCTTCCCTCTGGAGTGGAAGGCTTACATTCTGAAGTGTCTATTAAACATCAAAGTCGAGGCTGTAGATCAGGAACTCTCATACACATGCCTGGAAGTTGAGGGTTGGTCTCTATTGGATATAGAATCTATGGACGAGTAGCATTTAAGGCCAGTTGCTTTTTAAAGTCGTAAGATTGTGATTTCCAGTGGAGAGGGCATACAGAGAAGATCTATTCAAAGAGCAAGCCCTGGATGGCCTGAGGCTTAGGTGTTACAGATCTCAAAGACAGAAGAGCAAAGGAGTCTGAACAGGGACAATAGAAAGGGATAAACCCTGTAGAGCCAATGTCCTGGAAGTTCAGGACAGAAGAACTTTGCAAAAGTCAAGGAATGGAGTCAGTCACAGGATGTGGAGACTGGAGACTTAGGAGTTCAAGATCAGTTTCCATGTTATAATAAACTCAAGGTCAGCCTGGATTATATGCAATGATGTTTGAAAAAAAAATGAAAGAAATAGGAAAAGGAGAGAGAGGGAGTGTGGGTTATGATGTTTGGTCCTATCCTAGGTGTCTGTGAAATACTGAGTAGTAATAATAGTGATCTTAGTAAGACCACTGGTTCTGTGGGGATGGTGGAAACCAGTGATATACTGCAGTGTGCTTAATAGAGAAAGGGAAACTGGTCAGGGTAGCACATGCCTTTAATCTCAGCACTCCTGAGGCAGAGGCAGGTGTGTCTCTATTGGTTCGAGGCCAGCCAGTCTATGAAGTGAGTTTCAGGACAGCCAGGTCTACACAGAGAAACCCTGTCTTGAAAAACAAAACAGAAAGCAGGGAGAAAGAGAGGGAGGGAAGGAGTCCTGAATTGGAGGCTGCAGTTCTGAGAACTTTTTTGAAGATATGAATGTAAAGGAGCTCAAAGAACTCGAGATTCTCCTGCTCCTGTGTCCCAAGTGCTGGGATCACAGGTGTGCATCTCTTCCTCTGAAAAGTATTTTCACCTAGTGAGTAAAGTGGGGAAGCTAATTCAAGTGGGTGAGCATACAAGCCACTAGTGTTCATTGCTGATGTTACAGAATCACTGATGAGTTCTGCCCATGATACATATCCATGTAATTGCTATGGCATACATTGTTCTATACCATACTTGGAAAAAGCAATATATGTGTTGGACAGATCTCTCAGCAGCTAAATGCACTGGCTGCTCTTCCAGAGAACCTGGGTTAAACTCTAGAGCCCACATAGTGGCTCACAACTCTTAGAAATTCTACTTCCTGAGGACCTGATACCCTCTTCTGACTTCCTTAGGCATCAAGCACACACATGGTGCACAGGCAAATACACAGGCAAAACATAAAAATTCACTTAAAAAATAACTAAAAAGCACTGACAGTGTCATCATTATTGTCTAAGCAGGTGGTGCATGGTCAGAGTTGTATATATGCAGATAGCACACACATACCAGCTGCTCACTCAGTTCAAAACTCTTACGTAAAGAATGGAGACAGTGTGCTTTACTGGAGCCCATGACTATCACTAAAGTGAAATGGAACAGTGTTCTGGGGTCACTCTATGAAATAAATAAACACATCATTATCAAAGTTGTGACCTGTTATGGTATGGATGTAGAGTAGCCTCCTAAGGGCTCCTGTGCTTACTCTCTATCTGGTGGCACCACTGAGAGGTGATTGAAGTGTGTTTGTGCTGACCTTCTCCATGGATGACCCATTGGTGACATCACAGCAACTGGGCTGTTAGGACATGGGTCCTAGTCAGAGGAAGTGGGTCTTAGGCTGTTCCTGTAAGGGAATTATCTTCCGCATCACTCCTCCATTTTCCTAGCAGTGAAGGGGCCTGGTGGTCAGCACTGTGCCTTTCTGTGCTGTATGTAGACTGCTTCAGATGATCTGGGAAGAAACAAACAGACCTCGCCAAGAAGAATTTCTTCTAAAGGAGGGCTTTTTTTTTTTTTTTTTTTTGGTTTTCTGCTGGGCTATTTTATTTCTTTTTTTTTATTTTTTAACAGTTTTATTTTTTTAATTTATTTATTTACTTATTTATTATTGGTTTTTCGAGACACAGTTTCTCTGTATAACAGCTCTAGATGACCTTGAACTCACTTTGTAGACTTGAACTCCCAGAGATCCACTTATCTCTGAGTACTGGTTTTCAGGCATGCTCCACCATCCCCGACCTTGGGGTTCTTTAAAGTGACTAAGAATGCAACATTTTCACCTTCCCTGGAGGCATATACAAGTAGTTGCTAGACACAGTGGCAAAGTACTTACAGGTTCTTATCCTAATTTTTTTTTTTTTGGATCAAAATTTTATTTATTTTTTTTTAATTCTTTTTTACTTAAAATTTCCAACTGCTCCCCGTTTCCCATTTCCCTCCCCCTCCTCCCACATATTGCCCCCTCCCCCCGCTCCCCTCCCCCTATCCCCACTCCACTTCTCCTCCCCCTAGTCCACTCCCCCTCCCTCTCGATACTGAAGAGCAGTCCAAATTCCCTGCTCTACAGGAAGACCAAGGTCTTCCCACTTCTATCTAGGTCCAGGAAGGTGAGCATCCAAACAGGCTACGCTCGCACAAAGCCAGTTCATGTATTAGGATCGAAACCTAGTGCCATTGTCCTTGGCTTCTCATCAGCCTTCATTGTCAGCCTTGTTCAGAGAGTCCAGTTTCAACTCATGCTTATTCAGTCCCAGTCCAGCTGGCCTTGGAGAGCTCCCAATAGATCAGTTCCACTGTCACAGTGGGTGGGTGCACGCCTCGTGGTCCTGATTTCCTTGCTCATGTTCTCCTAAAGGAGGGCTTTTTAAAGGTATTTCCATGTATTCCCTTGTATGTGAAAGGTTTTTTTTTTAATTTTAACCAATTGTTGTGCTTTGCAACAAATGCTGTCCTTGAAAACTAGAAATGGCACTTGAAATTTTTCTAAGCCTTAATTAGACTTTGCGATATGTGACTGATGTAGAAGCCAGTCAAGCAAGCACCACAGGGCTACTCTTTAGTGTGATGTTTTTCAGTGTTTTTTTTGCCTGCCTGCCTGCCTGCCTTAGACTGTTTCCTCTGAGTCAGCAGGCTAAGCTCAAACTCTGACCCTCTGCCTCTGCATCATGTGCCAGGGTCTAGGCCTGCCCTGTGCGGGGATCCTTTTCATTTTACTCTAAGAGCACGCAGACATTCATGAGGGTCTCAGAAGAAGCAGGTTTTCAAGCTGGTGATAACAGTCACTACTAGTTCTTTGTGTGGGATGGGATTTTTTCCCATGCACTTTCTGCAGCCATTTGTTCTGAGTGTCCAATGCTGATGTGAACTTGTGTCCTGCTCAGAAACCACTGTCGGGGTGGGGGTGAGGGCTGACAGCTACTGTTTACCATCACTGCATGGGAAAGCCTGCTTGCTTTTCTGTTTGACATTGATAAGTAGAAGTTATTTCTACATTAAGAATTCTCAGGTGACTTTGTTAACCACAGACTCCTTCATGCTAACCTAGAGGCAGACCTTTTTTGTTTTAAAACCAAAATGTGCTATATTTCTGTGGATCTCCAGGCAGGTTTGCATGGGGTTGGTCTAAGTACCAAAAGGAGAAGACACTTTCTGTCCCATCTTTCAAGGCTGCAAGCTGGTCATTTGTAGCCTGAGCCTTTGGGATCATCAGTTTGAACTTGATGGAGCACTGTGGTGGGTTGATTTTCACCCAGGCATCTCCTTCAGTGGAGACCAACACACTTGGAGTGTCCTGGCCTTGTTGTCATTTCTCTGGGAGCCTTTGGGTTTTTTGAATTTTTATTGAACTCTACATTTTTCTATGCTACCCTCCCTGCCTCTTCCCTCCTGTTCAGCCCTTCCCCATTGTTCCCATGCTCCCAGTTTCCTCAGGAGATCTTGTCTTATTCTACTTTCCATATACATTAGACTATGTATGTCTCTCTTAGTGCCCTCATTGTCTAAGTTCTCTGGGATTGTGATTTGTAGACTGGTTTTCTCTGCTTTATTTTTAAAATCAACTTATGGGTGTGTACCTGCGATAATTGTCTTTCTGTATCTGGGTTACCTATTCAAAATGATGTTTTCTAGCTCCACCCATTTGCCTGCAAAATTCAAGATGTCATTTTTTTTTTCTGTCGTGTAGTACTCCAACGTGTAAATGTACCACATTTTCATTATCCACTCTTTGGTCGAGGGGCATTTAGGTTGTTTCCAAGTTCTGGCTATGAAAAACAAAGCTGCTATGAACATAGTTGAGCACATGTCCTTGTTGCATGATTGAGCATCCTTTGGATATAGGATATATACCCCAAAGTGGTATTACTGGGACTTGAGGAAGGTTGTTTCCTAGTTTTCTGAGAAATTACCACATTGACATCCAAAGGGACTGTACCAGCTTGCATTCCCACCAGCAACGCAGGAGTGTTCCCTTTTCCTCCGCAACCTCTCCAGCATAAGTTGTCATCAGTTTTTTTGATCTTGGCCATTCTTACAGGTGTTAGATAGATTCTCAGAGTTGTTTTGATTTGCATTTCTCTGATGACTAAGGATGTTGAGCATTTCCTTAAGTATCTTTCAGCCAATTTAGATTCCTCTGTTGAGAGTTCTCTGTTTATGTCTGTACTCCATTTTTTATTGAATTATGTTTTCTTTTGGTGACCAATTTCTTTAGTTCTTTGTATATTTTGGAGATCAAATCTCTGTCTGATGTGGGGTTAGTGAAGATCTTTTCCCATTCTGTGGGCTGTCGTTTTTTCTTGTTGACCGTGTCATTTGCTTTACAGAAGCTTTTCAGTTTCAGGAGGTCCCATTTATTAATTGTTTCTCTCAGTGTCAGTGCTGCTTAAGTTATATTTAGGAAGTGATTCCCTGTGCCAATGCATTCAAGTGTACTTCCCACTTTCTATTCTATAAGGTTCAGTGTGTCTGGCTTTATGTTGAGGTCTTTGATCCATTTAACTTGAGTTTTGTGCATGGTGATAGATATGGGTCTATTTGCATTCTACATGTTGATATCCATTATGTCAGCACCATTTGTTAAATATATTTTCTTTTTCCATTTTATATTTTTTGCTTTTTCATCAAAAATCAGGTGCTTGAAGGTGGGTGTATTAATATCCATGTCTTCAATTCAGTTCCATTGGCCCTCCTGTCTGTTCTTAGGCTAACACCAGGCTGTTTTCTGTACTGTAGCTCTGTAGTAGAGTTTGAAGTCAGGGATTGTGATGCTTCCAAAAGTTCTTTTATTGTACAGGATTGTTTTGGCTATCCTTGGTTTTTTGCTTTTCCATATGAAGTTGATTATCATTATTTTGAGGTTTGTAAAGAATTTTTCTGGGATTTTGATGGGCACTGCATTAAATTTGTAGATTGCTTTTGGTAAGATTGCCATTTTAGTATGTTAATTCTGCCTACCAATGAGCATGGGAGATCTTTCAACTTTCTGGTGTCTTCTTAAAATTCTTTCTTTTTTTCTTTATTTTTTATTTCTTTATAAATAATACCATTCAAAATTTCCACTTCCTCCCCTCCTCCCATTTCCCTCCTGCTCCACCAGTCATTCCTTCCCCCTCCAGTCCTAAGAGAGGGCAGGGTACCCTGCCTATAGGAAGTCCAAGGCCCTCTGTTTTCCCTCCAGGCTTAGGAAGGTATGCATCCAAATAGACTAAGATCTCAAAAAGCCAGTACATTCAGTAGAGACAAATCCCAGTGCCATTATCATTGGCTTCTCAATCTGCCCCAATTGTCATCCACATTCAGAGCATCCAGTTTGATCCCATGCTTGTTCAGTCCCAGTCCAGCTGGCTTTGGTGAGCTCCCATTAGATCAGGAACACTGTCTTAGTGAGTGGACCAACACCTCGCAGTCCTGATTTCCTTGTTTATATTTTCCCTCTTTCTGCTCTTCAACTGGACCTTGGGAGCTCAGTCTAGTGCTCCTATGTGGGTCTCTGTCTCCATCTCCATCTGTCTCTGGATGAAGGTTCTATGGTGATATTCAAGATAATCATCAGTCTGACTACAAGACAAGGCCATTTCAGGCATCCTCTCATCCACTGCAGGGTCCTAGCTGGGGACATCCCCATGGACACCTGGGAACCCCTCTAGAGCTAAGCCTCTTGCCAATTCCAAAATGGCTCCCTTAATTAAGATATATTTTCCCCTGCTCCCATATCAGTCCGTACTCCATCTCAGCCATCCCATTCCTCCAAGCTCTCCCCAACCCTCCCCTTCTCCCTTCTCTCTCCCCATCTCCCCTTCCCCCCACCCCACTCCCACCCCCATGCTCCCAACCTGGAGATCTTGTCTGCTTCCAATTTCTAGGAGGATGTATTTATGTTTTTCTTTGGGTTAACCTCATTACTTAGCTTCTCTAGGATCACGAACTATAGGCTCAGTGTCCTTTGTTTATGGCTAGAATTCACTAATGAGTGAGTACATACCATATTCATATTTTTGGGTTTGAGTTATCTCACTCATGATAGTATTTTTTATTTCCATCCATTTGCATGCAAAATTCAAGATGTTATTGTTTTTTACTGCTGAGTAGTAATCTAATGTGTAGATATGTCAAACTTTCTTTATCCATTCTTCCATTGAGGGGCATCTAAGTTGTTTCCAGGTTCTGGCTATTACAAATAATGCTGCTATGAACATGTTTTAACAAATGCTTTTGTAGTATGATAGGGCATTTCTTGGATATATTCCCAAGAGTGGTATTGCTGGATCCTGAGGTAGGTTGACTCCCAATTTTCTGAGAAACTGCCACACTGATTTCCAAAGTGGTTACACAAGTTTGCATTCCCACCAGAAATGGATGAGTGTTCACCTTGTTGCTCTACATCCTTTCCAGCATAAGCTACCATTAGTGTTTTTATCTTAGTCATTCTGGC
This sequence comes from Chionomys nivalis, assembly GCF_950005125.1. Classification (NCBI taxonomy): domain Eukaryota; kingdom Metazoa; phylum Chordata; class Mammalia; order Rodentia; family Cricetidae; genus Chionomys; species Chionomys nivalis. The sequence goes on from NC_080087.1 coordinate 136,810,237, forward strand.
AGGAGATGGTATATCAAAGTTGTTTTGATTTGCATTTCCCTGATAGCTAAGGAAGTTGAACATGTCCTTAAGTATCTTTTGGCCATTTGAAATTCTTTTGTTGAGAATTTTCTGTTTACTTCAGTACATCACTATTTAATTGGGTTATTTAGAATTTTAATGTCTACTTTCTTGAGTTCTTTATATATTTTGGAGATCAGAACATTGTCTGATGTGGGGTTGGTGAAGATCTCCCATTCAGATGCCTTTTTGTCTTAATGACTGTGTCTTTTGCTTTATGGAATTTTCTCAGTTTCAGGAGGTCCCATTATTCATTGTTACCCATATTGTCTGTGCTACTGGGTTTATATTTAGGAAGTGGTCTCCTGTGCCCATGTATTTTAGGCTACATCTCACTTTCTCTTCTATCATGTTCAGTGTGGTCAGAGTTATATTGAGGTCTTTAATCCATTTGGACTTGAGTCTTGTGCATGGTGATATATATGGATCTATCTTCATTCTTCTATAAGGTGACATCCAGTTATGCAGCACCATTTATTAAAGATGCTTACTTTCTTCCACTGTATAATTTTAGCTCCTTTATCAAAAATCTGGTGTTCATAGGTTTGTGGATTAATATCCAGGTCTTCAATTCGATTCCATTGGTCAACATCTCTGATTTTATGCCAATACCAAGCTGTTTTCATTACTGTAGTTCTGTAATAGAGTTTGATGTCATTGACGGTAATGCCTCTCGCAGTTCCTCAATTGTATAGGATTGTTTTGGCTATCCTGGGTGTTTTGTTTTTCCAAATAAAGTTGATTATTATTCTTTCAAGATCTGTGAAGAATTTTGTTGGGATTTTGATGGGGATTTCATTGAATCTATAGATTGCCTCTGGTAGAATTGCCATTCTTACTATGTTGATCCTTCCTATCCAAGAGCATGGGAGATCCTTCTATTTTTATGGTACCCTCTTCAATTTCTTTCTTCAAAGCCTTAAAGTTATTGTCAAATATATCTTTCACTTCCTTGGTTACTGTTACCCCAAGATACTTTATGCTATTTGTGGCTATCGTGAAAGGTGATGTTTCTCTGATTCCCTCTCTGCTTCTTTATCTCTTGTGTATAGGAGGGCTACTGATTTTTTTGACTTGATCTTGTATCCTGCCACATCACTGAACATATTTATCAGCTGTAGGAGTTCTTTGGTAGAGTTTTGGGGGTTACTTATGTACACTATCATATCTTCTGCAAATAACAAAAGTTTGGCTTCTTCCTTTCCAATTTGAATCCCCTTGATCTCCTTATGTTGCCTTATTGCTATTGCTAGAACTTCAAGCACTATATTGAAGAGATATGGAGAGAATAGACAGCCTTGTCTTGTTCCTGATTTTAGTGGAATCGTTTGAGTTTCTCTCCATTTAGTTTGATGTTAGCTATTGGCTTGCTGTATATTGCTTTTATTATATTTAGGTATGATCCTTGTATCCCTAATCTCTCCAAGACCTTTATCATAAAGGGGGTGTTAAATATTGTCAAATGTTTTTCCAGCACCTAATGAAATGATCATGTGGTTTTTTTCTTTCGGTTTATTTATATAATGTATTACATTGATAAATTTTCATTATGTTGAACCTGGGATGAAGTCTACTTGATCATAATGGACAATTTTATTGATGTGTTCTTGGATTCAGTTTGCCAGTATTTTATTGAGAATTTTTGCATAGATGTTCATGAGTGAGATTGTTCTGTAATTCTCTTTCTTGGTTGAGTCTTTGTGTGGTTTTGGTATCAGGGTAACTGTAACTTCATAAAAAGAGTTTGGCAGTGACTCTTCTGTTTCTATTATGTGAAACACATTAAGGAGTATAAGTATTATCATCTGGTCCTGGGCTTTTTTTTGTTGGGAGGTTTTTGATGACAGCTTCCATTTCCTTGCGACTTATAGGTCTATTTAAATTGTTCACCTGGTCTTGATTTAATTTTGGTGTGTGGTATTTATCTAAAAATTGTCCATTTCTTTTAACGACGGCAGAAGTCGTGTTATAGGTGCAGCCCCACCAGCCACTGTTTTCATGCAGGAACCACAGGGCCAGATGCCGATGGCTCTTCTCTTAATCTTGTTCTTGCCACAGAAGGAGCACGTGTACTTGGTGTGCTGGCTGATTTCAATTTTCTTCGCCATTTTCCGGAGGGAGGCACCATAGCGGGTCCCACATTTCCTGACAATCCGGACCTCTTGGTGCATTTTGCCATGTCGCCTGTACCTAAGCCAAGCACGGAGAGCTGTTTTTAATTTTTGAGAAGGTTCCATGAGATGCTGAGAAGAAAATATATTCTTTTCTGTTTGGATGGAATATTTCAAATATGTCTGTTAAGTCATTTGAGTCATAACATGCTAGTTTTCTTATTTCTCTGTTCATTTTTTGTCTAACTGACCCGTCCAGTTGTGAGAAGGGAGTGTTGAAGTCTCCCACTATTAGTGTGTGGGGTTTAATGTCTGATTTAACCTTTAGAAGTGTTTCTTTTACATATAAGGGTGCCCTTGTATTTGAGGCATAGAGGTTCAGTATTGAGATTTCCTCTTGATGAATCTTTCCTGTGACTAATATGGAATGTCCTTCTTTGTTTCTTTTGATTGATTTTAGCTTGAAGTCTATTTTGTTAGCTATTAGGATAGCTATACCAGCTTGTTTCTTAGGTCCATTTGATTGGAATATTTTTCTCAGCCCTTTACTCTGTGATAATGTCTGTTTTTGAAGTTGAGATGTGTCTTGTATGCAGAAGAAGGAAGGATTCTGTTTTCATACCCAATCTGTTAGCCTGAGCCTTTTAATAGGTGAGTTGAGTCCATTTATATTTAGGGATATTAATGAGCAGTAATGGCTATCTCCTGTTAATTTAGTATTCATTTTTGGCAATATTAATTTGTGCATTTTTCCCTTCTTTGGGGTTTGCTGCTATGAGACCATCAATTGTCTGTTTTTATAAATTGATGTAGCCCACTTCCTTGGGTTGGAGTTTCCCTTCTAGTATTTTGTGTAGGGCTGGGTTTGTGGCTATTATTGGTTAAATCTGGTTTTGTCATGAAATATCTCGTGTTGTTCTTCTATGGTGATTGAAAGTTTTGCTGGGTATATTAGTCTGTGCTGGCATCCGTGGTCTCTTAATGCTTGACCAAGCCCTTCTGTCTTGCATTGTCTTCAATGAGAAAGCAGGTGTAATTCTGATAAGTCTACCTTTATATGTTACTTGGCCTTTCTTCTTTGCAGCTCTTAATATTCTTTCTTTACTCTGAATGTTTAGTGTTTTGATTATTATGTGGCGAGGGAATGTTTTTTTGGATCCAGTCTATTTGGTGTTCTGTAAACTTCTTGTATCTTCATAGGCATATCTTTCTTTAGGTTGGGAAAGTCTTCTTCTATGATTTTGTTAAATATATTTTCTGTGCCTCTTAGTTGAACTTCTTCACCTTCTTCTATACCTACTATTCTTAGATTTGGCCTTTTCATGGTGTCCCATATTTCCTGGATATTTTGGGTTAAGCTTTTGTTAGATTTAATATTTTCTTTAAATGATGAGTCTATTTTCTCCATTGTATCTTTAGCGCTTGAGAGTCTGTCTTCAATCTTTTGTATTCTGCTGTTCATGCTTGCATTTGTGGTTCCTGCTCATTTTCTCATGATTTCTGTTTCTATAATTCCCTTGGCTTGTGTTTTCCTTATTTTCTCTATTTCAGTTTTCATGTCTTGAGTGGTTTCTTTCATATGTTTGATTGCTTTTTCTTTGTTTTCTTTAAGGGATTTGCTGATTTTTTTGTTTGTCTTTTCCTCCATTTCTTTGAGGGAATTTCTTATTTCTTTAAGAGTTTCAAACATTCTTTTGAAGTTACTTTTAGATCATTTTCTTCTGCTTTATCTATATTTGGTTGTTCAAGTCTTGGTGTTGTAAGGTCTTTAGGTTTTACTGGTGTTGTGTTGTTCTTTGTGATGTTGCGTGAGTTCTTGCCTTTTCTACTCATCTTATCCTCTAATATGTGGTTGGGTCTGTGTGAGATTCTGTTGATTAATCTTCTATGTGTCAGTGCATCTAAATCTCAGATGGTTGTTCTTCATAGTACAGTCAGTGTCACAGTTCTAGTTACCCCATTGGTTACTTCATGTTCCTGGAGATAGTTCAGCACTCATGGGCTTTGCTCTGCTCCTTTGGAGTTTGCTTTCTCAAGCCTACTATGTCTTAAATTACCATCTTTGACCTGTTTCTGTAAATCCTGTTCTGGATGCACTCCTGCAGAGGTCTCTGGCTTGGAGTTGATCCTGCAAAGGTCTCTGGCTCCAGTCTACTGCCTCAGAGTTCCCAGACTCAGGTGCACTCAGAACTTCAGAGGATCTGGCTCAGGCTGACTCCCTTAGAGGTCCCAGACTCAAGCTCGGATCTGCAGAGATCTCTGATTTCTGCCTATTCCCTTTGATGTCCAGGCCAATGCTGGGACCCACAGAGGTCCTGGCTCAGGCTTACTCCCTCTGAGGTCCCAGACTCATGCCTGGCCCTGCAGAGATCTCTGATTCCTGTCTATTGCCTCAGAGATTCCAGATTTCTTCCCAGACTGGCAGAGGTCCTGGCTCAGGCCTAGTTCCTCAGAAGTTCTAGATTCACACCCAGACTCACAGGGGTCCTGACTTAGGTCTACTTCCTTGAAGGTCCCAGATTCATGTGTGGATCCTCAGCAGTTACTCCCTGTACCTGTTCTGGTAGGGTTCACTGTTTCTAGGCTGCTCAGGATCAGGTCGCTGGCTCAATCCTGCTCTGCCAGTGTCCTGGGACTAGATTAGCTCCCAGCTCGCACTCCTATGGCACTTGCTTCCTCAGGCCCACTCAGACCTAGGTATAGCGTTTGGGTTTTATCACACTGGTGAGGCATTGACTTGAGCCAAGGAAATGGCAGCTTGCTATAAACTAGTCCATTTCACCTCCTCAATCCCACATCTTTTTTTTTTTATTTATTTATTTTTATTCTTTTTTAATTAAAATTTCCACCTGCTCCCCATTTCCCATTTCCCTCCCCTCCTCCCAAATATTGCCCTCCCCCCACTTCCCTCCCCCTATCCCCACTCCTCTTCTCCTCCCCCCACTCCATTCCCCCTCCCTCTCGATACTGAAGAGCAGTCCAAATTCCCTGCCCTGCGGGAAGACCAAGGTCCTTCTATCTACGTCCAGAAAGGTGAGCGTCCAAACAGGCTAAGCTCCCACAAAGCCAGTTCATGTATTAGGATCGAAACCTAGTGCCATTGTCCTTGGCTTCTCATCAGTCTTCATTGACCGCCATGCTCAGAGAGTCCGGAATCAACCCATGCTTATTCAGTCCCAGACCAGCTGGCCTTGGTGGGCTCCCAATAAATCAGTTCCACTGTCACAGTGGGTGGGTGCATCCCTCGTGGTCCTGATTTTTTGCTCATGTTCTCCCTCCTTCTGCTCCTCATTTGGACCTTAAGAGCTCAGACCGTTGCTCCAAATTGAGACTCTGTCTCTACCTCGATCCATCGCCAGATGAAGGTTCTAAGGTGATATGCAAGATATTCATCAGTATAGGATAGGGTCATTTCAGGTTCCCTCTCCTTAGTTGCCCAAGGTACCAGCTGGGGACATATTCCTGGACACCTGCGAACCCCTCAAGAGTCAAGTCTCTTGCCAACCCTAAGATGGCTCCCTTAGATAGGATATATACTTCGCTGCTCCCGTATCCATCCTTCCTATATCCCAACCATCCCAATCCTCCGAGCTCCATAAAGGATACAAGACCTATCCATGATAAAGTATTTATTCAGAAAAATATCCAACATCTATATAAGGTATTAAATTGTCTGATTTGAGTGATTTTGCAGTGTGGTTTAAATTCTGGTTTGTCTGAGACAGGGTTTCTCTGTCTAGCTCTGGCTGTCAGTGGAACTCATTCTGTAGACCAGGCTGGCCCTGAACTCACAGACATCTGCCTGCCTCTGGCTCAGGAGTGCTGGGATTTGCTGGGATTAAAGGTGTAAGCCACTAGCACCCAGTTTTATTGTTTTTTTTAAAAGCAATGTATAAGTAAAACCCACAGTTTTACAAAAATAGCTATTCAAGTAATCCACACAAAGTTGTTTTCACCGTTAACAATTTCTATGGCATTTGACATGGGCTACAAACATGGCCCTGTGGTAAAGTACTTTCTTAGCATGTGGCTTCAGACCTGGGCTCAATTCCTAGTACCATCAAAAAGAACAAAACAAAACAAAACAACTACTTTTTACTAGGAAGACCCTTTTCCCTTCCTCAATAAAAGAGAGGTCAGGAGTGTGCCTTGTATCAGCAATTCCAGCACTTTCTTATCAGACACTGGGGGGATTGCAAGTTCCAGGTCAGGCAGGGTCACATAGTAAGACCCTATCTAAAATACATAACAGCCAGGAAATCTTAAAATGAAAAATGGTCTATGTTTAGTAATAGTGCAAGTTAGTTTGAGTCATGAAAAATTTAAACAAAAATCAGTCTATAAGAAAATGTTGATGAGGGTCTGAAGAGGTGGCTCAGCATCTAAGAACACTGCTTACTCTTCCAGAGGTGCTGAGTTCAGTTCCCAGTAACCACATACTGGCTCACAACTGTCTATAGTGTGTGATCCCATGTCCTCGTCTGACAAAGTTGGACGTGCAGGTAGAGTACTCATATAAATAAAAATAAGTTTTTAAAGAAAAAAGGAAGGAAGGAAGGAAGGAAGGAAAAGAAATGAAGGAAGAAAAAGTTGATGAAGCCCGGTGGTGGTAGTGGTGGGAGCACATGCCTTTAATCCCAGCACTCAGGAGCCAGAGGCAGGAAGAGCTCTATGCGTTAGAGGCCAGCCTGGGCTACAGAGTGAGCTCCAAGACAGCCAAGCCTACACAAAGAAACCCTGTCCCATAAAACCAAAAGAGTTGATGATCTAAATATTTGTGCAGTAGGACATACCTATAATCCCAGATTTGGAAAGCAGGAGAATCCATTGTTCTGGGCTATGTAAACTCATGACTCAAAAAAAAAAAAGAAGAATAAAAGAAAAGAAAAACTATATGTATGTAGGACTGGAGGGTTTTTTCTGTGATTAAGAAAACTGTTTGCTCTTGCAGAGGACCTGAATTCAATTGCTGGCACTCACACAGAAACTCAAACCATCTGTAACTGCAGTTCTTCTCATCTAGGAGCACACAACACACATGCTTACATGCAGTGAAGATGTTTATATGCATAAATATACATGTACATAATAATTGACGAGAGGCTGAAGAGGTAGCTCAGCAGTTAAGAGCACTTGTTCTTCCAAAGGGCCTGTGTTCATTGCCAGCACCTGCTTGGTCAATCACAACCCTCAGTAACTCCAGTCCCCTGGATCTGATGCCCTCTTCTGGCCTACTTGAACATTGTGTGCACATGATGTACAAAGTTTACAAAACACCTAGACACATAATTTATTTTAAAAATAATTGAGCAAGACATGGTGGTGCATGCCAGTAATCCCAGCACTCTGGAAGCTGAGAGGAGAATCTTGAGTTCAAGGTTAGCCTGAGCTACATAACAAGTCCAAGGTTACCCTGGTATGTATAGCAAAAACCTTTCTAAATTTTAGAAAATAGATATTAAGAGGGATTACAGCATAAACAATAAAATATCAAAATGGAAAAGTCAAAATAACCAGAAAAAATCAAATATTAACTCTCAAAAAAGATTTTATTAACAAATTATTTTACAGATGAATGCTTTCAAATAATTAAATGTCTAATGGTTTTTAAACATGAGAGTTGTCATAGAACATAAACACAATTATCAAGAGGCTACTATATGCGTGTACAACAACTTATAGGCATCATAATAAAATCAAACCAATCACCGACAGACATAATATACAAAGCTCAATAATTGCTATCAAAATGTATTTGGCAAATAGGCAATTATTATTTAAGATAAGGTCTTGCTCAGATTAGGTGAGTCTCTAGCCAGAATCTTTGGGCCTTCCTTAGTCCTCTAAATGCTGGAATTAGATGCATGCATGGCAACAACTGGCTCAGCAAATGCTTTACGCATGACCATATGCCTGGTACTGTAATAGATGTCTGAACTAATATAGCACAACACCTGCCCCATGGACTCCATTTCAAGTGGGACGATGGCTACAGGAACAAGTATTTCCCATTACAAGATTATTAAGTTAGCTACAAAGTAGTAGATTTCATAATGGCATTTTTACACATGTTTTCTTCTTCCACACCCTGCCCTCTGGCCTTTGCCTTGCCCTCCCCTCTGTCCCATTCTTGCTGTTTTTCCATTGCCCACAACAACCTAATTTCTGCTCTCCCAGTACAATATTGCATTATCTTCTGTCAGTGTTCCTGTACCCTAATCCTTCAGGTCTCTTTTTCCCTCTCACAGTTCTCTAGTTTCATGAGTCATCCACACATGGACACCGACCCACTCACACATAGAAACTTCAATCAAGAATACACACATGAGAGAAAACATAGTGCTTATCTGAACGCAGTTTATTTCAGCTAACATTCTGAATTGAAATTTCACCCATTTTCCTACAAATGTCATTTTTTTTACTTTTAAATCTCCTGTGTGTGTGTCTGTGTGTGTGTGTGTGACCACAGAGATGAGAGATGTCAGACCCTCCTGGGGCTTGTGTTACAGGTGGTTGTGAACTGCCTGGTTTGAGTGTTGGGAATCAAATGCTGGTCCTCTGGAAGAACAAGAAGTGCTCGTTATCACTGAGGCATATAGGCAGATCATGTGATAGTTTTGGTTGTCGTCCTCAAAGATTTGTTTATCTTTTATTTTTATGTGTGTGAATATTTTTCCTGCAATATATGTGTACATCCGTGGTGACTGTGGAGGCCAGAAAGGGATTCCCTGGAACTGGAGTTATAGATGGTTCTGAGCCACCAAGTGGGTGCTGGGAACCAAACCCAGTTCCTCTGTAAGAGCAGCCAGTGCTTTTCCCTGAGACATCTGTCCCACCACTTTCTCATTTTTGACAAACCTACCTACTGATTTCCTCAGTAGCTGCAATTTATGCTCACTAGCAGTGAGTAAAGTTTCCTCTTTCCTCACATTCCTGCCAGCATCTATTGTTCTGTTTTCTTGATGAAAGTCATTCTGAGCTAGTAAGGTGAGAGTATAAATCATTTTAATTTCACCTTTCCCTGATGGCTTAGGATGTTGAACCCATCATCAAATATTATTTGCCATTTCTATTTCTTCCTTTGAGGACTGTCTGCTCACCTCATTACCTCATGTATGGATTGGATTTGGTTTAATCTTGGCTGTTTTTACATAATAGAACCCTATGCGATACAGAGTTGGCAATGATTTCTCAAATCTGTAAGCTGTCTCTTCAGTTGTGAGGTTCCTTCCATTGTTAGGCAGGTTTTTAGTTTGCTATAATCCATGTGTCAGTCCTTGGGTTGTGTTCTCTGCTGTCACAGTCCATTCAGAAGTTCCTACCTCTGCATAGGATGATTGTTGACACGGGACATAGTTGATGTGTCTTCCCTGCAGTTTCAGCATGTCCTGTCTTCACATGAAGTCTGTGATCTATTTTCAATGTTTCATGTAGTTTGAGACTCGACCTGATTTCATTCTTCTACAGGTACATACCCAGTTTTCTCAGCACCATCTGTAAAAGGATCTTTCCTAATGACATCTGGGTTCAAGGGAAAAAATGAAGTACCTTCTAGGGCTGGGTTGATGAATCCATGATTAAGAGCACTTGCCGCTCTTGCAGAGGACAAAGGTTCAGTTAACAGCACCCGTATGGCAGCACACAATCTCTTATATCTCTAATTCTAAGGTATCTGATGTCATCTTCTGGAGAGTAGTTGACTGTTCAGTTTTCATGAGTTTGTAGGCATTCTGGGGGTAGAATTGTTGTTGAATTCTAGCATTATTCCATGGTAATCCAATAGTACACAGCTGGTTACTACATTTTCTTTTGTATCTGTGAATGTTTGCTTTGTTACTGATTATGTGATCAATTTTTGAGAAGGTTCCATGAGATGCTGAGAAGAAGGTATTTTCTTTTCTGTTGGGTGGAATGTTCTATAGATGTCTATTAATTTCATTTGTTTCACTACATCTGTGATATCTCTTATTGCTCCATTAAGTTTCTGTCTGTTTAGCCTGTCCATTGGTGAGAGAGGAGTGTTGAAACCTACTATTAGAGTGTGTGTTTCCCTTCTTTGAGTTGTGGTGGTGGAGAGTTGTCTGATGTCTGTGTTATTATGGGTGTTCTTAGCTTCCTTGGTTTGTGCTTTGCCTTCTAGTAGTTTCTGTAAGGCTGGGTTTGTGGCTACCTATTATTTAAATCTGTTTTTGTCCTGGAATATCTTTTTTCTCCATTGATGGTGAATGCAAGCTTTGCTGCGAATAGTACTCTGGGATTGCCTTCATGGTCTCTTAGTGTTGGCAGCACATCTATCTAAGACATTCTGGCTTTCATGGTTTCCACTGAGAAGTCAGGTGTAATTCAAGTGCCTACGGACTCCTGATCTTTGATGAAGAAACCAGAAATACATGGGAGACCATTCTCTCCCTTATAAGAGATCATGTCAGCACACAGAAGCCCCCCTATTGCTGACACACCCCCACATCCCAAAAAATATTTAATGGAAAGGAATTCCCACACAGACCTCAACCTAAAACCAGATATCTTGAACCTAACAGAAGAAAAAGAAGGGAAGATCCCTGAAATCAATGACATAGGAAAAGACTTTCTGAGCAGAACACTATTAACACAGACACTAATTTCAACAATTAATAAATGGGATCTCATGAAACTGAAAAGCTTCTGCATGACAAAAGATCCCATCATTCAGACAAAGTGGCAGCTTACAGAATGGTAAAATATGTTTTTATCAACTACACACCCAATAGAGGGCTAATATCCAAAATTCTACAAAAAAACTCAAACAAAATGTATAAAGAACTCAAAAGGCTAGATATCAAGAAAACAAATGACTCAATTAAAACTGGGAATTTTTAAACAGAGAATTCTCAATAGGGAATCTTAAGTGGCTGAGAAAGACTTAAATGTTCAACATTCTCAGTCATTAGTGAAATGCAAACCAAGTCTGCTTTGAGAGTCCATTTTACACCTGTCAGAATCCTTAGGATCAATAATACGAGTGACAGTTCCTGCTGGCAAGGACATAGATTAAGGGGTACACTCATCCACTGCTGGTAGGAGTGCAGACTCATACAGTCACTATGGAAATGAGTGTGGATTTACCTTAGAGAGATGGGAACTGATCTACCTCGTGATCCAGCTCTATCACTCTTGGGCATTTACCCAAAGGAAACTTCATCCTACCACAGAGACGCTTACTCAACCATGTCCATTGCTGCTCTATTAATAATGCCCAGAAATTGGATAACATATTCAAGACATGAATATGAATGGATAATAAAAATTGGAACCTTTATACAAATGAATATTACTCAGCCATTAAAAAGAATTAAATTCACAGTAAATGGGTAGAACTAGGGGGAGAAATCACCCTGAGTGAGGTACCCAGACACAGAAAACCAAATGTGGCATGTATTAGCTTACATGTGGATATACAGAATCACAGAGATTAAGCATAGAGTAACAGACTAAGGAGGAGAGAAGCATCTCATCAGGAAAGAAGAAATAGAATAGAAAGGTACAGGCTGGTGAGGGGAGGTGCAAGGAGAGAAATAGAGGGACGAGGGAGTGTATACAGGGAGAAACAGCTAAAACTAAGGCCACGGAAGTAGTGTGTAGTGGCATGGGTATTGATACAGTCGATGCTTCCTGAAATAAATGCATATGTGAAGGCAATCTAACAGAGAAATCAAATAACAGGGTGATGAGACTGTGTCTGAGAGCTTTCTCCTTCTGTCTTGCATTCCATTCTTTAGGTTGGGATTAAAGATGTGCACCACTGGGATTAAAGGCGTGCACAGCCAGGTTTCTATTGCAAACTAGTGAGGCTACTGAGATTAAAGGTGTGTGCTACCACTTACTCTCTGATCTTCAGCTAAACTTTCTTTATTAAAATACAAATGAAATATCACTACACGTAAGTATCACGAAACATTGTAAAGGAGGGGACACATAGATTATAAGAGCCAGAGCATCATGGAGTTTGCTGTGACATTGTATCTCCTAGGAATGTCAGAATCTACACCAATAATATCTTATTAACATGGCTGCTTAAGTATGAGCTGAATAAGGACAAGAGGCAAACTATAAGGGACAAAGGGCCAACCAGCCCTACACAAAGAACTATAGGGAACTCACAAATGCCGGGAGTGGAGAAACAGTTTTAGTCCTACTGTGGGAAGAGTACACGAAATGCTTATCCAATACCAAATGGTGAGCCCTGAATCATACATACAAATAACATTATACTAAATTAAAGTATGCGTGTGTTATAGTTTCTTAGGTACTTAACAGTATGAATCCTTGTGATTTTTTTCACATATCCATACTATTATTTTGCTCTCCTTTCTCCCTGTGTATTTATCTCCCTTCAACCTAATTATAACCCTGACAGCATACAGACAAGTAACATACAGATCGGGCAGGTTACATACACATATGCATGTAACAAAATTAATGAAAAATCCATGAATTTGAAAGGGAACAAGGAGGCATATAAGAGCGTGTTTGAAGAAAAAAAGTAAAAGGAGAAATGATGTTTCATTGTTACAAAATATTTGTATAACTATGTAAAGACGTGTTGAATTTGTTGAATTATATGTAAAAATGTGTTGCTGTTTTACCTTGTCTGCCTAAGGCACCTGATTAGTCTAACAAAAAGCTAAATGGCCAATAGCAAGAAAGAGGTATAGGCAGGACTTGCAGGCAGGGAAACTGAGTAGCAGGAGGAATTTAGGCTTAGAAAGGAAGAAAGAAAAAGAGATACCAGGGAGAAACCAGTGGCCAATCAGACACACATGGAGGAAGCAGGAAACCAAGACATACGGAATAAAAGAAAGGTAAAAAGCCCCAAGGAAAAATGTAGATGAATAGAAACAGGTTAAATTAAGTTCAAAAAGCTAGCAGGACGAGCCTAAGCTAAGACTAAGCACTTATAATTAATAAGAAGCATTCAAAATAAATTATTTGGGAGTTTCTTGGTGGCCCAAAGGGAAATTCCAACTACACATAATACAATAAATAAAATAAAGAAGTAGTTGTTTTTAAAGAATTAACATAAAAGGTAAAAAAGGGACACAGCCAAGACTGTTAAATAGACAAGCTTGTCTCAGAAAAAAAAAGAAGATAAAAAGAGATGTAACATATCCCTATTACCTGCTCTGAAGAATTTTTCACAGATACTGCCACGGCATAACCACATGGGAATAAGGTGGCCTACATTAATTAAAAGAGTTTCTAATAGTAAAGTATATTACAGTTGCTTATGACTTAAAATGTCATTATAAAATATCTAGCAAATTAAATTCAACTTGATTACATTATCATTTCTTCCCACTACATTCCTTAGGATGAATTTTAATTTATTAACGCCATGTATCACTAAGCTAAAATCCTGATACAATTATCTCACTTGATCCTGAGTGGCATTCAGAAGTAGACATAGAAAGCAAGCTTGTCAGGTTTTTGTGTGTCTATGACTACCAGCCTGATGACTGTAGACTTCAACTTTTTAAAATTTGTACAAAAAAAAAATGTTTCAATGAGTTCTTTGATGAGGAATGATTTTAGAAGGACTAGTATGTGAAAACTTGCTTTATTTAAGCACCCATAGAACATTAATCCTTTCTCACTTCAGTCTTCTATAAAAAGAATCCAGGAGTAGTTAATGCATAAGCAATAGCTATTACAATAGTCTTACTAATTGACCTTGTAATGACAAAATATGGGAGATCTTGGTCAAACAGAGATAATACTTCCAATTCAAATGTCTTAGCTAAAGTGATTTTGTATTTCTTCTGTAGACTCTTCTCAAACTCACAGAGATCCCCCTGCCTCTGCCTCTTGAGTACTGGGAGTAAAGGAATGTACCACCACTGACCAGCAAATTTTGTACTTCTTAAGGCATCTTGAAACTAAGATGAGTGTTGAAATGAATTTTGAGAACTTAGGTCCTGATAAAACTGTATAAGAATACTTTTTATTTGCCTTTATTTTTTTTAAAAAAGATCTTTATTATTTTTATTTTATGTATAAAGTGTTTTGCCTACATGTATGTCTGTATACCACACGTGTGTCTGGTGCCCACCAAGGCCAGAAGAGGGCATCAGACCTCCTGAAATTAGAGTTATAGTTATGGGTCCTGGGGATTTAACCCATTTCTTTGGAAGAGCAGGCAGTGCTCTTACCCATGGAGCCATTTCACCAGGCCCAGGGATATTTTACAAAACAAAACAACAATAAAAGATACTATGGAAAACAACTGGGCACTGCTGCAAAAGTACTTGATTGTCTCAAATACAGATGAGGAGACACACTGATGGCTAGGAAAGACTGAAACTCAAAAGGGCTGCTAGGGACAAAACTACAATTCTAGCCAGAGGCACAACAGCTGCAAGATTTAGAAATCTAAGCTTTTGCCCTAGGACTTCCCACCACTGTCTGGGAACTGGCATAGCCTTCTTGCTTAAGAGTACTCGCAAGAGGCTTTCTGACGTCACGCAGGTGGAGACTTTAAAATCCAAATGGCTCCTGGTTGGCATTGGTGGGTGTCTTCCTAAGCAGTTGTGCATTTTACTGGAAGTGGGCGCTGGGGGTCAAGAACCAGAGAGAAAGGTAACTGCTGGTATGGGGTTAACTCTGTTCCTGCTAAGAAACTCTGTGGCATCAGAGACCTGGGGCGGCATCTGCCAGGTTCTGGGTTCAGGGATCAGTAAGTTTGTGTGGGCAGTGCCTGGAGAGGGAAAAGAGGATGCTGATTGCTGACCAAGGTGTTCCGCAGGGAGGGGGAGAAGGGGAGGACTGCCTGGGAGGGACAGGTTAAAACACTGCGTTCCTGTGGTAATGCAGCATCTGAAAAGCCATGTAAGAAGAAAAAGTCTGGGAAACTGAAGGCTTGAGAATAAGACCTAAGTGGAATGTAAGCAGTCGAACAAGGAGTGATGTGACTCAGTGCACAGCCTATTGTGCTAAAGTCCCCAGCTCAAACAAACAATAAAGTGGGTGTTATTATTTGGTGTTAGTATTTGGGAATCTGCATTGGCCTGCCTGTCCTTAGGGTCCTGACAGGAAACCTCCTCACCTGTAGCCACTAAGAGCACTTCACCTGTAGCCACTTCTGGGCACATTTGCTATGGTTCCTTGTAACAGGTGGACCTACCCCTAACCTCCCCCTTCTCCTGTGTCTACCTCCCTCTCTCTCCCGCACTCTTTACCCCATGGGACTAGTCTGCTCCCCTCTCTGCCTTCTCTGTCCCTTCTCTCTCATCTTCCAATAAGCCTCCTGTATAAGCCTTATCGCATAGCGTGACTTCTCTTCACTACATATATATATATATATATATATATATATATATATATATATATATATATATATATATAATTTTATCAGCAGTGAGTTCTGGCTTATCCTAGAACGAAGCCAGGGCAGGACCAGAAAAAGCTGAGTGGCTAGCGTCTAGTGCTGCAGAGACGAAGACAGGGTCTGACATAGGTATGCTTATGATACTAAAATATTTTGAGAATGGAAGCAGCCTCTACATTATGTTATGGAACGGATTGCTTGTCTTTACTGAAAGGGAGATTAGAACCAGAAAGACAATAGTGGGTATTAAACTATGGGGTTAAACATAAAGCAAGAAAAGTAGATATTAGGAAAAGAGAATGAATCCTGATTTTGAAGCCAAAGGAAACATTTTGAGGAGAGTTAAGGAGCCTGAGATTTCTTGTCAAGCAGTCTGTGAGTTACCATTGAAATAGACATAAGAGATACCAGTGATGTATTCGGGATAACACATTGAAATTTTGCGATCATGGATTGCCGTGTGATGCAGGAATCATATATGTTCATTTTTGCATTGTCTTGCTCGAGTGTATTGAATACTTGAAGTTGCATAGGTGTTATCTTTAGTGAGGACTTAAGTATACATGACAAACAAATACAGCACACAGGGAAAATACTATCGTAAAGGAATAAACTTAGTTACTCTTCTACTTCAGAATAAAAGTGACAATTATTGCTTAATGATCCACTTGCATCTGGAACATTTTTCTGATATTGAAATCATGAATTAGGTTCTGAGCATGAAGCGCAGTTCCATTTCCACCGGTGGTGCTGGCTGCCTCTCCACACAGGAATTAAGATCTCAGGACCTCGACGAACCAGACCTTTATACCCGTCAAGCGTAAGTGCCTCCAACTATGGATCTCAGCTGCATGCTGCCATGTTCTGTAGCTAGTTCTCAGAAACTGTAGAATCAGATGGTGAAAGTGGGTCTTCTCTAGTTCCACACTTGAGTCGCTCACTCTCCAAAGGTTAGTAATTCCTTCAGAGAGCTTTGGTTTTACTGTCTAAGTCTGGCAGTATTAATTATATTAGCAATTAAACTAAGAAAATGTCAATATAAACTCAATTTAAAATAACAATCTTATTATAAGGTTTCAAAACTAAAATGGTTTTATTTATTTATTTGCTTCTTTGTTTGTTTTGGTTTGTTTTGGAGACAAGATTTCTCGATGCAGCCCTAGTTTTCCTGGCATTCACTCTGTAGACCAGGTTAGCATCGAACTTTGGGATATACCTTTCTATGCTTCCAAAGTGCTCAGATTAAAGGTGCGTGCCACCACCACCTACAATGCTTTTAATTTAAAAAAAAAATCTGGGTAAGCAAGATGACTCAGCAGGTAAAGGCACTTATCAACAAACCCAAACACCTGCTTTCAATCCCCAGACCCACATGGTAGAAGAGAACCTGCTGCATCAGCAGCTACTGACCACCAGCTGCTCGCTCTCTTTCTGTCTCTCTCTCTCTCTCTCTCTCTCTCTCTCTCTCTCTCTCTCTCACACACACACACACACAATAATAAATGTAATAAAGTTAAAATATTTCCAATGCAAAACAATTTCATTGGGCAGCAAAACATGGTCTCCCCTTTTAACGTCAGATCCCTTTAATATCTGACTAATGAAAGACAGTTAGAATCTATTCTGCTGCTGCATTCAGACTGTCCTAGCAGCCAGTCTCTAGGTAGCAATGTATGCATGAAAGGATGAGCATGAGAAGAACAAACAACATCTTAGTTTTGATGTAGTGATACCTAGATATACATACCTTGGAGAACATGTCTAGTCTAGATCAGCAGTTGTCTGGATTGGAGGTGGGGAAGTTTGATACAGATTGACAGGAAACAGTCTGTTATTTGTATGACCTGGGGTATGACCTCACCTTTTTGTACTTTGAATCCCTTGTGTATAAGAATGGGGATAGGTTGAGCGGTGGTGCACGTATTTAATTAAACGGAGGCAGTCTAATCTCTGGGTTTGAGGCCAGCCTGGTCTACAGACAAATTCCAAGACAACCAGAGCTACACAGAAAAACCTGTCTTCCAAAAAAAGAAAGAAAAAGAGTGGAGATACTGGGAGATTGCTCAGTGGTTTAGAGTCGTTCCTATTCTACCACAGGACCCAAATTCAGTTCCCAGTACCCACATTGGGCAGGTCACAACCGCCTGTGACTCCAGCTCAAGGAGATCTGGTGCCCCTTTTGTGACCTCCATAGGCACTCTCGTGCATGTGTGGTTATGCCTATACAAACAAAATATACATAGAATATAAAATAGAACTTTTCACTTTTTTAATGGAGATAATGGCAGACTCTCCTTTACAAGTTGTTCTGAATATTTATTGAGTGTTTATATAGGTCAACTGCTCTTAAGTTCTTCATGCATATTAACTCTTGATACTCGGTGACAACTTTCCCTTAAGGCACAATGGCAAACAAGGGAGTACAAAAAAGGGAGCAGTTATAGGGGCATAAATAGAGACGAAAGTGTTTAGGTTATTGAACAGGCCTTTAGACTACTTGGTACAGAAGATCTATGGGCCTGAAACACACCTTTAAGGATAATATATGTGTTGATAATGTCATGCACAAGGAAATTTGGTTTGTTATTTGTGGTGCTGAGGATTGAGCACAAGCTGAACAAAACACTGAGATACATCCCTGTCACAGAAGTACATTTCATTCCCCCCATATTTTATACCTAAACTGCTGTAACTTCATGGTATGCTCTCCTGCTTTAAGGAATGCATTGTCTTTAGTTATTTAAAGCTTAAAGACTAATGTTTGATGCTGTTGTTACGATGTGTGTGTGTGTGTGTGTGTTTGCGTGTGTGATGGATAGCCTTGAAATAATGCAGACTTGAACACAGAAGGAAATGTTTTTGATTGCCTTCTTAATATGCAACTTGGTATGTTTTCAAGTTCTAAAAAAATAAAGGATACAAGACCTATCCATGATAAAGTATTTATTCAGAAAAATATCCAACATCTATATAAGGTATTAAATTGTCTGATTTGAGTGATTTTGCAGTGTGGTTTAAATTCTGGTTTGTCTGAGACAGGGTTTCTCTGTCTAGCTCTGGCTGTCAGTGGAACTCATTCTGTAGACCAGGCTGGCCCTGAACTCACAGACATCTGCCTGCCTCTGGCTCAGGAGTGCTGGGATTTGCTGGGATTAAAGGTGTGAGCCACTACCACCCAGTTTTATTGTTTTTTTAAAAGCAATGTATAAGTAAAACCCACAGTTTTACAAAAATAGCTATTCAAGTAATCCACACAAAGTTGTTTTCACCGTTAACAATTTCTATGGCATTTGACATGGGCTACAAACATGGCCCTGTGGTAAAGTACTTTCTTAGCATGTGGCTTCAGACCTGGGCTCAATTCCTAGTACCATCAAAAAGAACAAAACAAAACAAAACAAAACAACTACTTTTTACTAGGAAGACCCTTTTCCCTTCCTCAATAAAAGAGAGGTCAGGAGTGTGCCTTGTATCAGCAATTCCAGCACTTTGTTATCAGACACTGGGGGGATTGCAAGTTCCAGGTCAGGCAGGGTCACATAGTAAGACCCTATCTAAAATACATAACAGCCAGGAAATCTTAAAATGAAAAATGGTCTATGTTTAGTAATAGTGCAAGTTAGTTTGAGTCATGAAAAATTTAAACAAAAATCAGTCTATAAGAAAATGTTGATGAGGGTCTGAAGAGGTGGCTCAGCATCTAAGAACACTGCTTACTCTTCCAGAGGTGCTGAGTTCAGTTCCCAGTAACCACATACTGGCTCACAACTGTCTATAGTGTGATCCCATGTCCTCGTCTGACAAAGTTGGACGTGCAGGTAGAGTACTCATATAAATAAAAATAAGTTTTTAAAGAAAAAAAGGAAGGAAGGAAGGAAGGAAGGAAGGAAAAGAAATGAAGGAAGAAAAAGTTGATGAAGCCCGGTGGTGGTAGTGGTGGGAGCACATGCCTTTAATCCCAGCACTCAGGAGCCAGAGGCAGGAAGAGCTCTATGCGTTAGAGGCCAGCCTGGGCTACAGAGTGAGCTCCAAGACAGCCAAGCCTACACAAAGAAACCCTGTCCCATAAAACCAAAAGAGTTGATGATCTAAATATTTGTGCAGTAGGACATACCTATAATCCCAGATTTGGAAAGCAGGAGAATCCATTGTTCTGGGCTATGTAAACTCATGACTCAAAAAAAAAAAGAAGAATAAAAGAAAAGAAAAACTATATGTATGTAGGACTGGAGGGTTTTTTCTGTGATTAAGAAAACTGTTTGCTCTTGCAGAGGACCTGAATTCAATTGCTGGCACTCACACAGAAACTCAAACCATCTGTAACTGCAGTTCTTCTCATCTAGGAGCACACAACACACATGCTTACATGCAGTGAAGATGTTTATATGCATAAATATACATGTACATAATAATTGACGAGAGGCTGAAGAGGTAGCTCAGCAGTTAAGAGCACTTGTTCTTCCAAAGGGCCTGTGTTCATTGCCAGCACCTGCTTGGTCAATCACAACCCTCAGTAACTCCAGTCCCCTGGATCTGATGCCCTCTTCTGGCCTACTTGAACATTGTGTGCACATGATGTACAAAGTTTACAAAACACCTAGACACATAATTTATTTTAAAAATAATTGAGCAAGACATGGTGGTGCATGCCAGTAATCCCAGCACTCTGGAAGCTGAGAGGAGAATCTTGAGTTCAAGGTTAGCCTGAGCTACATAACAAGTCCAAGGTTACCCTGGTATGTATAGCAAAAACCTTTCTAAATTTTAGAAAATAGATATTAAGAGGGATTACAGCATAAACAATAAAATATCAAAATGGAAAAGTCAAAATAACCAGAAAAAATCAAATATTAACTCTCAAAAAAGATTTTATTAACAAATTATTTTACAGATGAATGCTTTCAAATAATTAAATGTCTAATGGTTTTTAAACATGAGAGTTGTCATAGAACATAAACACAATTATCAAGAGGCTACTATATGCGTGTACAACAACTTATAGGCATCATAATAAAATCAAACCAATCACCGACAGACATAATATACAAAGCTCAATAATTGCTATCAAAATGTATTTGGCAAATAGGCAATTATTATTTAAGATAAGGTCTTGCTCAGATTAGGTGAGTCTCTAGCCAGAATCTTTGGGCCTTCCTTAGTCCTCTAAATGCTGGAATTAGATGCATGCATGGCAACAACTGGCTCAGCAAATGCTTTACGCATGACCATATGCCTGGTACTGTAATAGATGTCTGAACTAATATAGCACAACACCTGCCCCATGGACTCCATTTCAAGTGGGACGATGGCTACAGGAACAAGTATTTCCCATTACAAGATTATTAAGTTAGCTACAAAGTAGTAGATTTCATAATGGCATTTTTACACATGTTTTCTTCTTCCACACCCTGCCCTCTGGCCTTTGCCTTGCCCTCCCCTCTGTCCCATTCTTGCTGTTTTTCCATTGCCCACAACAACCTAATTTCTGCTCTCCCAGTACAATATTGCATTATCTTCTGTCAGTGTTCCTGTACCCTAATCCTTCAGGTCTCTTTTTCCCTCTCACAGTTCTCTAGTTTCATGAGTCATCCACACATGGACACCGACCCACTCACACATAGAAACTTCAATCAAGAATACACACATGAGAGAAAACATAGTGCTTATCTGAATGCAGTTTATTTCAGCTAACATTCTGAACTGTAATTTCACCCATTTTCCTACAAATGTCATTTTTTTACTTTTAAATCTGTGTATATGTGTGTGTGTGTGTGTCTGTGTGTGTGTGTGTGTGACCACAGAGATGAGAGATGTCAGACCCTCCTGGGGCTTGTGTTACAGGTGGTTGTGAACTGCCTGGTTTGAGTGTTGGGAATCAAATGCTGGTCCTCTGGAAGAACAAGAAGTGCATTTATCACTGAGGCATATAGGCAGATCATGTGATAGTTTTGGTTGTCGTCCTCAAAGATTTGTTTATCTTTTATTTTTATGTGTGTGAATATTTTTCCTGCAATATATGTGTACATCCGTGGTGACTGTGGAGGCCAGAAAGGGATTCCCTGGAACTGGAGTTATAGATGGTTCTGAGCCACCAATGGGTGCTGGGAACCAAACCCAGTTCCTCTGTAAGAGCAGCCAGTGCTTTTCCCTGAGACATCTGTCCCACCACTTTCTCATTTTTGACAAACCTACTTACTGATTTCCTCAGTAGCTGCAATTTATGCTAACTAGCAGTGAGTAAAGTTTCCTCTTTCCTCAAATTCCTGCCAGCATCTTTTGTTCTGTTTTCTTGATGAAAGTCATTC
The DNA here is from genome assembly GCF_950005125.1 of Chionomys nivalis. Classification (NCBI taxonomy): domain Eukaryota; kingdom Metazoa; phylum Chordata; class Mammalia; order Rodentia; family Cricetidae; genus Chionomys; species Chionomys nivalis. The sequence goes on from NC_080087.1 coordinate 136,832,076, forward strand.
TGAGCTAGTAAGGTGAGAGTATAAATCATTTTAATTTCACCTTTCCCTGATGGCTTAGGATGTTGAACCCATCATCAAATATTATTTGCCATTTCTATTTCTTCCTTTGAGGACTGTCTGCTCACCTCATTACCTCATGTATGGATTGGATTTGGTTTAATCTTGGCTGTTTTTACATAATAGAACCCTATGCGATACAGAGTTGGCAATGATTTCTCAAATCTGTAAGCTGTCTCTTCAGTTGTGAGGTTCCTTCCATTGTTAGGCAGGTTTTTAGTTTGCTATAATCCATGTGTCAGTCCTTGGGTTGTGTTCTCTGCTGTCACAGTCCATTCAGAAGTTCCTACCTCTGCATAGGATGATTGTTGACACGGGACATAGTTGATGTGTCTTCCCTGCAGTTTCAGCATGTCCTGTCTTCACATGAAGTCTGTGATCTATTTTCAATGTTTCATGTAGTTTGAGACTCGACCTGATTTCATTCTTCTACAGGTACATACCCAGTTTTCTCAGCACCATCTGTAAAAGGATCTTTCCTAATGACATCTGGGTTTAAGGGAAAAAATGAAGTACCTTCTAGGGCTGGGTTGATGAATCCATGATTAAGAGCACTTGCCGCTCTTGCAGAGGACAAAGGTTCAGTTAACAGCACCCATATGGCAGCTCACAATCCCTTATATCTCTAATTCTAAGGTATCTGATGTCATCTTCTGGAGAGTAGTTGACTGTTCAGTTTTCATGAGTTTGTAGGCATTCTGGGGGTAGAATTGTTGTTGAATTCTAGCATTATTCCATGGTAATCCAATAGTACACAGCTGGTTACTACATTTTCTTTTGTATCTGTGAATGTTTGCTTTGTTACTGATTATGTGATCAATTTTTGAGAAGGTTCCATGAGATGCTGAGAAGAAGGTATTTTCTTTTCTGTTGGGTGGAATGTTCTATAGATGTCTATTAATTTCATTTGTTTCACTACATCTGTGATATCTCTTATTGCTCCATTAAGTTTCTGTCTGTTTAGCCTGTCCATTGGTGAGAGAGGAGTGTTGAAACCTACTATTAGAGTGTGTGTTTCCCTTCTTTGAGTTGTGGTGGTGGAGAGTTGTCTGATGTCTGTGTTATTATGGGTGTTCTTAGCTTCCTTGGTTTGTGCTTTGCCTTCTAGTAGTTTCTGTAAGGCTGGGTTTGTGGCTACCTATTATTTAAATCTGTTTTTGTCCTGGAATATCTTTTTTCTCCATTGATGGTGAATGCAAGCTTTGCTGCGAATAGTACTCTGGGATTGCCTTCATGGTCTCTTAGTGTTGGCAGCACATCTATCTAAGACATTCTGGCTTTCATGGTTTCCACTGAGAAGTCAGGTGTAATTCAAGTGCCTACGGACTCCTGATCTTTGATGAAGAAACCAGAAATACATGGGAGACCATTCTCTCCCTTATAAGAGATCATGTCAGCACACAGAAGCCACCCTATTGCTGACACACCCCCACATCCCAAAAAATATTTAATGGAAAGGAATTCCCACACAGACCTCAACCTAAAACCAGATATCTTGAACCTAACAGAAGAAAAAGAAGGGAAGATCCCTGAAATCAATGACATAGGAAAAGACTTTCTGAGCAGAACACTATTAACACAGACACTAATTTCAACAATTAATAAATGGGATCTCATGAAACTGAAAAGCTTCTGCATGACAAAAGATCCCATCATTCAGACAAAGTGGCAGCTTACAGAATGGTAAAATATTTTTTTATCAACTACACACCCAATAGAGGGCTAATATCCAAAATTCTACGAAAAAACTCAAACAAAATGTATAAAGAACTCAAAAGGCTAGATATCAAGAAAACAAATGACTCAATTAAAACTGGGAATTTTTAAACAGAGAATTCTCAATAGGGAATCTTAAGTGGCTGAGAAAGACTTAAATGTTCAACATTCTCAGTCATTTGTGAAATGCAAACCAAGTCTGCTTTGAGAGTCCACTTTACACCTGTCAGAATCCTTAGGATCAATAATACGATTGACAGTTCCTGCTGGCAAGGACATAGAATAAGGGGTACACTCATCCACTGCTGGTAGGAGTGCAGACTCATACAGTCACTATGGAAATGAGTGTGGATTTACCTTAGAGAGATGGGACCTGATCTACATCGTGATAAAAATTGGAACCTTTATACAAATGAATATTACTCAGCCATTAAAAAGAATTAAATTCACAGTAAATGGGTAGAACTAGGGGGAGAAATCACCCTGAGTGAGGTACCCAGACACAGAAAGCCAAATGTGGCATGTATTAGCTTACATGTGGATATACAGAATCACAGAGATTAAGCATAGAGTAACAGACTAAGGAGGAGAGAAGCATCTCATCAGGAAAGAAGAAATAGAATAGAAAGGTACAGGCTGGTGAGGGGAGGTGCAAGGAGAGAAATAGAGGGACGAGGGAGTGTATACAGGGAGAAACAGCTAAAACTAAGGCCACGGAAGTAGTGTGCAGTGGCATGGGTATTGATACAGTCGATGCTTCCTGAAATAAATGCATATGTGAAGGCAATCTAACAGAGAAATCAAATAACAGGGTGATGAGACTGTGTCTGAGAGCTTTCTCCTTCTGTCTTGCATTCCATTCTTTAGGTTGGGATTAAAGATGTGCACCACTGGGATTAAAGGCGTGCACCGCCAGGTTTCTATGGCAAACTAGTGTGGCTACTGAGATTAAAGGTGTGTGCTACCACTTACTCTCTGATCTTCAGCTAAACTTTCTTTATTAAAATACAAATGAAATATCACTACACGTAAGTATCACGAAACATTGTAAAGGAGGGGACACATAGATTATAAGAGCCAGAGCATCATGGAGTTTGCTGTGACATTGTATCTCCTAGGAATGTCAGAATCTACACCAATAAAATCTTATTAACATGGCTGCTTAAGTATGAGCTGAATAAGGACAAGAGGCAATCTATAAGGGACAAGGGGCCAACCAGCCCTACACAAAGAACTATAGGGAACTCACAAATGCCGGGAGTGGAGAAACAGTTTTAGTCCTACTGTGGGAAGAGTACACGAAATGCTTATCCAATACCAAATGGTGAGCCCTGAATCATACATACAAATAACATTATACTAAATTAAAGTATGCGTGTGTTATAGTTTCTTAGGTACTTAACAGTATGAATCCTTGTGATTTTTTTCACATATCCATACTATTATTTTGCTCTCCTTTCTCCCTGTGTATTTATCTCCCTTCAACCTAATTATAACCCTGACAGCATACAGACAAGTAACATACAGATTGGGCAGGTTACATACACATATGCATGTAACAAAATTAATGAATAATCCATGAATTTGAAAGGGAACAAGGAGGCATATAAGAGCGGGTTTGAAGAAAAAAAGTAAAAGGAGAAATGATGTTTCATTGTTACAAAATATTTGTATAACTATGTAAAGACGTGTTGCATTTGTTGAATTATAAGTAAAAATGTGTTGCTGTTTTACCTTGTCTGCCTAAGGCACCTGATTAGTCTAACAAAAAGCTAAATGGCCAATAGCAAGAAAGAGGTATAGGCAGGACTTGCAGGCAGGGAAACTGAGTAGCAGGAGGAATTTAGGCTTAGAAAGGAAGAAAGAAAAAGAGATACCAGGGAGAAACCAGTGGCCAATCAGACATACATGGAGGAAGCAGGAAACCAAGACTTACAGAATAAAAGAAAGGTAAAAAGCCCCAAGGAAAAATGTAGATGAATAGAAACAGGTTAAATTAAGTTCAAAATCTAGCAGGACGAGCCTAAGCTAAGACTAAGCACTTATAATTAATAAGAAGCATTCATAATAAATTATTTGGGAGTTTCTTGGTGGCCCAAAGGAAAATTCCAACTACACATAATACAATAATAAAATAAAGAAGTAGTTGTTTTTAAAGAATTAACATAAAAGGTAAAAAAGGGACACAGCCAAGACTGTTAAATAGACAAGCTTGTCTCAGAAAAAAAAAAAAGAAGATAAAAAGAGATGTAACATATCCCTATTACCTGCTCTGAAGAATTTTTCACAGATACTGCCACGGCATAACCACATGGGAATAAGGTGGCCTGCATTAATTAAAAGAGTTTCTAATAGTAAAGTATATTACAGTTGCTTATGACTTAAAATGTCATTATAAAATATCTAGCAAATTAAATTCAACTTAATTACATTATCATTTCTTCCCACTACATTCCTTAGGATGAATTTTAATTTATTAACGCCATGTATCACTAAGCTAAAATCCTGATACAATTATCTCACTTGATCCTGAGTGGCATTCAGAAGTAGACATAGAAAGCAAGCTTGTCAGGTTTTTGTGTGTCTATGACTACCAGCCTGATGACTGTAGACTTCAACTTTTTAAAATTTGTACAAAAAAAAATGTTTCAATGAGTTCTTTGATGAGGAATGATTTTAGAAGGACTAGTATGTGAAAACTTGCTTTATTTAAGAACATTAATCCTTTCTCACTTCAGTCTTCTATAAAAAGAATTCAGGAGTAGTTAATGCATAAGCAATAGCTATTACAATAGTCTTACTAATTGACCTTGTAATGACAAAATATGGGAGATCTTGGTCAAACAGAGATAATACTTCCAATTCAAATGTCTTAGCTAAAGTGATTTTGAATTTCTTCTGTAGACTCTTCTCAAACTCACAGAGATCCCCCTGCCTCTGCCTCTTGAGTACTGGGAGTAAAGGAATGTACCACCACTGACCAGCAAATTTTGTACTTCTTAAGGCATCTTGAAACTAAGATGAGTGTTGAAATGAATTTTGAGAACTTAGGTCCTGATAAAACTGTACAAGAATACTTTTTATTTGCCTTTATTTTTTTAAAAAAGATCTTTATTATTTTTATTTTATGTATAAAGTGTTTTGCCTACATGTATGTCTGTATACCACACGTGTGTCTGGTGCCCACCAAGGCCAGAAGAGGGCATCAGACCTCCTGAAATTAGAGTTATAGTTATGGGTCCTGGGGATTTAACCCATTTCTTTGGAAGAGCAGGCAGTGCTCTTACCCATGGAGCCATTTCACCAGCCCCAGGGATATTTTACAAAACAAAACAACAATAAAAGATACTATGGAAAACAACTGGGCACTGCTGCAAAAGTACTTGATTGTCTCAAATACAGATGAGGAGACACACTGATGGCTAGGAAAGACTGAAACTCAAAAGGGCTGCTAGGGACAAAACTACAATTCTAGCCAGAGGCACAACAGCTGCAAGATTTAGAAATCTAAGCTTTTGCCCTAGGACTTCCCACCACTGTCTGGGAACTGGCATAGCCTTCTTGCTTAAGAGTACTCGCAAGAGGCTTTCTGACGTCACGCAGGCGGAGACTTTAAAATCCAAATGGCTCCTGGTTGGCATTGGTGGGTGTCTTCCTAAGCAGTTGTGCATTTTACTGGAAGTGGGCGCTGGGGGTCAAGAACCAGAGAGAAAGGTAACTGCTGGTATGGGGTTAACTCTGTTCCTGCTAAGAAACTCTGTGGCATCAGAGACCTGGGGCGGCATCTGCCAGGTTCTGGGTTCAGGGATCAGTAAGTTTGTGTGGGCAGCGCCTGGAGAGGGAAAAGAGGATGCTGATTGCTGACCAAGGTGTTCCGCAGGGAGGGGGAGAAGGGGAGGACTGCCTGGGAGGGACAGGTTAAAACACTGCGTTCCTGTGGTAATGCAGCATCTGAAAAGCCATGTAAGAAGAAAAAGTCTGGGAAACTGAAGGCTTGAGAATAAGACCTAAGTGGAATGTAAGCAGTCGAACAAGGAGTGATGTGACTCAGTGCACAGCCTATTGTGCTAAAGTCCCCAGCTCAAACAAACAATAAAGTGGGTGTTATTATTTGGTGTTAGTATTTGGGAATCTGCATTGGCCTGCCTGTCCTTAGGGTCCTGACAGGAAACCTCCTCACCTGTAGCCACTAAGAGCACTTCACCTGTAGCCACTTCTGGGCACATTTGCTATGGTTCCTTGTAACAGGTGGACCTACCCCTAACCTCCCCCTTCTCCTGTGTCTACCTCCCTCTCTCTCCCGCACTCTTTACCCCATGGGACTAGTCTGCTCCCCTCTCTGCCTTCTCTGTCCCTTCTCTCTCATCTTCCAATAAGCCTCCTGTATAAGCCTTATCGCATAGCGTGACTTCTCTTCACTACATATATATATATATATAATTTTACCAGCAGTGAGTTCTGTCTTATCCTAGAAAGAAGCCAGGGCAGGACCAGAAAAAGCTGAGTGGCTAGCGTCTAGTGCTGCAGAGACGAAGACAGGGTCTGACATAGGTATGCTTATGATACTAAAATATTTTGAGAATGGAAGCAGCCTCTACATTATGTTATGGAATGGATTGCTTGTCTTTACTGAAAGGGAGATTAGAACCAGAAAGACAATAGTGGGTATTAAACTATGGGGTTAAACATAAAGCAAGAAAAGTAGATATTAGGAAAAGAGAATGAATCCTGATTTTGAAGCCAAAGGAAACATTTTGAGGAGAGTTAAGGAGCCTGAGATTTCTTGTCAAGCAGTCTGTGAGTTACCATTGAAATAGACATAAGAGATACCAGTGATGTATTCGGGATAACACATTGAAATTTTGCGATCATGGATTGCCGTGTGATGCAGGAATCATATATGTTCATTTTTGCATTGTCTTGCTCGAGTGTATTGAATACTTGAAGTTGCATAGGTGTTATCTTTAGTGAGGACTTAAGTATACATGACAAACAAATACAGCACCCAGGGAAAATACTATCGTAAAGGAATAAACTTAGTTACTCTTCTACTTCAGAATAAAAGTGACAATTATTGCTTAATGATCCACTTGCATCTGGAACATTTTTCTGATATTGAAATCATGAATTAGGTTCTGAGCATGAAGCGCAGTTCCATTTCCACCGGTGGTGCTGGCTGCCTCTCCACACAGGAATTAAGATCTCAGGACCTCGACGAACCAGACCTTTATACCCGTCAAGCGTAAGTGCCTCCAACTATGGATCTCAGCTGCATGCTGCCATGTTCTGTAGCTAGTTCTCAGAAACTGTAGAATCAGATGGTGAAAGTGGGTCTTCTCTAGTTCCACACTTGAGTCGCTCACTCTCCAAAGGTTAGTAATTCCTTCAGAGAGCTTTGGTTTTACTGTCTAAGTCTGGCAGTATTAATTATATTAGCAATTAAACTAAGAAAATGTCAATATAAACTCAATTTAAAATAACAATCTTATTATAAGGTTTCAAAACTAAAATGGTTTTATTTATTTATTTGCTTCTTTGTTTGTTTTGGTTTGTTTTGGAGACAAGATTTCTCGATGCAGCCCTAGTTTTCCTGGCATTCACTCTGTAGACCAGGTTAGCATCGAACTTTGGGATATACCTTTCTCTGCTTCCAAAGTGCTCAAATTAAAGGTGCGTGCCACCACCACCTACAATGCTTTTAATTTAAAAAAAAAAATCTGGGTAAGCAAGATGACTCAGCAGGTAAAGGCACTTATCAACAAACCCAAACACCTGCTTTCAATCCCCAGACCCACATGGTAGAAGAGAACCTGCTGCATCAGCAGCTACTGACCACCAGCTGCTCGCTCTCTTTCTGTCTCTCTCTCTCTTTCTCTCTCTCTCTCTCTCTCTCTCTCTCTCTCTCACACACACACACACAATAATAAATGTAATAAAGTTAAAATATTTCCAATGCAAAACAATTTCATTGGGCAGCAAAACATGGTCTCCCCTTTTAACGTCAGATCCCTTTAATATCTGACTAATGAAAGACAGTTAGAATCTATTCTGCTGCTGCATTCAGACTGTCCTAGCAGCCAGTCTCTAGGTAGCAATGTATGCATGAAAGGATGAGCATGAGAAGAACAAACAACATCTTAGTTTTGATGTAGTGATACCTAGATATACATACCTTGGAGAACATGTCTAGTCTAGATCAGCAGTTGTCTGGATTGGAGGTGTGGAAGTTTGATACAGATTGACAGGAAACAGTCTGTTATTTGTATGACCTGGGGTATGACCTCACCTTTTTGTACTTTGAATCCCTTGTGTATAAGAATGGGGATAGGTTGAGCGGTGGTGCACGTATTTAATTAAACGGAGGCAGTCTAATCTCTGGGTTTGAGGCCAGCCTGGTCTACAGACAAATTCCAAGACAACCAGAGCTACACAGAAAAACCTGTCTTCCAAAAAAAGAAAGAAAAAGAGTGGAGATACTGGGAGATTGCTCAGTGGTTTAGAGTCGTTCCTATTCTACCACAGGACCCAAATTCAGTTCCCAGTACCCACATTGGGCAGGTCACAAGCGCCTGTGACTCCAGCTCAAGGAGATCTGGTGCCCCTTTTGTGACCTCCATAGGCACTCTCGTGCATGTGTGGTTATGCCTATACAAACAAAATATACATAGAATATAAAATAGAACTTTTCACTTTTTTAATGGAGATAATGGCAGACTCTCCTTTACAAGTTGTTCTGAATATTTATTGAGTGTTTATGGTCAACTGCTCTTAAGTTCTTCATGCATATTAACTCTTGATACTCGGTGACAACTTTCCCTTAAGGCACAATGGCAAACAAGGGAGTACAAAAAAGGGAGCAGTTATAGGGGCATAAATAGAGACGAAAGTGTTTAGGTTATTGAACAGGCCTTTAGACTACTTGGTACAGAAGATCTATGGGCCTGAAACACACCTTTAAGGATAATATATGTGTTGATAATGTCATGCACAAGGAAATTTGGTTTGTTATTTGTAGTGCTGAGGATTGAGCACAAGCTGAACAAAACACTGAGATACATCCCTGTCACAGAAGTACATTTCATTCCCCCCATATTTTATACCTAAACTGCTGTAACTTCATGGTATGCTCTCCTGCTTTAAGGAATGCATTGTCTTTAGTTATTTAAAGCTTAAAGACTAATGTTTGATGCTGTTGTTACGATGTGTGTGTGTGTGTTTGCGTGTGTGATGGATAGCCTTGAAATAATGCAGACTTGAACACAGAAGGAAATGTTTTTGATTGCCTTCTTAATATGCAACTTGGTATGTTTTCAAGTTCTAAATAAATAAAGGATACAAGACCTATCCATGATAAAGTATTTATTCAGAAAAATATCCAACATCTATATAAGGTATTAAATTGTCTGATTTGAGTGATTTTGCAGTGTGATTTAAATTCTGGTTTGTCTGAGACAGGGTTTCTCTGTCTAGCTCTGGCTGTCAGTGGAACTCATTCTGTAGACCAGGCTGGCCCTGAACTCACAGACATCTGCCTGCCTCTGGCTCAGGAGTGCTGGGATTTGCTGGGATTAAAGGTGTAAGCCACTAGCACCCAGTTTTATTGTTTTTTTAAAAGCAATGTATAAGTAAAACCCACAGTTTTACAAAAATAGCTATTCAAGTAATCCACACAAAGTTGTTTTCACCGTTAACAATTTCTATGGCATTTGACATGGGCTACAAACATGGCCCTGTGGTAAAGTACTTTCTTAGCATGTGGCTTCAGACCTGGGCTCAATTCCTAGTACCATCAAAAAGAACAAAACAAAACAAAACAACTACTTTTTACTAGGAAGACCCTTTTCCCTTCCTCAATAAAAGAGAGGTCAGGAGTGTGCCTTGTATCAGCAATTCCAGCACTTTGTTATCAGACACTGGGGGGATTGCAAGTTCCAGGTCAGGCAGGGTCACATAGTAAGACCCTATCTAAAATACATAACAGCCAGGAAATCTTAAAATGAAAAATGGTCTATGTTTAGTAATAGTGCAAGTTAGTTTGAGTCATGAAAAATTTAAACAAAAATCAGTCTATAAGAAAATGTTGATGAGGGTCTGAAGAGGTGGCTCAGCATCTAAGAACACTGCTTACTCTTCCAGAGGTGCTGAGTTCAGTTCCCAGTAACCACATACTGGCTCACAACTGTCTATAGTGTGATCCCATGTCCTCGTCTGACAAAGTTGGACGTGCAGGTAGAGTACTCATATAAATAAAAATAAGTTTTTAAAGAGAAAAAGGAAGGAAGAAAGGAAGGAAGGAAGGAAGGAAGGAAGGAAGGAAGGAAGGAAGGAAGGAAAAAAAATGAAGGAAGAAAAAGTTGATGAAGCCCGGTGGTGGTAGTGGTGGGAGCACATGCCTTTAATCCCAGCACTCAGGAGCCAGAGGCAGGAAGAGCTCTATGCATTAGAGGCCAGCCTGGGCTACAGAGTGAGCTCCAAGACAGCCAAGCCTACACAAAGAAACCCTGTCCCATAAAACCAAAAGAGTTGATGATCTAAATATTTGTGCAGTAGGACATACCTATAATCCCAGATTTGGAAAGCAGGAGAATCCATTGTTCTGGGCTATGTAAACTCATGACTCAAAAAAAAAAAAAAAGAAGAATAAAAGAAAAGAAAAACTATATGTATGTAGGACTGGAGGGTTTTTTCTGTGATTAAGAAAACTGTTTGCTCTTGCAGAGGACCTGAATTCAATTTCTGGCACTCACACAGAAACTCAAACCATCTGTAACTGCAGTTCTTCTCATCTAGGAGCACACAACACACATGCTTACATGCAGTGAAGATGTTTATATGCATAAATATACATGTACATAATAATTGACGAGAGGCTGAAGAGGTAGCTCAGCAGTTAAGAGCACTTGTTCTTCCAAAGGGCCTGTGTTCATTGCCAGCACCTGCTTGGTCAATCACAACCCTCAGTAACTCCAGTCCCCTGGATCTGATGCCCTCTTCTGGCCTACTTGAACATTGTGTGCACATGATGTACAAAGTTTACAAAACACCTAGACACATAATTTATTTTAAAAATAATTGAGCAAGACATGGTGGTGCATGCCAGTAATCCCAGCACTCTGGAAGCTGAGAGGAGAATCTTGAGTTCAAGGTTAGCCTGAGCTACATAACAAGTCCAAGGTTACCTTGGTATGTATAGCAAAAACCTTTCTAAATTTTAGAAAATAGATATTAAGAGGGATTACAGCATAAACAATAAAATATCAAAATGGAAAAGTCAAAATAACCAGAAAAAATCAAATATTAACTCTCAAAAAAGATTTTATTAACAAATTATTTTACAGATGAATGCTTTCAAATAATTAAATGTCTAATGGTTTTCAAACATGAGAGTTGTCATAGAAAATAAACACAATTATCAAGAGGCTACTATATGCGTGTACAACAACTTATAGGCATCATAATAAAATCAAACCAATCACCGACAGACATAATATACAAAGCTCAATAATTGCTATCAAAATGTATTTGGCAAATAGGCAATTATTATTTAAGATAAGGTCTTGCTCAGATTAGGTGAGTCTCTAGCCAGAATCTTTGGGCCTTCCTTAGTCCTCTAAATGCTGGAATTAGATGCATGCATGGCAACAACTGGCTCAGCAAATGCTTTACGCATGACCATATGCCTGGTACTGTAATAGATGTCTGAACTAATATAGCACAACACCTGCCCCATGGACTCCATTTCAAGTGGGACGATGGCTACAGGAACAAGTATTTCCCATTACAAGATTATTAAGTTAGCTACAAAGTAGTAGATTTCATAATGGCATTTTTACACATGTTTTCTTCTTCCACACCCTGCCCTCTGGCCTTTGCCTTGCCCTCCCCTCTGTCCCATTCTTGCTGTTTTTCCATTGCCCACAACAACCTAATTTCTGCTCTCCCAGTACAATATTGCATTATCTTCTGTCAGTGTTCCTGTACCCTAATCCTTCAGGTCTCTTTTTCCCTCTCACAGTTCTCTAGTTTCATGAGTCATCCACACATGGACACCGACCCACTCACACATAGAAACTTCAATCAAGAATACACACATGAGAGAAAACATAGTGCTTATCTGAATGCAGTTTATTTCAGCTAACATTCTGAACTGTAATTTCACCCATTTTCCTACAAATGTCATTTTTTTACTTTTAAATCTGTGTATATGTGTGTGTGTGTGTGTCTGTGTCTGTGTGTGTGTGTGTGTGACCACAGAGATGAGAGATGTCAGACCCTCCTGGGGCTTGTGTTACAGGTGGTTGTGAACTGCCTGGTTTGAGTGTTGGGAATCAAATGCTGGTCCCCTGGAAGAACAAGAAGTGCTCTTTATCACTGAGGCATATAGGCAGATCATGTGATAGTTTTGGTTGTCGTTCTCAAAGATTTGTTTATCTTTTATTTTTATGTGTGTGAATATTTTTCCTGCAATATATGTGTACATCCGTGGTGACTGTGGAGGCCAGAAAGGGATTCCCTGGAACTGGAGTTATAGATGGTTCTGAGCCACCAAGTGGGTGCTGGGAACCAAACCCAGTTCCTCTGTAAGAGCAGCCAGTGCTTTTCCCTGAGACATCTGTCCCACCACTTTCTCATTTTTGACAAACCTACTTACTGATTTCCTCAGTAGCTGCAATTTATGCTCACAAGCAGTGAGTAAAGTTTCCTCTTTCCTCAAATTCCTGCCAGCATCTGTTGTTCTGTTTTCTTGATGAAAGTCATTCTGAGCTAGTAAGGTGAGAGTATAAATCATTTTAATTTCACCTTTCCCTGATGGCTTAGGATGTTGAACCCATCATCAAATATTATTTGCCATTTCTATTTCTTCCTTTGAGGACTGTCTGCTCACCTCATTACCTCATGTATGGATTGGATTTGGTTTAATCTTGGCTGTTTTTACATAATAGAACCCTATGCGATACAGAGTTGGCAATGATTTCTCAAATCTGTAAGCTGTCTCTTCAGTAGTGAGGTTCCTTCCATTGTTAGGCAGGTTTTTAGTTTGCTATAATCCATGTGTCAGTCCTTGGGTTGTGTTCTCTGCTGTCACAGTCCATTCAGAAGTTCCTACCTCTGCATAGGATGATTGTTTACACGGGATATAGTTGATGTGTCTTCCCTGAAGTTTCAGTATGTCCTGTCTTCACATGAAGTCTGTGATCTATTTTCAATGTTTCATGTAGTTTGAGACTCGACCTGATTTCATTCTTCTACAGGTACATACCCAGTTTTCTCAGCACCATCTGTAAAAGGATCTTTCCTAATGACATCTGGGTTTAAGGGAAAAATGAAGTACCTGCTAGGGCTGGGATGATGAATCCATGATTAAGAGCACTTGCTGCTCTTGCAGAGGACAAAGGTTCAGTTAACAGCACCCATATGGCAGCCCACAATCCCTTATATCTCTAATTCTAAGCTATCTGATGTCATCTTCTGGAGAGTAGTTGACTGTTCAGTTTTCATGAGTTTGTAGGCATTCTGGGGGTAGAATTGTTGTTGAATTCTAGCATTATTCCATGGTAATCCAATAGTACGCAGCTGGTTACTACATTTTCTTTTGTATCTGTGAATGTTTGCTTTGTTATTGATTATGTGATCAATTTTTGAGAGGGTTCCATGAGATGCTGAGAAGAAGGTATTTTCTTTTCTGTTGGGTGGAATGTTCTATAGGTGTCTATTAATTTCATTTGATTCACTACATCTGTGATATCTCTTATTGCTCCATTAAGTTTCTGTCTATTTATCCTGTCCATTGGTGAGAGAGGAGTGTTGAAACCTACTATTAGAGTGTGTGTTTCCCTTCTTTGAGTTGTGGTGGTGGAGAGTTGTCTGATGTCTGTGTTATTATGGGTGTTCTTAGCTTCCTTGGTTTGTGCTTTGCCTTCTAGTAGTTTCTGTAAGGCTGGGTTTGTGGCTACCTATTATTTAAATCTGTTTTTGTCCTGGAATATCTTTTTTCTCCATTGATGGTGAATGCAAGCTTTGCTGCGAATAGTACTCGGGGATTGCCTTCATGGTCTCTTAGTGTTGGCAGCACATCTATCTAAGACATTCTGGCTTTCATGGTTTCCACTGAGAAGTCAGGTGTAATTCAAGTGCCTACGGACTCCTGATCTTTGATGAAGAAACCAGAAATACATGGGAGACCATTCTCTCCCTTATAAGAGATCATGTCAGCACACAGAAGCCACCCTATTGCTGACACACCCCCACATCCCAAAAAATATTTAATGGAAAGGAATTCCCACACAGACCTCAACCTAAAACCAGATATCTTGAACCTAACAGAAGAAAAAGAAGGGAAGATCCCTGAAATCAATGACATAGGAAAAGACTTTCTGAGCAGAACACTATTAACACAGACATTAATTTCAACAATTAATAAATGGGATCTCATGAAACTGAAAAGCTTCTGCATGACAAAAGATCCCATCATTCAGACAAAGTGGCAGCTTACAGAATGGTAAAATATTTTTTTATCAACTACACACCCAATAGAGGGCTAATATCCAAAATTATACAAAAAAACTCAAACAAAATGTATAAAGAACTCAAAAGGCTAGATATCAAGAAAACAAATGACTCAATTAAAACTGGGAATTTTTAAACAGAGAATTCTCAATAGGGAATCTTAAGTGGCTGAGAAAGACTTAAATGTTCAACATTCTCAGTCATTCGTGAAATGCAAACCAAGTCTGCTTTGAGAGTCCACTTTACACCTGTCAGAATCCCTATGATCAATAATACGAGTGACAGTTCCTGCTGGCAAGGACATAGAATAAGGGGTACACTCATCCACTACTGGTAGGAGTGCAGACTCATACAGTCACTATGGAAATGAGTGTGGATTTACCTTAGAGAGATGGGACCTGATCTACCTCGTGATAAAAATTGGAACCTTTATACAAATGAATATTACTCAGCCATTAAAAAGAATTAAATTCACAGTAAATGGGTAGAACTAGGGGGAGAAATCACCCTGAGTGAGGTACCCAGACACAGAAAACCAAATGTGGCATGTATTAGCTTACATGTGGATATACAGAATCACAGAGATTAAGCATAGAGTAACAGACTAAGGAGGAGAGAAGCATCTCATCAGGAAAGAAGAAATAGAATAGAAAGGTACAGGCTGGTGAGGGGAGGTGCAAGGAGAGAAATAGAGGGACGAGGGAGTGTATACAGGGAGAAACAGCTAAAACTAAGGCCACGGAAGTAGTGTGCAGTGGCATGGGTATTGATACAGTCGATGCTTCCTGAAATAAATGCATATGTGAAGGCAATCTAACAGAGAAATCAAATAACAGGGTGATGAGACTGTGTCTGAGAGCTTTCTCCTTCTGTCTTGCATTCCATTCTTTAGGTTGGGATTAAAGATGTGCACCACTGGGATTAAAGGCGTGCACCGCCAGGTTTCTATGGCAAACTAGTGTGGCTACTGAGATTAAAGGTGTGTGCTACCACTTACTCTCTGATCTTCAGCTAAACTTTCTTTATTAAAATACAAATGAAATATCACTACACGTAAGTATCACGAAACATTGTAAAGGAGGGGACACATAGATTATAAGAGCCAGAGCATCATGGAGTTTGCTGTGACATTGTATCTCCTAGGAATGTCAGAATCTACACCAATAAAATCTTATTAACATGGCTGCTTAAGTATGAGCTGAATAAGGACAAGAGGCAATCTATAAGGGACAAGGGGCCAACCAGCCCTACACAAAGAACTATAGGGAACTCACAAATGCCGGGAGTGGAGAAACAGTTTTAGTCCTACTGTGGGAAGAGTACACGAAATGCTTATCCAATACCAAATGGTGAGCCCTGAATCATACATACAAATAACATTATACTAAATTAAAGTATGCGTGTGTTATAGTTTCTTAGGTACTTAACAGTATGAATCCTTGTGATTTTTTTCACATATCCATACTATTATTTTGCTCTCCTTTCTCCCTGTGTATTTATCTCCCTTCAACCTAATTATAACCCTGACAGCATACAGACAAGTAACATACAGATCGGACAGGTTACATACACATATGCATGTAACAAAATTAATGAAAAATCCATGAATTTTAAAGGGAACAAGGAGGCATATAAGAGCGTGTTTGAAGAAAAAAAGTAAAAGGAGAAATGATGTTTCATTGTTACAAAATATTTGTATAACTATGTAAAGACGTGTTGCATTTGTTGAATTATATGTAAAAATGTGTTGCTGTTTTACCTTGTCTGCCTAAGGCACCTGATTAGTCTAACAAAAAGCTAAATGGCCAATAGCAAGAAAGAGGTATAGGCAGGACTTGCAGGCAGGGAAACTGAGTAGCAGGAGGAATTTAGGCTTAGAAAGGAAGAAAGAAAAAGAGATACCAGGGAGAAACCAGTGGCCAATCAGACACACATGGAGGAAGCAGGAAACCAAGACATACAGAATAAAAGAAAGGTAAAAAGCCCCAAGGAAAAATGTAGATGAATAGAAACAGGTTAAATTAAGTTCAAAAAGCTAGCAGGACGAGCCTAAGCTAAGACTAAGCACTTATAATTAATAAGAAGCATTCATAATAAATTATTTGGGAGTTTCTTGGTGGCCCAAAGGAAAATTCCAACTACACATAATACAATAAATAAAATAAAGAAGTAGTTGTTTTTAAAGAATTAACATAAAAGGTAAAAAAGGGACACAGCCAAGACTGTTAAATAGACAAGCTTGTCTCAGAAAAAAAAAAGAAGATAAAAAGAGATGTAACATATCCCTATTACCTGCTCTGAAGAATTTTTCACAGATACTGCCACGGCATAACCACATGGGAATAAGGTGGCCTGCATTAATTAAAAGAGTTTCTAATAGTAAAGTATATTACAGTTGCTTATGACTTAAAATGTCATTATAAAATATCTAGCAAATTAAATTCAACTTGATTACATTATCATTTCTTCCCACTACATTCCTTAGGATGAATTTTAATTTATTAACGCCATGTATCACTAAGCTAAAATCCTGATACAATTATCTCACTTGATCCTGAGTGGCATTCAGAAGTAGACATAGAAAGCAAGCTTGTCAGGTTTTTGTGTGTCTATGACTACCAGCCTGATGACTGTAGACTTCAACTTTTTAAAATTTGTACAAAAAAAAATGTTTCAATGAGTTCTTTGATGAGGAATGATTTTAGAAGGACTAGTATGTGAAAACTTGCTTTATTTAAGAACATTAATCCTTTCTCACTTCAGTCTTCTATAAAAAGAATTCAGGAGTAGTTAATGCATAAGCAATAGCTATTACAATAGTCTTACTAATTGACCTTGTAATGACAAAATATGGGAGATCTTGGTCAAACAGAGATAATACTTCCAATTCAAATGTCTTAGCTAAAGTGATTTTGAATTTCTTCTGTAGACTCTTCTCAAACTCACAGAGATCCCCCTGCCTCTGCCTCTTGAGTACTGGGAGTAAAGGAATGTACCACCACTGACCAGCAAATTTTGTACTTCTTAAGGCATCTTGAAACTAAGATGAGTGTTGAAATGAATTTTGAGAACTTAGGTCCTGATAAAACTGTATAAGAATACTTTTTATTTGCCTTTATTTTTTTAAAAAAGATCTTTATTATTTTTATTTTATGTATAAAGTGTTTTGCCTACATGTATGTCTGTATACCACACGTGTGTCTGGTGCCCACCAAGGCCAGAAGAGGGCATCAGACCTCCTGAAATTAGAGTTATAGTTATGGGTCCTGGGGATTTAACCCATTTCTTTGGAAGAGCAGGCAGTGCTCTTACCCATGGAGCCATTTCACCAGGCCCAGGGATATTTTACAAAACAAAACAACAATAAAAGATACTATGGAAAACAACTGGGCACTGCTGCAAAAGTACTTGATTGTCTCAAATACAGATGAGGAGACACACTGATGGCTAGGAAAGACTGAAACTCAAAAGGGCTGCTAGGGACAAAACTACAATTCTAGCCAGAGGCACAACAGCTGCAAGATTTAGAAATCTAAGCTTTTGCCCTAGGACTTCCCACCACTGTCTGGGAACTGGCATAGCCTTCTTGCTTAAGAGTACTCGCAAGAGGCTTTCTGACGTCACGCAGGCGGAGACTTTAAAATCCAAATGGCTCCTGGTTGGCATTGGTGGGTGTCTTCCTAAGCAGTTGTGCATTTTACTGGAAGTGGGCGCTGGGGGTCAAGAACCAGAGAGAAAGGTAACTGCTGGTATGGGGTTAACTCTGTTCCTGCTAAGAAACTCTGTGGCATCAGAGACCTGGGGCGGCATCTGCCAGGTTCTGGGTTCAGGGATCAGTAAGTTTGTGTGGGCAGCGCCTGGAGAGGGAAAAGAGGATGCTGATTGCTGACCAAGGTGTTCCGCAGGGAGGGGGAGAAGGGGAGGACTGCCTGGGAGGGACAGGTTAAAACACTGCGTTCCTGTGGTAATGCAGCATCTGAAAAGCCATGTAAGAAGAAAAAGTCTGG
Source organism: Chionomys nivalis (assembly GCF_950005125.1). Taxonomy (NCBI): domain Eukaryota; kingdom Metazoa; phylum Chordata; class Mammalia; order Rodentia; family Cricetidae; genus Chionomys; species Chionomys nivalis. The sequence continues at coordinate 136,850,363 of NC_080087.1, forward strand.
GAAACTGAAGGCTTGAGAATAAGACCTAAGTGGAATGTAAGCAGTCGAACAAGGAGTGATGTGACTCAGTGCACAGCCTATTGTGCTAAAGTCCCCAGCTCAAACAAACAATAAAGTGGGTGTTATTATTTGGTGTTAGTATTTGGGAATCTGCATTGGCCTGCCTGTCCTTAGGGTCCTGACAGGAAACCTCCTCACCTGTAGCCACTAAGAGCACTTCACCTGTAGCCACTTCTGGGCACATTTGCTATGGTTCCTTGTAACAGGTGGACCTACCCCTAACCTCCCCCTTCTCCTGTGTCTACCTCCCTCTCTCTCCCGCACTCTTTACCCCATGGGACTAGTCTGCTCCCCTCTCTGCCTTCTCTGTCCCTTCTCTCTCATCTTCCAATAAGCCTCCTGTATTAGCCTTATCGCATAGAGTGACTTCTCTTCACTACATATATATATATATATATATATATATATATATATATATATATATATATATAATTTTATCAACAGTGAGTTCTGTCTTATCCTAGAAAGAAGCCAGGGCAGGACCAGAAAAAGCTGAGTGGCTAGCATCTAGTGCTGCAGAGACGAAGACAGGGTCTGACATAGGTATGCTTATGATACTAAAATATTTTGAGAATGGAAGCAGCCTCTACATTATGTTATGGAACGGATTGCTTGTCTTTACTGAAAGGGAGATTAGAACCAGAAAGACAATAGTGGGTATTAAACTATGGGGTTAAACATAAAGCAAGAAAAGTAGATATTAGGAAAAGAGAATGAATCCTGATTTTGAAGCCAAAGGAAACATTTTGAGGAGAGTTAAGGAGCCTGAGATTTCTTGTCAAGCAGTCTGTGAGTTACCATTGAAATAGACATAAGAGATACCAGTGATGTATTCGGGATAACACATTGAAATTTTGCGATCATGGATTGCCGTGTGATGCAGGAATCATATATGTTCATTTTTGCATTGTCTTGCTCGAGTGTATTGAATACTTGAAGTTGCATAGGTGTTATCTTTAGTGAGGACTTAAGTATACATGACAAACAAATACAGCACACAGGGAAAATACTATCGTAAAGGAATAAACTTAGTTACTCTTCTACTTCAGAATAAAAGTGACAATTATTGCTTAATGATCCACTTGCATCTGGAACATTTTTCTGATATTGAAATCATGAATTAGGTTCTGAGCATGAAGCGCAGTTCCATTTCCACCGGTGGTGCTGGCTGCCTCTCCACACAGGAATTAAGATCTCAGGACCTCGACGAACCAGACCTTTATACCCGTCAAGCGTAAGTGCCTCCAACTATGGATCTCAGCTGCATGCTGCCATGTTCTGTAGCTAGTTCTCAGAAACTGTAGAATCAGATGGTGAAAGTGGGTCTTCTCTAGTTCCACACTTGAGTCGCTCACTCTCCAAAGGTTAGTAATTCCTTCAGAGAGCTTTGGTTTTACTGTCTAAGTCTGGCAGTATTAATTATATTAGCAATTAAACTAAGAAAATGTCAATATAAACTCAATTTAAAATAACAATCTTATTATAAGGTTTCAAAACTAAAATGGTTTTATTTATTTATTTGCTTCTTTGTTTGTTTTGGTTTGTTTTGGAGACAAGATTTCTCGATGCAGCCCTAGTTTTCCTGGCATTCACTCTGTAGACCAGGTTAGCATCGAACTTTGGGATATACCTTTCTCTGCTTCCAAAGTGCTCAGATTAAAGGTGCGTGCCACCACCACCTACAATGCTTTTAATTTAAAAAAAAAATCTGGGTAAGCAAGATGACTCAGCAGGTAAAGGCACTTATCAACAAACCCAAACACCTGCTTTCAATCCCCAGACCCACATGGTAGAAGAGAACCTGCTGCATCAGCAGCTACTGACCACCAGCTGCTCGCTCTCTTTCTGTCTCTCTCTCTCTTTCTCTCTCTCTCTCTCTCTCTCTCACACACACACACACACACACACACAATAATAAATGTAATAAAGTTAAAATATTTCCAATGCAAAACAATTTCATTGGGCAGCAAAACATGGTCTCCCCTTTTAACGTCAGATCCCTTTAATATCTGACTAATGAAAGACAGTTAGAATCTATTCTGCTGCTGCATTCAGACTGTCCTAGCAGCCAGTCTCTAGGTAGCAATGTATGCATGAAAGGATGAGCATGAGAAGAACAAACAACATCTTAGTTTTGATGTAGTGATACCTAGATATACATACCTTGGAGAACATGTCTAGTCTAGATCAGCAGTTGTCTGGATTGGAGGTGGGGAAGTTTGATACAGATTGACAGGAAACAGTCTGTTATTTGTATGACCTGGGGTATGACCTCACCTTTTTGTACTTTGAATCCCTTGTGTATAAGATTGGGGATAGGTTGAGCGGTGGTGCACGTATTTAATTAAACGGAGGCAGTCTAATCTCTGGGTTTGAGGCCAGCCTGGTCTACAGACAAATTCCAAGACAACCAGAGCTACACAGAAAAACCTGTCTTCCAAAAAAAGAAAGAAAAAGAGTGGAGATACTGGGAGATTGCTCAGTGGTTTAGAGTCGTTCCTATTCTACCACAGGACCCAAATTAAGTTCCCAGTACCCACATTGGGCAGGTCACAACCGCCTGTGACTCCAGCTCAAGGAGATCTGGTGCCCCTTTTGTGACCTCCATAGGCACTCTCGTGCATGTGTGGTTATGCCTATACAAACAAAATATACATAGAATATAAAATAGAACTTTTCACTTTTTTAATGGAGATAATGGCAGACTCTCCTTTACAAGTTGTTCTGAATATTTATTGAGTGTTTATATAGGTCAACTGCTCTTAAGTTCTTCATGCATATTAACTCTTGATACTCGGTGACAACTTTCCCTTAAGGCACAATGGCAAACAAGGGAGTACAAAAAAGGGAGCAGTTATAGGGGCATAAATAGAGACGAAAGTGTTTAGGTTATTGAACAGGCCTTTAGACTACTTGGTACAGAAGATCTATGGGCCTGAAACACACCTTTAAGGATAATATATGTGTTGATAATGTCATGCACAAGGAAATTTGGTTTGTTATTTGTGGTGCTGAGGATTGAGCACAAGCTGAACAAAACACTGAGATACATCCCTGTCACAGAAGTACATTTCATTCCCCCCATATTTTATACCTAAACTGCTGTAACTTCATGGTATGCTCTCCTGCTTTAAGGAATGCATTGTCTTTAGTTATTTAAAGCTTAAAGACTAATGTTTGATGCTGTTGTTACGATGTGTGTGTGTGTGTGTTTGCGTGTGTGATGGATAGCCTTGAAATAATGCAGACTTGAACACAGAAGGAAATGTTTTTGATTGCCTTCTTAATATGCAACTTGGTATGTTTTCAAGTTCTAAAAAAATAAAGGATACAAGACCTATCCATGATAAAGTATTTATTCAGAAAAATATCCAACATCTATATAAGGTATTAAATTGTCTGATTTGAGTGATTTTGCAGTGTGATTTAAATTCTGGTTTGTCTGAGACAGGGTTTCTCTGTCTAGCTCTGGCTGTCAGTGGAACTCATTCTGTAGACCAGGCTGGCCCTGAACTCACAGACATCTGCCTGCCTCTGGCTCAGGAGTGCTGGGATTTGCTGGGATTAAAGGTGTAAGCCACTAGCACCCAGTTTTATTGTTTTTTTAAAAGCAATGTATAAGTAAAACCCACAGTTTTACAAAAATAGCTATTCAAGTAATCCACACAAAGTTGTTTTCACCGTTAACAATTTCTATGGCATTTGACATGGGCTACAAACATGGCCCTGTGGTAAAGTACTTTCTTAGCATGTGGCTTCAGACCTGGGCTCAATTCCTAGTACCATCAAAAAGAACAAAACAAAACAAAACAACTACTTTTTACTAGGAAGACCCTTTTCCCTTCCTCAATAAAAGAGAGGTCAGGAGTGTGCCTTGTATCAGCAATTCCAGCACTTTGTTATCAGACACTGGGGGGATTGCAAGTTCCAGGTCAGGCAGGGTCACATAGTAAGACCCTATCTAAAATACATAACAGCCAGGAAATCTTAAAATGAAAAATGGTCTATGTTTAGTAATAGTGCAAGTTAGTTTGAGTCATGAAAAATTTAAACAAAAATCAGTCTATAAGAAAATGTTGATGAGGGTCTGAAGAGGTGGCTCAGCATCTAAGAACACTGCTTACTCTTCCAGAGGTGCTGAGTTCAGTTCCCAGTAACCACATACTGGCTCACAACTGTCTATAGTGTGATCCCATGTCCTCGTCTGACAAAGTTGGACGTGCAGGTAGAGTACTCATATAAATAAAAATAAGTTTTTAAAGAAAAAAAGGAAGGAAGGAAGGAAGGAAGGAAGGAACAAAAATGAAGGAAGAAAAAGTTGATGAAGCCCGGTGGTGGTAGTGGTGGGAGCACATGCCTTTAATCCCAGCACTCAGGAGCCAGAGGCAGGAAGAGCTCTATGCGTTAGAGGCCAGCCTGGGCTACAGAGTGAGCTCCAAGACAGCCAAGCCTACACAAAGAAACCCTGTCCCATAAAACCAAAAGAGTTGATGATCTAAATATTTGTGCAGTAGGACATACCTATAATCCCAGATTTGGAAAGCAGGAGAATCCATTGTTCTGGGCTATGTAAACTCATGACTCAAAAAAAAAAGAAGAATAAAAGAAAAGAAAAACTATATGTATGTAGGACTGGAGGGTTTTTTCTGTGATTAAGAAAACTGTTTGCTCTTGCAGAGGACCTGAATTCAATTTCTGGCACTCACACAGAAACTCAAACCATCTGTAACTGCAGTTCTTCTCATCTAGGAGCACACAACACACATGCTTACATGCAGTGAAGATGTTTATATGCATAAATATACATGTACATAATAATTGACGAGAGGCTGAAGAGGTAGCTCAGCAGTTAAGAGCACTTGTTCTTCCAAAGGGCCTGTGTTCATTGCCAGCACCTGCTTGGTCAATCACAACCCTCAGTAACTCCAGTCCCCTGGATCTGATGCCCTCTTCTGGCCTACTTGAACATTGTGTGCACATGATGTACAAAGTTTACAAAACACCTAGACACATAATTTATTTTAAAAATAATTGAGCAAGACATGGTGGTGCATGCCAGTAATCCCAGCACTCTGGAAGCTGAGAGGAGAATCTTGAGTTCAAGGTTAGCCTGAGCTACATAACAAGTCCAAGGTTACCCTGGTATGTATAGCAAAAACCTTTCTAAATTTTAGAAAATAGATATTAAGAGGGATTACAGCATAAACAATAAAATATCAAAATGGAAAAGTCAAAATAACCAGAAAAAATCAAATATTAACTCTCAAAAAAGATTTTATTAACAAATTATTTTACAGATGAATGCTTTCAAATAATTAAATGTCTAATGGTTTTTAAACATGAGAGTTGTCATAGAAAATAAACACAATTATCAAGAGGCTACTATATGCGTGTACAACAACTTATAGGCATCATAATAAAATCAAACCAATCACCGACAGACATAATATACAAAGCTCAATAATTGCTATCAAAATGTATTTGGCAAATAGGCAATTATTATTTAAGATAAGGTCTTGCTCAGATTAGGTGAGTCTCTAGCCAGAATCTTTGGGCCTTCCTTAGTCCTCTAAATGCTGGAATTAGATGCATGCATGGCAACAACTGGCTCAGCAAATGCTTTACGCATGACCATATGCCTGGTACTGTAATAGATGTCTGAACTAATATAGCACAACACCTGCCCCATGGACTCCATTTCAAGTGGGACGATGGCTACAGGAACAAGTATTTCCCATTACAAGATTATTAAGTTAGCTACAAAGTAGTAGATTTCATAATGGCATTTTTACACATGTTTTCTTCTTCCACACCCTGCCCTCTGGCCTTTGCCTTGCCCTCCCCTCTGTCCCATTCTTGCTGTTTTTCCATTGCCCACAACAACCTAATTTCTGCTCTCCCAGTACAATATTGCATTATCTTCTGTCAGTGTTCCTGTACCCTAATCCTTCAGGTCTCTTTTTCCCTCTCACAGTTCTCTAGTTTCATGAGTCATCCACACATGGACACCGACCCACTCACACATAGAAACTTCAATCAAGAATACACACATGAGAGAAAACATAGTGCTTATCTGAATGCAGTTTATTTCAGCTAACATTCTGAACTGTAATTTCACCCATTTTCCTACAAATGTCATTTTTTTACTTTTAAATCTGTGTATATGTGTGTGTGTGTGTGTCTGTGTGTGTGTGTGTGTGACCACAGAGATGAGAGATGTCAGACCCTCCTGGGGCTTGTGTTACAGGTGGTTGTGAACTGCCTGGTTTGAGTGTTGGGAATCAAATGCTGGTCCCCTGGAAGAACAAGAAGTGCTCTTTATCACTGAGGCATATAGGCAGATCATGTGATAGTTTTGGTTGTCGTTCTCAAAGATTTGTTTATCTTTTATTTTTATGTGTGTGAATATTTTTCCTGCAATATATGTGTACATCCGTGGTGACTGTGGAGGCCAGAAAGGGATTCCCTGGAACTGGAGTTATAGATGGTTCTGAGCCACCAAGTGGGTGCTGGGAACCAAACCCAGTTCCTCTGTAAGAGCAGCCGGTGTTTTCCCTGAGACATCTGTCCCACCACTTTCTCATTTTTGACAAACCTACTTACTGATTTCCTCAGTAGCTGCAATTTATGCTCACAAGCAGTGAGTAAAGTTTCCTCTTTCCTCAAATTCCTGCCAGCATCTGTTGTTCTGTTTTCTTGATGAAAGTCATTCTGAGCTAGTAAGGTGAGAGTATAAATCATTTTAATTTCACCTTTCCCTGATGGCTTAGGATGTTGAACCCATCATCAAATATTATTTGCCATTTCTATTTCTTCCTTTGAGGACTGTCTGCTCACCTCATTACCTCATGTATGGATTGGATTTGGTTTAATCTTGGCTGTTTTTACATAATAGAACCCTATGCGATACAGAGTTGGCAATGATTTCTCAAATCTGTAAGCTGTCTCTTCAGTTGTGAGGTTCCTTCCATTGTTAGGCAGGTTTTTAGTTTGCTATAATCCATGTGTCAGTCCTTGGGTTGTGTTCTCTGCTGTCACAGTCCATTCAGAAGTTCCTACCTCTGCATAGGATGATTGTTTACACGGGATATAGTTGATGTGTCTTCCCTGAAGTTTCAGTATGTCCTGTCTTCACATGAAGTCTGTGATCTATTTTCAATGTTTCATGTAGTTTGAGACTCGACCTGATTTCATTCTTCTACAGGTACATACCCAGTTTTCTCAGCACCATCTGTAAAAGGATCTTTCCTAATGACATCTGGGTTTAAGGGAAAAATGAAGTACCTGCTAGGGCTGGGATGATGAATCCATGATTAAGAGCACTTGCTGCTCTTGCAGAGGACAAAGGTTCAGTTAACAGCACCCATATGGCAGCCCACAATCCCTTATATCTCTAATTCTAAGCTATCTGATGTCATCTTCTGGAGAGTAGTTGACTGTTCAGTTTTCATGAGTTTGTAGGCATTCTGGGGGTAGAATTGTTGTTGAATTCTAGCATTATTCCATGGTAATCCAATAGTACGCAGCTGGTTACTACATTTTCTTTTGTATCTGTGAATGTTTGCTTTGTTACTGATTATGTGATCAATTTTTGAGAGGGTTCCATGAGATGCTGAGAAGAAGGTATTTTCTTTTCTGTTGGGTGGAATGTTCTATAGGTGTCTATTAATTTCATTTGATTCACTACATCTGTGATATCTCTTATTGCTCCATTAAGTTTCTGTCTATTTATCCTGTCCATTGGTGAGAGAGGAGTGTTGAAACCTACTATTAGAGTGTGTGTTTCCCTTCTTTGAGTTGTGGTGGTGGAGAGTTGTCTGATGTCTGTGTTATTATGGGTGTTCTTAGCTTCCTTGGTTTGTGCTTTGCCTTCTAGTAGTTTCTGTAAGGCTGGGTTTGTGGCTACCTATTATTTAAATCTGTTTTTGTCCTGGAATATCTTTTTTCTCCATTGATGGTGAATGCAAGCTTTGCTGCGAATAGTACTCTGGGATTGCCTTCATGGTCTCTTAGTGTTGGCAGCACATCTATCTAAGACATTCTGGCTTTCATGGTTTCCACTGAGAAGTCAGGTGTAATTCAAGTGCCTACGGACTCCTGATCTTTGATGAAGAAACCAGAAATACATGGGAGACCATTCTCTCCCTTATAAGAGATCATGTCAGCACACAGAAGCCACCCTATTGCTGACACACCCCCACATCCCAAAAAATATTTAATGGAAAGGAATTCCCACACAGACCTCAACCTAAAACCAGATATCTTGAACCTAACAGAAGAAAAAGAAGGGAAGATCCCTGAAATCAATGACATAGGAAAAGACTTTCTGAGCAGAACACTATTAACACAGACATTAATTTCAACAATTAATAAATGGGATCTCATGAAACTGAAAAGCTTCTGCATGACAAAAGATCCCATCATTCAGACAAAGTGGCAGCTTACAGAATGGTAAAATATTTTTTTATCAACTACACACCCAATAGAGGGCTAATATCCAAAATTATACAAAAAAACTCAAACAAAATGTATAAAGAACTCAAAAGGCTAGATATCAAGAAAACAAATGACTCAATTAAAACTGGGAATTTTTAAACAGAGAATTCTCAATAGGGAATCTTAAGTGGCTGAGAAAGACTTAAATGTTCAACATTCTCAGTCATTAGTGAAATGCAAACCAAGTCTGCTTTGAGAGTCCACTTTACACCTGTCAGAATCCCTATGATCAATAATACGAGTGACAGTTCCTGCTGGCAAGGACATAGAATAAGGGGTACACTCATCCACTACTGGTAGGAGTGCAGACTCATACAGTCACTATGGAAATGAGTGTGGATTTACCTTAGAGAGATGGGACCTGATCTACCTCGTGATAAAAATTGGAACCTTTATACAAATGAATATTACTCAGCCATTAAAAAGAATTAAATTCACAGTAAATGGGTAGAACTAGGGGGAGAAATCACCCTGAGTGAGGTACCCAGACACAGAAAACCAAATGTGGCATGTATTAGCTTACATGTGGATATACAGAATCACAGAGATTAAGCATAGAGTAACAGACTAAGGAGGAGAGAAGCATCTCATCAGGAAAGAAGAAATAGAATAGAAAGGTACAGGCTGGTGAGGGGAGGTGCAAGGAGAGAAATAGAGGGACGAGGGAGTGTATACAGGGAGAAACAGCTAAAACTAAGGCCACGGAAGTAGTGTGCAGTGGCATGGGTATTGATACAGTCGATGCTTCCTGAAATAAATGCATATGTGAAGGCAATCTAACAGAGAAATCAAATAACAGGGTGATGAGACTGTGTCTGAGAGCTTTCTCCTTCTGTCTTGCATTCCATTCTTTAGGTTGGGATTAAAGATGTGCACCACTGGGATTAAAGGCGTGCACCGCCAGGTTTCTATGGCAAACTAGTGTGGCTACTGAGATTAAAGGTGTGTGCTACCACTTACTCTCTGATCTTCAGCTAAACTTTCTTTATTAAAATACAAATGAAATATCACTACACGTAAGTATCACGAAACATTGTAAAGGAGGGGACACATAGATTATAAGAGCCAGAGCATCATGGAGTTTGCTGTGACATTGTATCTCCTAGGAATGTCAGAATCTACACCAATAAAATCTTATTAACATGGCTGCTTAAGTATGAGCTGAATAAGGACAAGAGGCAATCTATAAGGGACAAGGGGCCAACCAGCCCTACACAAAGAACTATAGGGAACTCACAAATGCCGGGAGTGGAGAAACAGTTTTAGTCCTACTGTGGGAAGAGTACACGAAATGCTTATCCAATACCAAATGGTGAGCCCTGAATCATACATACAAATAACATTATACTAAATTAAAGTATGCGTGTGTTATAGTTTCTTAGGTACTTAACAGTATGAATCCTTGTGATTTTTTTCACATATCCATACTATTATTTTGCTCTCCTTTCTCCCTGTGTATTTATCTCCCTTCAACCTAATTATAACCCTGACAGCATACAGACAAGTAACAAACAGATCGGGCAGGTTACATACACATATGCATGTAACAAAATTAATGAAAAATCCATGAATTTTAAAGGGAACAAGGAGGCATATAAGAGCGTGTTTGAAGAAAAAAAGTAAAAGGAGAAATGATGTTTCATTGTTACAAAATATTTGTATAACTATGTAAAGACGTGTTGCATTTGTTGAATTATATGTAAAAATGTGTTGCTGTTTTACCTTGTCTGCCTAAGGCACCTGATTAGTCTAACAAAAAGCTAAATGGCCAATAGCAAGAAAGAGGTATAGGCAGGACTTGCAGGCAGGGAAACTGAGTAGCAGGAGGAATTTAGGCTTAGAAAGGAAGAAAGAAAAAGAGATACCAGGGAGAAACCAGTGGCCAATCAGACACACATGGAGGAAGCAGGAAACCAAGACATACAGAATAAAAGAAAGGTAAAAAGCCCCAAGGAAAAATGTAGATGAATAGAAACAGGTTAAATTAAGTTCAAAAAGCTAGCAGGACGAGCCTAAGCTAAGACTAAGCACTTATAATTAATAAGAAGCATTCATAATAAATTATTTGGGAGTTTCTTGGTGGCCCAAAGGAAAATTCCAACTACACATAATACAATAAATAAAATAAAGAAGTAGTTGTTTTTAAAGAATTAACATAAAAGGTAAAAAAGGGACACAGCCAAGACTGTTAAATAGACAAGCTTGTCTCAGAAAAAAAAAAAAGAAGATAAAAAGAGATGTAACATATCCCTATTACCTGCTCTGAAGAATTTTTCACAGATACTGCCACGGCATAACCACATGGGAATAAGGTGGCCTGCATTAATTAAAAGAGTTTCTAATAGTAAAGTATATTACAGTTGCTTATGACTTAAAATGTCATTATAAAATATCTAGCAAATTAAATTCAACTTGATTACATTATCATTTCTTCCCACTACATTCCTTAGGATGAATTTTAATTTATTAACGCCATGTATCACTAAGCTAAAATCCTGATACAATTATCTCACTTGATCCTGAGTGGCATTCAGAAGTAGACATAGAAAGCAAGCTTGTCAGGTTTTTGTGTGTCTATGACTACCAGCCTGATGACTGTAGACTTCAACTTTTTAAAATTTGTACAAAAAAAAATGTTTCAATGAGTTCTTTGATGAGGAATGATTTTAGAAGGACTAGTATGTGAAAACTTGCTTTATTTAAGAACATTAATCCTTTCTCACTTCAGTCTTCTATAAAAAGAATTCAGGAGTAGTTAATGCATAAGCAATAGCTATTACAATAGTCTTACTAATTGACCTTGTAATGACAAAATATGGGAGATCTTGGTCAAACAGAGATAATACTTCCAATTCAAATGTCTTAGCTAAAGTGATTTTGAATTTCTTCTGTAGACTCTTCTCAAACTCACAGAGATCCCCCTGCCTCTGCCTCTTGAGTACTGGGAGTAAAGGAATGTACCACCACTGACCAGCAAATTTTGTACTTCTTAAGGCATCTTGAAACTAAGATGAGTGTTGAAATGAATTTTGAGAACTTAGGTCCTGATAAAACTGTACAAGAATACTTTTTATTTGCCTTTATTTTTTTAAAAAAGATCTTTATTATTTTTATTTTATGTATAAAGTGTTTTGCCTACATGTATGTCTGTATACCACACGTGTGTCTGGTGCCCACCAAGGCCAGAAGAGGGCATCAGACCTCCTGAAATTAGAGTTATAGTTATGGGTCCTGGGGATTTAACCCATTTCTTTGGAAGAGCAGGCAGTGCTCTTACCCATGGAGCCATTTCACCAGGCCCAGGGATATTTTACAAAACAAAACAACAATAAAAGATACTATGGAAAACAACTGGGCACTGCTGCAAAAGTACTTGATTGTCTCAAATACAGATGAGGAGACACACTGATGGCTAGGAAAGACTGAAACTCAAAAGGGCTGCTAGGGACAAAACTACAATTCTAGCCAGAGGCACAACAGCTGCAAGATTTAGAAATCTAAGCTTTTGCCCTAGGACTTCCCACCACTGTCTGGGAACTGGCATAGCCTTCTTGCTTAAGAGTACTCGCAAGAGGCTTTCTGACGTCACGCAGGCGGAGACTTTAAAATCCAAATGGCTCCTGGTTGGCATTGGTGGGTGTCTTCCTAAGCAGTTGTGCATTTTACTGGAAGTGGGCGCTGGGGGTCAAGAACCAGAGAGAAAGGTAACTGCTGGTATGGGGTTAACTCTGTTCCTGCTAAGAAACTCTGTGGCATCAGAGACCTGGGGCGGCATCTGCCAGGTTCTGGGTTCAGGGATCAGTAAGTTTGTGTGGGCAGCGCCTGGAGAGGGAAAAGAGGATGCTGATTGCTGACCAAGGTGTTCCGCAGGGAGGGGGAGAAGGGGAGGACTGCCTGGGAGGGACAGGTTAAAACACTGCGTTCCTGTGGTAATGCAGCATCTGAAAAGCCATGTAAGAAGAAAAAGTCTGGGAAACTGAAGGCTTGAGAATAAGACCTAAGTGGAATGTAAGCAGTCGAACAAGGAGTGATGTGACTCAGTGCACAGCCTATTGTGCTAAAGTCCCCAGCTCAAACAAACAATAAAGTGGGTGTTATTATTTGGTGTTAGTATTTGGGAATCTGCATTGGCCTGCCTGTCCTTAGGGTCCTGACAGGAAACCTCCTCACCTGTAGCCACTAAGAGCACTTCACCTGTAGCCACTTCTGGGCACATTTGCTATGGTTCCTTGTAACAGGTGGACCTACCCCTAACCTCCCCCTTCTCCTGTGTCTACCTCCCTCTCTCTCCCGCACTCTTTACCCCATGGGACTAGTCTGCTCCCCTCTCTGCCTTCTCTGTCCCTTCTCTCTCATCTTCCAATAAGCCTCCTGTATAAGCCTTATCGCATAGCGTGACTTCTCTTCACTACATATATATATATATATATATATATATAATTTTATCAGCAGTGAGTTCTGTCTTATCCTAGAAAGAAGCCAGGGCAGGACCAGAAAAAGCTGAGTGGCTAGTGTCTAGTGCTGCAGAGACGAAGACAGGGTCTGACATAGGTATGCTTATGATACTAAAATATTTTGAGAATGGAAGCAGCCTCTACATTATGTTATGGAACGGATTGCTTGTCTTTACTGAAAGGGAGATTAGAACCAGAAAGACAATAGTGGGTATTAAACTATGGGGTTAAACATAAAGCAAGAAAAGTAGATATTAGGAAAAGAGAATGAATCCTGATTTTGAAGCCAAAGGAAACATTTTGAGGAGAGTTAAGGAGCCTGAGATTTCTTGTCAAGCAGTCTGTGAGTTACCATTGAAATAGACATAAGAGATACCAGTGATGTATTCGGGATAACACATTGAAATTTTGCGATCATGGATTGCCGTGTGATGCAGGAATCATATATGTTCATTTTTGCATTGTCTTGCTCGAGTGTATTGAATACTTGAAGTTGCATAGGTGTTATCTTTAGTGAGGACTTAAGTATACATGACAAACAAATACAGCACACAGGGAAAATACTATCGTAAAGGAATAAACTTAGTTACTCCTCTACTTCAGAATAAAAGTGACAATTATTGCTTAATGATCCACTTGCATCTGGAACATTTTTCTGATATTGAAATCATGAATTAGGTTCTGAGCATGAAGCGCAGTTCCATTTCCACCGGTGGTGCTGGCTGCCTCTCCACACAGGAATTAAGATCTCAGGACCTCGACGAACCAGACCTTTATACCCGTCAAGCGTAAGTGCCTCCAACTATGGATCTCAGCTGCATGCTGCCATGTTCTGTAGCTAGTTCTCAGAAACTGTAGAATCAGATGGTGAAAGTGGGTCTTCTCTAGTTCCACACTTGAGTCGCTCACTCTCCAAAGGTTAGTAATTCCTTCAGAGAGCTTTGGTTTTACTGTCTAAGTCTGGCAGTATTAATTATATTAGCAATTAAACTAAGAAAATGTCAATATAAACTCAATTTAAAATAACAATCTTATTATAAGGTTTCAAAACTAAAATGGTTTTATTTATTTATTTGCTTCTTTGTTTGTTTTGGTTTGTTTTGGAGACAAGATTTCTCGATGCAGCCCTAGTTTTCCTGGCATTCACTCTGTAGACCAGGTTAGCATCGAACTTTGGGATATACCTTTCTCTGCTTCCAAAGTGCTCAGATTAAAGGTGCGTGCCACCACCACCTACAATGCTTTTAATTTAAAAAAAAAATCTGGGTAAGCAAGATGACTCAGCAGGTAAAGGCACTTATCAACAAACCCAAACACCTGCTTTCAATCCCCAGACCCACATGGTAGAAGAGAACCTGCTGCATCAGCAGCTACTGACCACCAGCTGCTCGCTCTCTTTCTGTCTCTCTCTCTCTTTCTCTCTCTCTCTCTCTCTCTCTCTCTCTCACACACACACACACACACACACAATAATAAATGTAATAAAGTTAAAATATTTCCAATGCAAAACAATTTCATTGGGCAGCAAAACATGGTCTCCCCTTTTAACGTCAGATCCCTTTAATATCTGACTAATGAAAGACAGTTAGAATCTATTCTGCTGCTGCATTCAGACTGTCCTAGCAGCCAGTCTCTAGGTAGCAATGTATGCATGAAAGGATGAGCATGAGAAGAACAAACAACATCTTAGTTTTGATGTAGTGATACCTAGATATACATACCTTGGAGAACATGTCTAGTCTAGATCAGCAGTTGTCTGGATTGGAGGTGGGGAAGTTTGATACAGATTGACAGGAAACAGTCTGTTATTTGTATGACCTGGGGTATGACCTCACCTTTTTGTACTTTGAATCCCTTGTGTATAAGATTGGGGATAGGTTGAGCGGTGGTGCACGTATTTAATTAAACGGAGGCAGTCTAATCTCTGGGTTTGAGGCCAGCCTGGTCTACAGACAAATTCCAAGACAACCAGAGCTACACAGAAAAACCTGTCTTCCAAAAAAAGAAAGAAAAAGAGTGGAGATACTGGGAGATTGCTCAGTGGTTTAGAGTCGTTCCTATTCTACCACAGGACCCAAATTCAGTTCCCAGTACCCACATTGGGCAGGTCACAACCGCCTGTGACTCCAGCTCAAGGAGATCTGGTGCCCCTTTTGTGACCTCCATAGGCACTCTCGTGCATGTGTGGTTATGCCTATACAAACAAAATATACATAGAATATAAAATAGAACTTTTCACTTTTTTAATGGAGATAATGGCAGACTCTCCTTTACAAGTTGTTCTGAATATTTATTGAGTGTTTATATAGGTCAACTGCTCTTAAGTTCTTCATGCATATTAACTCTTGATACTCGGTGACAACTTTCCCTTAAGGCACAATGGCAAACAAGGGAGTACAAAAAAGGGAGCAGTTATAGGGGCATAAATAGAGACGAAAGTGTTTAGGTTATTGAACAGGCCTTTAGACTACTTGGTACAGAAGATCTATGGGCCTGAAACACACCTTTAAGGATAATATATGTGTTGATAATGTCATGCACAAGGAAATTTGGTTTGTTATTTGTGGTGCTGAGGATTGAGCACAAGCTGAACAAAACACTGAGATACATCCCTGTCACAGAAGTACATTTCATTCCCCCCATATTTTATACCTAAACTGCTGTAACTTCATGGTATGCTCTCCTGCTTTAAGGAATGCATTGTCTTTAGTTATTTAAAGCTTAAAGACTAATGTTTGATGCTGTTGTTATGATGTGTGTGTGTGTGTGTTTGCGTGTGTGATGGATAGCCTTGAAATAATGCAGACTTGAACACAGAAGGAAATGTTTTTGATTGCCTTCTTAATATGCAACTTGGTATGTTTTCAAGTTCTAAAAAAATAAAGGATACAAGACCTATCCATGATAAAGTATTTATTCAGAAAAATATCCAACATCTATATAAGGTATTAAATTGTCTGATTTGAGTGATTTTGCAGTGTGATTTAAATTCTGGTTTGTCTGAGACAGGGTTTCTCTGTCTAGCTCTGGCTGTCAGTGGAACTCATTCTGTAGACCAGGCTGGCCCTGAACTCACAGACATCTGCCTGCCTCTGGCTCAGGAGTGCTGGGATTTGCTGGGATTAAAGGTGTAAGCCACTAGCACCCAGTTTTATTGTTTTTTTAAAAGCAATGTATAAGTAAAACCCACAGTTTTACAAAAATAGCTATTCAAGTAATCCACACAAAGTTGTTTTCACCGTTAACAATTTCTATGGCATTTGACATGGGCTACAAACATGGCCCTGTGGTAAAGTACTTTCTTAGCATGTGGCTTCAGACCTGGGCTCAATTCCTAGTACCATCAAAAAGAACAAAACAAAACAAAACAACTACTTTTTACTAGGAAGACCCTTTTCCCTTCCTCAATAAAAGAGAGGTCAGGAGTGTGCCTTGTATCAGCAATTCCAGCACTTTGTTATCAGACACTGGGGGGATTGCAAGTTCCAGGTCAGGCAGGGTCACATAGTAAGACCCTATCTAAAATACATAACAGCCAGGAAATCTTAAAATGAAAAATGGTCTATGTTTAGTAATAGTGCAAGTTAGTTTGAGTCATGAAAAATTTAAACAAAAATCAGTCTATAAGAAAATGTTGATGAGGGTCTGAAGAGGTGGCTCAGCATCTAAGAACACTGCTTACTCTTCCAGAGGTGCTGAGTTCAGTTCCCAGTAACCACATACTGGCTCACAACTGTCTATAGTGTGATCCCATGTCCTCGTCTGACAAAGTTGGACGTGCAGGTAGAGTACTCATATAAATAAAAATAAGTTTTTAAAGAAAAAAAGGAAGGAAGGAAGGAAGGAAGGAAGGAACAAAAATGAAGGAAGAAAAAGTTGATGAAGCCCGGTGGTGGTAGTGGTGGGAGCACATGCCTTTAATCCCAGCACTCAGGAGCCAGAGGCAGGAAGAGCTCTATGCGTTAGAGGCCAGCCTGGGCTACAGAGTGAGCTCCAAGACAGCCAAGCCTACACAAAGAAACCCTGTCCCATAAAACCAAAAGAGTTGATGATCTAAATATTTGTGCAGTAGGACATACCTATAATCCCAGATTTGGAAAGCAGGAGAATCCATTGTTCTGGGCTATGTAAACTCATGACTCAAAAAAAAAAAAAAAGAAGAATAAAAGAAAAGAAAAACTATATGTATGTAGGACTGGAGGGTTTTTTCTGTGATTAAGAAAACTGTTTGCTCTTGCAGAGGACCTGAATTCAATTTCTGGCACTCACACAGAAACTCAAACCATCTGTAACTGCAGTTCTTCTCATCTAGGAGCACACAACACACATGCTTACATGCAGTGAAGATGTTTATATGCATAAATATACATGTACATAATAATTGACGAGAGGCTGAAGAGGTAGCTCAGCAGTTAAGAGCACTTGTTCTTCCAAAGGGCCTGTGTTCATTGCCAGCACCTGCTTGGTCAATCACAACCCTCAGTAACTCCAGTCCCCTGGATCTGATGCCCTCTTCTGGCCTACTTGAACATTGTGTGCACATGATGTACAAAGTTTACAAAACACCTAGACACATAATTTATTTTAAAAATAATTGAGCAAGACATGGTGGTGCATGCCAGTAATCCCAGCACTCTGGAAGCTGAGAGGAGAATCTTGAGTTCAAGGTTAGCCTGAGCTACATAACAAGTCCAAGGTTACCCTGGTATGTATAGCAAAAACCTTTCTAAATTTTAGAAAATAGATATTAAGAGGGATTACAGCATAAACAATAAAATATCAAAATGGAAAAGTCAAAATAACCAGAAAAAATCAAATATTAACTCTCAAAAAAGATTTTATTAACAAATTATTTTACAGATGAATGCTTTCAAATAATTAAATGTCTAATGGTTTTTAAACATGAGAGTTGTCATAGAAAATAAACACAATTATCAAGAGGCTACTATATGCGTGTACAACAACTTATAGGCATCATAATAAAATCAAACCAATCACCGACAGACATAATATACAAAGCTCAATAATTGCTATCAAAATGTATTTGGCAAATAGGCAATTATTATTTAAGATAAGGTCTTGCTCAGATTAGGTGAGTCTCTAGCCAGAATCTTTGGGCCTTCCTTAGTCCTCTAAATGCTGGAATTAGATGCATGCATGGCAACAACTGGCTCAGCAAATGCTTTACGCATGACCATATGCCTGGTACTGTAATAGATGTCTGAACTAATATAGCACAACACCTGCCCCATGGACTCCATTTCAAGTGGGACGATGACTACAGGAACAAGTATTTCCCATTACAAGATTATTAAGTTAGCTACAAAGTAGTAGATTTCATAATGGCATTTTTACACATGTTTTCTTCTTCCACACCCTGCCCTCTGGCCTTTGCCTTGCCCTCCCCTCTGTCCCATTCTTGCTGTTTTTCCATTGCCCACAACAACCTAATTTCTGCTCTCCCAGTACAATATTGCATTATCTTCTGTCAGTGTTCCTGTACCCTAATCCTTCAGGTCTCTTTTTCCCTCTCACAGTTCTCTAGTTTCATGAGTCATCCACACATGGACACCGACCCACTCACACATAGAAACTTCAATCAAGAATACACACATGAGAGAAAACATAGTGCTTATCTGAATGCAGTTTATTTCAGCTAACATTCTGAACTGTAATTTCACCCATTTTCCTACAAATGTCATTTTTTTACTTTTAAATCTGTGTATATGTGTGTGTGTGTGTGTCTGTGTGTGTGTGTGTGTGACCACAGAGATGAGAGATGTCAGACCCTCCTGGGGCTTGTGTTACAGGTGGTTGTGAACTGCCTGGTTTGAGTGTTGGGAATCAAATGCTGGTCCCCTGGAAGAACAAGAAGTGCTCTTTATCACTGAGGCATATAGGCAGATCATGTGATAGTTTTGGTTGTCGTTCTCAAAGATTTGTTTATCTTTTATTTTTATGTGTGTGAATATTTTTCCTGCAATATATGTGTACATCCGTGGTGACTGTGGAGGCCAGAAAGGGATTCCCTGGAACTGGAGTTATAGATGGTTCTGAGCCACCAAGTGGGTGCTGGGAACCAAACCCAGTTCCTCTGTAAGAGCAGCCGGTGTTTTCCCTGAGACATCTGTCCCACCACTTTCTCATTTTTGACAAACCTACTTACTGATTTCCTCAGTAGCTGCAATTTATGCTCACAAGCAGTGAGTAAAGTTTCCTCTTTCCTCAAATTCCTGCCAGCATCTGTTGTTCTGTTTTCTTGATGAAAGTCATTCTGAGCTAGTAAGGTGAGAGTATAAATCATTTTAATTTCACCTTTCCCTGATGGCTTAGGATGTTGAACCCATCATCAAATATTATTTGCCATTTCTATTTCTTCCTTTGAGGACTGTCTGCTCACCTCATTACCTCATGTATGGATTGGATTTGGTTTAATCTTGGCTGTTTTTACATAATAGAACCCTATGCGATACAGAGTTGGCAATGATTTCTCAAATCTGTAAGCTGTCTCTTCAGTTGTGAGGTTCCTTCCATTGTTAGGCAGGTTTTTAGTTTGCTATAATCCATGTGTCAGTCCTTGGGTTGTGTTCTCTGCTGTCACAGTCCATTCAGAAGTTCCTACCTCTGCATAGGATGATTGTTTACACGGGATATAGTTGATGTGTCTTCCCTGAAGTTTCAGTATGTCCTGTCTTCACATGAAGTCTGTGATCTATTTTCAATGTTTCATGTAGTTTGAGACTCGACCTGATTTCATTCTTCTACAGGTACATACCCAGTTTTCTCAGCACCATCTGTAAAAGGATCTTTCCTAATGACATCTGGGTTTAAGGGAAAAATGAAGTACCTGCTAGGGCTGGGATGATGAATCCATGATTAAGAGCACTTGCTGCTCTTGCAGAGGACAAAGGTTCAGTTAACAGCACCCATATGGCAGCCCACAATCCCTTATATCTCTAATTCTAAGCTATCTGATGTCATCTTCTGGAGAGTAGTTGACTGTTCAGTTTTCATGAGTTTGTAGGCATTCTGGGGGTAGAATTGTTGTTGAATTCTAGCATTATTCCATGGTAATCCAATAGTACGCAGCTGGTTACTACATTTTCTTTTGTATCTGTGAATGTTTGCTTTGTTACTGATTATGTGATCAATTTTTGAGAGGGTTCCATGAGATGCTGAGAAGAAGGTATTTTCTTTTCTGTTGGGTGGAATGTTCTATAGGTGTCTATTAATTTCATTTGATTCACTACATCTGTGATATCTCTTATTGCTCCATTAAGTTTCTGTCTATTTATCCTGTCCATTGGTGAGAGAGGAGTGTTGAAACCTACTATTAGAGTGTGTGTTTCCCTTCTTTGAGTTGTGGTGGTGGAGAGTTGTCTGATGTCTGTGTTATTATGGGTGTTCTTAGCTTCCTTGGTTTGTGCTTTGCCTTCTAGTAGTTTCTGTAAGGCTGGGTTTGTGGCTACCTATTATTTAAATCTGTTTTTGTCCTGGAATATCTTTTTTCTCCATTGATGGTGAATGCAAGCTTTGCTGCGAATAGTACTCGGGGATTGCCTTCATGGTCTCTTAGTGTTGGCAGCACATCTATCTAAGACATTCTGGCTTTCATGGTTTCCACTGAGAAGTCAGGTGTAATTCAAGTGCCTACGGACTCCTGATCTTTGATGAAGAAACCAGAAATACATGGGAGACCATTCTCTCCCTTATAAGAGATCATGTCAGCACACAGAAGCCACCCTATTGCTGACACACCCCCACATCCCAAAAAATATTTAATGGAAAGGAATTCCCACACAGACCTCAACCTAAAACCAGATATCTTGAACCTAACAGAAGAAAAAGAAGGGAAGATCCCTGAAATCAATGACATAGGAAAAGACTTTCTGAGCAGAACACTATTAACACAGACATTAATTTCAACAATTAATAAATGGGATCTCATGAAACTGAAAAGCTTCTGCATGACAAAAGATCCCATCATTCAGACAAAGTGGCAGCTTACAGAATGGTAAAATATTTTTTTATCAACTACACACCCAATAGAGGGCTAATATCCAAAATTATACAAAAAAACTCAAACAAAATGTATAAAGAACTCAAAAGGCTAGATATCAAGAAAACAAATGACTCAATTAAAACTGGGAATTTTTAAACAGAGAATTCTCAATAGGGAATCTTAAGTGGCTGAGAAAGACTTAAATGTTCAACATTCTCAGTCATTAGTGAAATGCAAACCAAGTCTGCTTTGAGAGTCCACTTTACACCTGTCAGAATCCCTATGATCAATAATACGAGTGACAGTTCCTGCTGGCAAGGACATAGAATAAGGGGTACACTCATCCACTACTGGTAGGAGTGCAGACTCATACAGTCACTATGGAAATGAGTGTGGATTTACCTTAGAGAGATGGGACCTGATCTACCTCGTGATAAAAATTGGAACCTTTATACAAATGAATATTACTCAGCCATTAAAAAGAATTAAATTCACAGTAAATGGGTAGAACTAGGGGGAGAAATCACCCTGAGTGAGGTACCCAGACACAGAAAACCAAATGTGGCATGTATTAGCTTACATGTGGATATACAGAATCACAGAGATTAAGCATAGAGTAACAGACTAAGGAGGAGAGAAGCATCTCATCAGGAAAGAAGAAATAGAATAGAAAGGTACAGGCTGGTGAGGGGAGGTGCAAGGAGAGAAATAGAGGGACGAGGGAGTGTATACAGGGAGAAACAGCTAAAACTAAGGCCACGGAAGTAGTGTGCAGTGGCATGGGTATTGATACAGTCGATGCTTCCTGAAATAAATGCATATGTGAAGGCAATCTAACAGAGAAATCAAATAACAGGGTGATGAGACTGTGTCTGAGAGCTTTCTCCTTCTGTCTTGCATTCCATTCTTTAGGTTGGGATTAAAGATGTGCACCACTGGGATTAAAGGCGTGCACCGCCAGGTTTCTATGGCAAACTAGTGTGGCTACTGAGATTAAAGGTGTGTGCTACCACTTACTCTCTGATCTTCAGCTAAACTTTCTTTATTAAAATACAAATGAAATATCACTACACGTAAGTATCACGAAACATTGTAAAGGAGGGGACACATAGATTATAAGAGCCAGAGCATCATGGAGTTTGCTGTGACATTGTATCTCCTAGGAATGTCAGAATCTACACCAATAAAATCTTATTAACATGGCTGCTTAAGTATGAGCTGAATAAGGACAAGAGGCAATCTATAAGGGACAAGGGGCCAACCAGCCCTACACAAAGAACTATAGGGAACTCACAAATGCCGGGAGTGGAGAAACAGTTTTAGTCCTACTGTGGGAAGAGTACACGAAATGCTTATCCAATACCAAATGGTGAGCCCTGAATCATACATACAAATAACATTATACTAAATTAAAGTATGCGTGTGTTATAGTTTCTTAGGTACTTAACAGTATGAATCCTTGTGATTTTTTTCACATATCCATACTATTATTTTGCTCTCCTTTCTCCCTGTGTATTTATCTCCCTTCAACCTAATTATAACCCTGACAGCATACAGACAAGTAACATACAGATCGGGCAGGTTACATACACATATGCATGTAACAAAATTAATGAAAAATCCATGAATTTGAAAGGGAACAAGGAGGCATATAAGAGCGTGTTTGAAGAAAAAAAGTAAAAGGAGAAATGATGTTTCATTGTTACAAAATATTTGTATAACTATGTAAAGACGTGTTGCATTTGTTGAATTATATGTAAAAATGTGTTGCTGTTTTACCTTGTCTGCCTAAGGCACCTGATTAGTCTAACAAAAAGCTAAATGGCCAATAGCAAGAAAGAGGTATAGGCAGGACTTGCAGGCAGGGAAACTGAGTAGCAGGAGGAATTTAGGCTTAGAAAGGAAGAAAGAAAAAGAGATACCAGGGAGAAACCAGTGGCCAATCAGACACACATGGAGGAAGCAGGAAACCAAGACATACAGAATAAAAGAAAGGTAAAAAGCCCCAAGGAAAAATGTAGATGAATAGAAACAGGTTAAATTAAGTTCAAAAAGCTAGCAGGACGAGCCTAAGCTAAGACTAAGCACTTATAATTAATAAGAAGCATTCATAATAAATTATTTGGGAGTTTCTTGGTGGCCCAAAGGAAAATTCCAACTACACATAATACAATAAATAAAATAAAGAAGTAGTTGTTTTTAAAGAATTAACATAAAAGGTAAAAAAGGGACACAGCCAAGACTGTTAAATAGACAAGCTTGTCTCAGAAAAAAAAAAAAGAAGATAAAAAGAGATGTAACATATCCCTATTACCTGCTCTGAAGAATTTTTCACAGATACTGCCACGGCATAACCACATGGGAATAAGGTGGCCTGCATTAATTAAAAGAGTTTCTAATAGTAAAGTATATTACAGTTGCTTATGACTTAAAATGTCATTATAAAATATCTAGCAAATTAAATTCAACTTGATTACATTATCATTTCTTCCCACTACATTCCTTAGGATGAATTTTAATTTATTAACGCCATGTATCACTAAGCTAAAATCCTGATACAATTATCTCACTTGATCCTGAGTGGCATTCAGAAGTAGACATAGAAAGCAAGCTTGTCAGGTTTTTGTGTGTCTATGACTACCAGCCTGATGACTGTAGACTTCAACTTTTTAAAATTTGTACAAAAAAAAATGTTTCAATGAGTTCTTTGATGAGGAATGATTTTAGAAGGACTAGTATGTGAAAACTTGCTTTATTTAAGAACATTAATCCTTTCTCACTTCAGTCTTCTATAAAAAGAATTCAGGAGTAGTTAATGCATAAGCAATAGCTATTACAATAGTCTTACTAATTGACCTTGTAATGACAAAATATGGGAGATCTTGGTCAAACAGAGATAATACTTCCAATTCAAATGTCTTAGCTAAAGTGATTTTGAATTTCTTCTGTAGACTCTTCTCAAACTCACAGAGATCCCCCTGCCTCTGCCTCTTGAGTACTGGGAGTAAAGGAATGTACCACCACTGACCAGCAAATTTTGTACTTCTTAAGGCATCTTGAAACTAAGATGAGTGTTGAAATGAATTTTGAGAACTTAGGTCCTGATAAAACTGTACAAGAATACTTTTTATTTGCCTTTATTTTTTTAAAAAAGATCTTTATTATTTTTATTTTATGTATAAAGTGTTTTGCCTACATGTATGTCTGTATACCACACGTGTGTCTGGTGCCCACGAAGGCCAGAAGAGGGCATCAGACCTCCTGAAATTAGAGTTATAGTTATGGGTCCTGGGGATTTAACCCATTTCTTTGGAAGAGCAGGCAGTGCTCTTACCCATGGAGCCATTTCACCAGGCCCAGGGATATTTTACAAAACAAAACAACAATAAAAGATACTATGGAAAACAACTGGGCACTGCTGCAAAAGTACTTGATTGTCTCAAATACAGATGAGGAGACACACTGATGGCTAGGAAAGACTGAAACTCAAAAGGGCTGCTAGGGACAAAACTACAATTCTAGCCAGAGGCACAACAGCTGCAAGATTTAGAAATCTAAGCTTTTGCCCTAGGACTTCCCACCACTGTCTGGGAACTGGCATAGCCTTCTTGCTTAAGAGTACTCGCAAGAGGCTTTCTGACGTCACGCAGGCGGAGACTTTAAAATCCAAATGGCTCCTGGTTGGCATTGGTGGGTGTCTTCCTAAGCAGTTGTGCATTTTACTGGAAGTGGGCGCTGGGGGTCAAGAACCAGAGAGAAAGGTAACTGCTGGTATGGGGTTAACTCTGTTCCTGCTAAGAAACTCTGTGGCATCAGAGACCTGGGGCGGCATCTGCCAGGTTCTGGGTTCAGGGATCAGTAAGTTTGTGTGGGCAGCGCCTGGAGAGGGAAAAGAGGATGCTGATTGCTGACCAAGGTGTTCCGCAGGGAGGGGGAGAAGGGGAGGACTGCCTGGGAGGGACAGGTTAAAACACTGCGTTCCTGTGGTAATGCAGCATCTGAAAAGCCATGTAAGAAGAAAAAGTCTGGGAAACTGAAGGCTTGAGAATAAGACCTAAGTGGAATGTAAGCAGTCGAACAAGGAGTGATGTGACTCAGTGCACAGCCTATTGTGCTAAAGTCCCCAGCTCAAACAAACAATAAAGTGGGTGTTATTATTTGGTGTTAGTATTTGGGAATCTGCATTGGCCTGCCTGTCCTTAGGGTCCTGACAGGAAACCTCCTCACCTGTAGCCACTAAGAGCACTTCACCTGTAGCCACTTCTGGGCACATTTGCTATGGTTCCTTGTAACAGGTGGACCTACCCCTAACCTCCCCCTTCTCCTGTGTCTACCTCCCTCTCTCTCCCGCACTCTTTACCCCATGGGACTAGTCTGCTCCCCTCTCTGCCTTCTCTGTCCCTTCTCTCTCATCTTCCAATAAGCCTCCTGTATTAGCCTTATCGCATAGAGTGACTTCTCTTCACTACATATATATATATATATATAATTTTATCAACAGTGAGTTCTGTCTTATCCTAGAAAGAAGCCAGGGCAGGACCAGAAAAAGC
Source organism: Chionomys nivalis (assembly GCF_950005125.1). NCBI lineage: Eukaryota > Metazoa > Chordata > Mammalia > Rodentia > Cricetidae > Chionomys > Chionomys nivalis. The sequence goes on from NC_080087.1 coordinate 136,875,925, forward strand.
TGAGTGGCTAGCATCTAGTGCTGCAGAGACGAAGACAGGGTCTGACATAGGTATGCTTATGATACTAAAATATTTTGAGAATGGAAGCAGCCTCTACATTATGTTATGGAACGGATTGCTTGTCTTTACTGAAAGGGAGATTAGAACCAGAAAGACAATAGTGGGTATTAAACTATGGGGTTAAACATAAAGCAAGAAAAGTAGATATTAGGAAAAGAGAATGAATCCTGATTTTGAAGCCAAAGGAAACATTTTGAGGAGAGTTAAGGAGCCTGAGATTTCTTGTCAAGCAGTCTGTGAGTTACCATTGAAATAGACATAAGAGATACCAGTGATGTATTCGGGATAACACATTGAAATTTTGCGATCATGGATTGCCGTGTGATGCAGGAATCATATATGTTCATTTTTGCATTGTCTTGCTCGAGTGTATTGAATACTTGAAGTTGCATAGGTGTTATCTTTAGTGAGGACTTAAGTATACATGACAAACAAATACAGCACACAGGGAAAATACTATCGTAAAGGAATAAACTTAGTTACTCTTCTACTTCAGAATAAAAGTGACAATTATTGCTTAATGATCCACTTGCATCTGGAACATTTTTCTGATATTGAAATCATGAATTAGGTTCTGAGCATGAAGCGCAGTTCCATTTCCACCGGTGGTGCTGGCTGCCTCTCCACACAGGAATTAAGATCTCAGGACCTCGACGAACCAGACCTTTATACCCGTCAAGCGTAAGTGCCTCCAACTATGGATCTCAGCTGCATGCTGCCATGTTCTGTAGCTAGTTCTCAGAAACTGTAGAATCAGATGGTGAAAGTGGGTCTTCTCTAGTTCCACACTTGAGTCGCTCACTCTCCAAAGGTTAGTAATTCCTTCAGAGAGCTTTGGTTTTACTGTCTAAGTCTGGCAGTATTAATTATATTAGCAATTAAACTAAGAAAATGTCAATATAAACTCAATTTAAAATAACAATCTTATTATAAGGTTTCAAAACTAAAATGGTTTTATTTATTTATTTGCTTCTTTGTTTGTTTTGGTTTGTTTTGGAGACAAGATTTCTCGATGCAGCCCTAGTTTTCCTGGCATTCACTCTGTAGACCAGGTTAGCATCGAACTTTGGGATATACCTTTCTCTGCTTCCAAAGTGCTCAAATTAAAGGTGCGTGCCACCACCACCTACAATGCTTTTAATTTAAAAAAAAAAATCTGGGTAAGCAAGATGACTCAGCAGGTAAAGGCACTTATCAACAAACCCAAACACCTGCTTTCAATCCCCAGACCCACATGGTAGAAGAGAACCTGCTGCATCAGCAGCTACTGACCACCAGCTGCTCGCTCTCTTTCTGTCTCTCTCTCTCTTTCTCTCTCTCTCTCTCTCTATCTCTCTCTCTCTCTCTCTCACACACACACACACACACACACACACAATAATAAATGTAATAAAGTTAAAATATTTCCAATGCAAAACAATTTCATTGGGCAGCAAAACATGGTCTCCCCTTTTAACGTCAGATCCCTTTAATATCTGACTAATGAAAGACAGTTAGAATCTATTCTGCTGCTGCATTCAGACTGTCCTAGCAGCCAGTCTCTAGGTAGCAATGTATGCATGAAAGGATGAGCATGAGAAGAACAAACAACATCTTAGTTTTGATGTAGTGATACCTAGATATACATACCTTGGAGAACATGTCTAGTCTAGATCAGCAGTTGTCTGGATTGGAGGTGGGGAAGTTTGATACAGATTGACAGGAAACAGTCTGTTATTTGTATGACCTGGGGTATGACCTCACCTTTTTGTACTTTGAATCCCTTGTGTATAAGATTGGGGATAGGTTGAGCGGTGGTGCACGTATTTAATTAAACGGAGGCAGTCTAATCTCTGGGTTTGAGGCCAGCCTGGTCTACAGACAAATTCCAAGACAACCAGAGCTACACAGAAAAACCTGTCTTCCAAAAAAAGAAAGAAAAAGAGTGGAGATACTGGGAGATTGCTCAGTGGTTTAGAGTCGTTCCTATTCTACCACAGGACCCAAATTCAGTTCCCAGTACCCACATTGGGCAGGTCACAACCGCCTGTGACTCCAGCTCAAGGAGATCTGGTGCCCCTTTTGTGACCTCCATAGGCACTCTCGTGCATGTGTGGTTATGCCTATACAAACAAAATATACATAGAATATAAAATAGAACTTTTCACTTTTTTAATGGAGATAATGGCAGACTCTCCTTTACAAGTTGTTCTGAATATTTATTGAGTGTTTATATAGGTCAACTGCTCTTAAGTTCTTCATGCATATTAACTCTTGATACTCGGTGACAACTTTCCCTTAAGGCACAATGGCAAACAAGGGAGTACAAAAAAGGGAGCAGTTATAGGGGCATAAATAGAGACGAAAGTGTTTAGGTTATTGAACAGGCCTTTAGACTACTTGGTACAGAAGATCTATGGGCCTGAAACACACCTTTAAGGATAATATATGTGTTGATAATGTCATGCACAAGGAAATTTGGTTTGTTATTTGTGGTGCTGAGGATTGAGCACAAGCTGAACAAAACACTGAGATACATCCCTGTCACAGAAGTACATTTCATTCCCCCCATATTTTATACCTAAACTGCTGTAACTTCATGGTATGCTCTCCTGCTTTAAGGAATGCATTGTCTTTAGTTATTTAAAGCTTAAAGACTAATGTTTGATGCTGTTGTTACGATGTGTGTGTGTGTGTGTTTGCGTGTGTGATGGATAGCCTTGAAATAATGCAGACTTGAACACAGAAGGAAATGTTTTTGATTGCCTTCTTAATATGCAACTTGGTATGTTTTCAAGTTCTAAAAAAATAAAGGATACAAGACCTATCCATGATAAAGTATTTATTCAGAAAAATATCCAACATCTATATAAGGTATTAAATTGTCTGATTTGAGTGATTTTGCAGTGTGATTTAAATTCTGGTTTGTCTGAGACAGGGTTTCTCTGTCTAGCTCTGGCTGTCAGTGGAACTCATTCTGTAGACCAGGCTGGCCCTGAACTCACAGACATCTGCCTGCCTCTGGCTCAGGAGTGCTGGGATTTGCTGGGATTAAAGGTGTAAGCCACTAGCACCCAGTTTTATTGTTTTTTTAAAAGCAATGTATAAGTAAAACCCACAGTTTTACAAAAATAGCTATTCAAGTAATCCACACAAAGTTGTTTTCACCGTTAACAATTTCTATGGCATTTGACATGGGCTACAAACATGGCCCTGTGGTAAAGTACTTTCTTAGCATGTGGCTTCAGACCTGGGCTCAATTCCTAGTACCATCAAAAAGAACAAAACAAAACAAAACAACTACTTTTTACTAGGAAGACCCTTTTCCCTTCCTCAATAAAAGAGAGGTCAGGAGTGTGCCTTGTATCAGCAATTCCAGCACTTTGTTATCAGACACTGGGGGGATTGCAAGTTCCAGGTCAGGCAGGGTCACATAGTAAGACCCTATCTAAAATACATAACAGCCAGGAAATCTTAAAATGAAAAATGGTCTATGTTTAGTAATAGTGCAAGTTAGTTTGAGTCATGAAAAATTTAAACAAAAATCAGTCTATAAGAAAATGTTGATGAGGGTCTGAAGAGGTGGCTCAGCATCTAAGAACACTGCTTACTCTTCCAGAGGTGCTGAGTTCAGTTCCCAGTAACCACATACTGGCTCACAACTGTCTATAGTGTGATCCCATGTCCTCGTCTGACAAAGTTGGACGTGCAGGTAGAGTACTCATATAAATAAAAATAAGTTTTTAAAGAAAAAAAGGAAGGAAGGAAGGAAGGAAGGAACAAAAATGAAGGAAGAAAAAGTTGATGAAGCCCGGTGGTGGTAGTGGTGGGAGCACATGCCTTTAATCCCAGCACTCAGGAGCCAGAGGCAGGAAGAGCTCTATGCGTTAGAGGCCAGCCTGGGCTACAGAGTGAGCTCCAAGACAGCCAAGCCTACACAAAGAAACCCTGTCCCATAAAACCAAAAGAGTTGATGATCTAAATATTTGTGCAGTAGGACATACCTATAATCCCAGATTTGGAAAGCAGGAGAATCCATTGTTCTGGGCTATGTAAACTCATGACTCAAAAAAAAAAAAAAGAAGAATAAAAGAAAAGAAAAACTATATGTATGTAGGACTGGAGGGTTTTTTCTGTGATTAAGAAAACTGTTTGCTCTTGCAGAGGACCTGAATTCAATTTCTGGCACTCACACAGAAACTCAAACCATCTGTAACTGCAGTTCTTCTCATCTAGGAGCACACAACACACATGCTTACATGCAGTGAAGATGTTTATATGCATAAATATACATGTACATAATAATTGACGAGAGGCTGAAGAGGTAGCTCAGCAGTTAAGAGCACTTGTTCTTCCAAAGGGCCTGTGTTCATTGCCAGCACCTGCTTGGTCAATCACAACCCTCAGTAACTCCAGTCCCCTGGATCTGATGCCCTCTTCTGGCCTACTTGAACATTGTGTGCACATGATGTACAAAGTTTACAAAACACCTAGACACATAATTTATTTTAAAAATAATTGAGCAAGACATGGTGGTGCATGCCAGTAATCCCAGCACTCTGGAAGCTGAGAGGAGAATCTTGAGTTCAAGGTTAGCCTGAGCTACATAACAAGTCCAAGGTTACCCTGGTATGTATAGCAAAAACCTTTCTAAATTTTAGAAAATAGATATTAAGAGGGATTACAGCATAAACAATAAAATATCAAAATGGAAAAGTCAAAATAACCAGAAAAAATCAAATATTAACTCTCAAAAAAGATTTTATTAACAAATTATTTTACAGATGAATGCTTTCAAATAATTAAAGCTCAGATGGTTTTTAAACATGAGAGTTGTCATAGAAAATAAACACAATTATCAAGAGGCTACTATATGCGTGTACAACAACTTATAGGCATCATAATAAAATCAAACCAATCACCGACAGACATAATATACGAAGCTCAATAATTGCTATCAAAATGTATTTGGCAAATAGGCAATTATTATTTAAGATAAGGTCTTGCTCAGATTAGGTGAGTCTCTAGCCAGAATCTTTGGGCCTTCCTTAGTCCTCTAAATGCTGGAATTAGATGCATGCATGGCAACAACTGGCTCAGCAAATGCTTTACGCATGACCATATGCCTGGTACTGTAATAGATGTCTGAACTAATATAGCACAACACCTGCCCCATGGACTCCATTTCAAGTGGGACGATGGCTACAGGAACAAGTATTTCCCATTACAAGATTATTAAGTTAGCTACAAAGTAGTAGATTTCATAATGGCATTTTTACACATGTTTTCTTCTTCCACACCCTGCCCTCTGGCCTTTGCCTTGCCCTCCCCTCTGTCCCATTCTTGCTGTTTTTCCATTGCCCACAACAACCTAATTTCTGCTCTCCCAGTACAATATTGCATTATCTTCTGTCAGTGTTCCTGTACCCTAATCCTTCAGGTCTCTTTTTCCCTCTCACAGTTCTCTAGTTTCATGAGTCATCCACACATGGACACCGACCCACTCACACATAGAAACTTCAATCAAGAATACACACATGAGAGAAAACATAGTGCTTATCTGAATGCAGTTTATTTCAGCTAACATTCTGAACTGTAATTTCACCCATTTTCCTACAAATGTCATTTTTTTACTTTTAAATCTGTGTATATGTGTGTGTGTGTGTCTGTGTGTGTGTGTGTGTGACCACAGAGATGAGAGATGTCAGACCCTCCTGGGGCTTGTGTTACAGGTGGTTGTGAACTGCCTGGTTTGAGTGTTGGGAATCAAATGCTGGTCCCCTGGAAGAACAAGAAGTGCTCTTTATCACTGAGGCATATAGGCAGATCATGTGATAGTTTTGGTTGTCGTTCTCAAAGATTTGTTTATCTTTTATTTTTATGTGTGTGAATATTTTTCCTGCAATATATGTGTACATCCGTGGTGACTGTGGAGGCCAGAAAGGGATTCCCTGGAACTGGAGTTATAGATGGTTCTGAGCCACCAAGTGGGTGCTGGGAACCAAACCCAGTTCCTCTGTAAGAGCAGCCGGTGTTTTCCCTGAGACATCTGTCCCACCACTTTCTCATTTTTGACAAACCTACTTACTGATTTCCTCAGTAGCTGCAATTTATGCTCACAAGCAGTGAGTAAAGTTTCCTCTTTCCTCAAATTCCTGCCAGCATCTGTTGTTCTGTTTTCTTGATGAAAGTCATTCTGAGCTAGTAAGGTGAGAGTATAAATCATTTTAATTTCACCTTTCCCTGATGGCTTAGGATGTTGAACCCATCATCAAATATTATTTGCCATTTCTATTTCTTCCTTTGAGGACTGTCTGCTCACCTCATTACCTCATGTATGGATTGGATTTGGTTTAATCTTGGCTGTTTTTACATAATAGAACCCTATGCGATACAGAGTTGGCAATGATTTCTCAAATCTGTAAGCTGTCTCTTCAGTTGTGAGGTTCCTTCCATTGTTAGGCAGGTTTTTAGTTTGCTATAATCCATGTGTCAGTCCTTGGGTTGTGTTCTCTGCTGTCACAGTCCATTCAGAAGTTCCTACCTCTGCATAGGATGATTGTTTACACGGGATATAGTTGATGTGTCTTCCCTGAAGTTTCAGTATGTCCTGTCTTCACATGAAGTCTGTGATCTATTTTCAATGTTTCATGTAGTTTGAGACTCGACCTGATTTCATTCTTCTACAGGTACATACCCAGTTTTCTCAGCACCATCTGTAAAAGGATCTTTCCTAATGACATCTGGGTTTAAGGGAAAAATGAAGTACCTGCTAGGGCTGGGATGATGAATCCATGATTAAGAGCACTTGCTGCTCTTGCAGAGGACAAAGGTTCAGTTAACAGCACCCATATGGCAGCCCACAATCCCTTATATCTCTAATTCTAAGCTATCTGATGTCATCTTCTGGAGAGTAGTTGACTGTTCAGTTTTCATGAGTTTGTAGGCATTCTGGGGGTAGAATTGTTGTTGAATTCTAGCATTATTCCATGGTAATCCAATAGTACGCAGCTGGTTACTACATTTTCTTTTGTATCTGTGAATGTTTGCTTTGTTACTGATTATGTGATCAATTTTTGAGAGGGTTCCATGAGATGCTGAGAAGAAGGTATTTTCTTTTCTGTTGGGTGGAATGTTCTATAGGTGTCTATTAATTTCATTTGATTCACTACATCTGTGATATCTCTTATTGCTCCATTAAGTTTCTGTCTATTTATCCTGTCCATTGGTGAGAGAGGAGTGTTGAAACCTACTATTAGAGTGTGTGTTTCCCTTCTTTGAGTTGTGGTGGTGGAGAGTTGTCTGATGTCTGTGTTATTATGGGTGTTCTTAGCTTCCTTGGTTTGTGCTTTGCCTTCTAGTAGTTTCTGTAAGGCTGGGTTTGTGGCTACCTATTATTTAAATCTGTTTTTGTCCTGGAATATCTTTTTTCTCCATTGATGGTGAATGCAAGCTTTGCTGCGAATAGTACTCTGGGATTGCCTTCATTGTCTCTTAGTGTTGGCAGCACATCTATCTAAGACATTCTGGCTTTCATGGTTTCCACTGAGAAGTCAGGTGTAATTCAAGTGCCTACGGACTCCTGATCTTTGATGAAGAAACCAGAAATACATGGGAGACCATTCTCTCCCTTATAAGAGATCATGTCAGCACACAGAAGCCACCCTATTGCTGACACACCCCCACATCCCAAAAAATATTTAATGGAAAGGAATTCCCACACAGACCTCAACCTAAAACCAGATATCTTGAACCTAACAGAAGAAAAAGAAGGGAAGATCCCTGAAATCAATGACATAGGAAAAGACTTTCTGAGCAGAACACTATTAACACAGACATTAATTTCAACAATTAATAAATGGGATCTCATGAAACTGAAAAGCTTCTGCATGACAAAAGATCCCATCATTCAGACAAAGTGGCAGCTTACAGAATGGTAAAATATTTTTTTATCAACTACACACCCAATAGAGGGCTAATATCCAAAATTATACAAAAAAACTCAAACAAAATGTATAAAGAACTCAAAAGGCTAGATATCAAGAAAACAAATGACTCAATTAAAACTGGGAATTTTTAAACAGAGAATTCTCAATAGGGAATCTTAAGTGGCTGAGAAAGACTTAAATGTTCAACATTCTCAGTCATTAGTGAAATGCAAACCAAGTCTGCTTTGAGAGTCCACTTTACACCTGTCAGAATCCCTATGATCAATAATACGAGTGACAGTTCCTGCTGGCAAGGACATAGAATAAGGGGTACACTCATCCACTACTGGTAGGAGTGCAGACTCATACAGTCACTATGGAAATGAGTGTGGATTTACCTTAGAGAGATGGGACCTGATCTACCTCGTGATAAAAATTGGAACCTTTATACAAATGAATATTACTCAGCCATTAAAAAGAATTAAATTCACAGTAAATGGGTAGAACTAGGGGGAGAAATCACCCTGAGTGAGGTACCCAGACACAGAAAACCAAATGTGGCATGTATTAGCTTACATGTGGATATACAGAATCACAGAGATTAAGCATAGAGTAACAGACTAAGGAGGAGAGAAGCATCTCATCAGGAAAGAAGAAATAGAATAGAAAGGTACAGGCTGGTGAGGGGAGGTGCAAGGAGAGAAATAGAGGGACGAGGGAGTGTATACAGGGAGAAACAGCTAAAACTAAGGCCACGGAAGTAGTGTGCAGTGGCATGGGTATTGATACAGTCGATGCTTCCTGAAATAAATGCATATGTGAAGGCAATCTAACAGAGAAATCAAATAACAGGGTGATGAGACTGTGTCTGAGAGCTTTCTCCTTCTGTCTTGCATTCCATTCTTTAGGTTGGGATTAAAGATGTGCACCACTGGGATTAAAGGCGTGCACCGCCAGGTTTCTATGGCAAACTAGTGTGGCTACTGAGATTAAAGGTGTGTGCTACCACTTACTCTCTGATCTTCAGCTAAACTTTCTTTATTAAAATACAAATGAAATATCACTACACGTAAGTATCACGAAACATTGTAAAGGAGGGGACACATAGATTATAAGAGCCAGAGCATCATGGAGTTTGCTGTGACATTGTATCTCCTAGGAATGTCAGAATCTACACCAATAAAATCTTATTAACATGGCTGCTTAAGTATGAGCTGAATAAGGACAAGAGGCAATCTATAAGGGACAAGGGGCCAACCAGCCCTACACAAAGAACTATAGGGAACTCACAAATGCCGGGAGTGGAGAAACAGTTTTAGTCCTACTGTGGGAAGAGTACACGAAATGCTTATCCAATACCAAATGGTGAGCCCTGAATCATACATACAAATAACATTATACTAAATTAAAGTATGCGTGTGTTATAGTTTCTTAGGTACTTAACAGTATGAATCCTTGTGATTTTTTTCACATATCCATACTATTATTTTGCTCTCCTTTCTCCCTGTGTATTTATCTCCCTTCAACCTAATTATAACCCTGACAGCATACAGACAAGTAACAAACAGATCGGGCAGGTTACATACACATATGCATGTAACAAAATTAATGAAAAATCCATGAATTTGAAAGGGAACAAGGAGGCATATAAGAGCGTGTTTGAAGAAAAAAAGTAAAAGGAGAAATGATGTTTCATTGTTACAAAATATTTGTATAACTATGTAAAGACGTGTTGCATTTGTTGAATTATATGTAAAAATGTGTTGCTGTTTTACCTTGTCTGCCTAAGGCACCTGATTAGTCTAACAAAAAGCTAAATGGCCAATAGCAAGAAAGAGGTATAGGCAGGACTTGCAGGCAGGGAAACTGAGTAGCAGGAGGAATTTAGGCTTAGAAAGGAAGAAAGAAAAAGAGATACCAGGGAGAAACCAGTGGCCAATCAGACACACATGGAGGAAGCAGGAAACCAAGACATACAGAATAAAAGAAAGGTAAAAAGCCCCAAGGAAAAATGTAGATGAATAGAAACAGGTTAAATTAAGTTCAAAAAGCTAGCAGGACGAGCCTAAGCTAAGACTAAGCACTTATAATTAATAAGAAGCATTCATAATAAATTATTTGGGAGTTTCTTGGTGGCCCAAAGGAAAATTCCAACTACACATAATACAATAAATAAAATAAAGAAGTAGTTGTTTTTAAAGAATTAACATAAAAGGTAAAAAAGGGACACAGCCAAGACTGTTAAATAGACAAGCTTGTCTCAGAAAAAAAAAAAAGAAGATAAAAAGAGATGTAACATATCCCTATTACCTGCTCTGAAGAATTTTTCACAGATACTGCCACGGCATAACCACATGGGAATAAGGTGGCCTGCATTAATTAAAAGAGTTTCTAATAGTAAAGTATATTACAGTTGCTTATGACTTAAAATGTCATTATAAAATATCTAGCAAATTAAATTCAACTTGATTACATTATCATTTCTTCCCACTACATTCCTTAGGATGAATTTTAATTTATTAACGCCATGTATCACTAAGCTAAAATCCTGATACAATTATCTCACTTGATCCTGAGTGGCATTCAGAAGTAGACATAGAAAGCAAGCTTGTCAGGTTTTTGTGTGTCTATGACTACCAGCCTGATGACTGTAGACTTCAACTTTTTAAAATTTGTACAAAAAAAAATGTTTCAATGAGTTCTTTGATGAGGAATGATTTTAGAAGGACTAGTATGTGAAAACTTGCTTTATTTAAGAACATTAATCCTTTCTCACTTCAGTCTTCTATAAAAAGAATTCAGGAGTAGTTAATGCATAAGCAATAGCTATTACAATAGTCTTACTAATTGACCTTGTAATGACAAAATATGGGAGATCTTGGTCAAACAGAGATAATACTTCCAATTCAAATGTCTTAGCTAAAGTGATTTTGAATTTCTTCTGTAGACTCTTCTCAAACTCACAGAGATCCCCCTGCCTCTGCCTCTTGAGTACTGGGAGTAAAGGAATGTACCACCACTGACCAGCAAATTTTGTACTTCTTAAGGCATCTTGAAACTAAGATGAGTGTTGAAATGAATTTTGAGAACTTAGGTCCTGATAAAACTGTACAAGAATACTTTTTATTTGCCTTTATTTTTTTAAAAAAGATCTTTATTATTTTTATTTTATGTATAAAGTGTTTTGCCTACATGTATGTCTGTATACCACACGTGTGTCTGGTGCCCACGAAGGCCAGAAGAGGGCATCAGACCTCCTGAAATTAGAGTTATAGTTATGGGTCCTGGGGATTTAACCCATTTCTTTGGAAGAGCAGGCAGTGCTCTTACCCATGGAGCCATTTCACCAGGCCCAGGGATATTTTACAAAACAAAACAACAATAAAAGATACTATGGAAAACAACTGGGCACTGCTGCAAAAGTACTTGATTGTCTCAAATACAGATGAGGAGACACACTGATGGCTAGGAAAGACTGAAACTCAAAAGGGCTGCTAGGGACAAAACTACAATTCTAGCCAGAGGCACAACAGCTGCAAGATTTAGAAATCTAAGCTTTTGCCCTAGGACTTCCCACCACTGTCTGGGAACTGGCATAGCCTTCTTGCTTAAGAGTACTCGCAAGAGGCTTTCTGACGTCACGCAGGCGGAGACTTTAAAATCCAAATGGCTCCTGGTTGGCATTGGTGGGTGTCTTCCTAAGCAGTTGTGCATTTTACTGGAAGTGGGCGCTGGGGGTCAAGAACCAGAGAGAAAGGTAACTGCTGGTATGGGGTTAACTCTGTTCCTGCTAAGAAACTCTGTGGCATCAGAGACCTGGGGCGGCATCTGCCAGGTTCTGGGTTCAGGGATCAGTAAGTTTGTGTGGGCAGCGCCTGGAGAGGGAAAAGAGGATGCTGATTGCTGACCAAGGTGTTCCGCAGGGAGGGGGAGAAGGGGAGGACTGCCTGGGAGGGACAGGTTAAAACACTGCGTTCCTGTGGTAATGCAGCATCTGAAAAGCCATGTAAGAAGAAAAAGTCTGGGAAACTGAAGGCTTGAGAATAAGACCTAAGTGGAATGTAAGCAGTCGAACAAGGAGTGATGTGACTCAGTGCACAGCCTATTGTGCTAAAGTCCCCAGCTCAAACAAACAATAAAGTGGGTGTTATTATTTGGTGTTAGTATTTGGGAATCTGCATTGGCCTGCCTGTCCTTAGGGTCCTGACAGGAAACCTCCTCACCTGTAGCCACTAAGAGCACTTCACCTGTAGCCACTTCTGGGCACATTTGCTATGGTTCCTTGTAACAGGTGGACCTACCCCTAACCTCCCCCTTCTCCTGTGTCTACCTCCCTCTCTCTCCCGCACTCTTTACCCCATGGGACTAGTCTGCTCCCCTCTCTGCCTTCTCTGTCCCTTCTCTCTCATCTTCCAATAAGCCTCCTGTATAAGCCTTATCGCATAGCGTGACTTCTCTTCACTACATATATATATATATATATAATTTTATCAGCAGTGAGTTCTGTCTTATCCTAGAAAGAAGCCAGGGCAGGACCAGAAAAAGCTGAGTGGCTAGCGTCTAGTGCTGCAGAGACGAAGACAGGGTCTGACATAGGTATGCTTATGATACTAAAATATTTTGAGAATGGAAGCAGCCTCTACATTATGTTATGGAACGGATTGCTTGTCTTTACTGAAAGGGAGATTAGAACCAGAAAGACAATAGTGGGTATTAAACTATGGGGTTAAACATAAAGCAAGAAAAGTAGATATTAGGAAAAGAGAATGAATCCTGATTTTGAAGCCAAAGGAAACATTTTGAGGAGAGTTAAGGAGCCTGAGATTTCTTGTCAAGCAGTCTGTGAGTTACCATTGAAATAGACATAAGAGATACCAGTGATGTATTCGGGATAACACATTGAAATTTTGCGATCATGGATTGCCGTGTGATGCAGGAATCATATATGTTCATTTTTGCATTGTCTTGCTCGAGTGTATTGAATACTTGAAGTTGCATAGGTGTTATCTTTAGTGAGGACTTAAGTATACATGACAAACAAATACAGCACACAGGGAAAATACTATCGTAAAGGAATAAACTTAGTTACTCTTCTACTTCAGAATAAAAGTGACAATTATTGCTTAATGATCCACTTGCATCTGGAACATTTTTCTGATATTGAAATCATGAATTAGGTTCTGAGCATGAAGCGCAGTTCCATTTCCACCGGTGGTGCTGGCTGCCTCTCCACACAGGAATTAAGATCTCAGGACCTCGACGAACCAGACCTTTATACCCGTCAAGCGTAAGTGCCTCCAACTATGGATCTCAGCTGCATGCTGCCATGTTCTGTAGCTAGTTCTCAGAAACTGTAGAATCAGATGGTGAAAGTGGGTCTTCTCTAGTTCCACACTTGAGTCGCTCACTCTCCAAAGGTTAGTAATTCCTTCAGAGAGCTTTGGTTTTACTGTCTAAGTCTGGCAGTATTAATTATATTAGCAATTAAACTAAGAAAATGTCAATATAAACTCAATTTAAAATAACAATCTTATTATAAGGTTTCAAAACTAAAATGGTTTTATTTATTTATTTGCTTCTTTGTTTGTTTTGGTTTGTTTTGGAGACAAGATTTCTCGATGCAGCCCTAGTTTTCCTGGCATTCACTCTGTAGACCAGGTTAGCATCGAACTTTGGGATATACCTTTCTCTGCTTCCAAAGTGCTCAGATTAAAGGTGCGTGCCACCACCACCTACAATGCTTTTAATTTAAAAAAAAAATCTGGGTAAGCAAGATGACTCAGCAGGTAAAGGCACTTATCAACAAACCCAAACACCTGCTTTCAATCCCCAGACCCACATGGTAGAAGAGAACCTGCTGCATCAGCAGCTACTGACCACCAGCTGCTCGCTCTCTTTCTGTCTCTCTCTCTCTTTCTCTCTCTCTCTCTCTCTCTCTCACACACACACACACACACACACACAATAATAAATGTAATAAAGTTAAAATATTTCCAATGCAAAACAATTTCATTGGGCAGCAAAACATGGTCTCCCCTTTTAACGTCAGATCCCTTTAATATCTGACTAATGAAAGACAGTTAGAATCTATTCTGCTGCTGCATTCAGACTGTCCTAGCAGCCAGTCTCTAGGTAGCAATGTATGCATGAAAGGATGAGCATGAGAAGAACAAACAACATCTTAGTTTTGATGTAGTGATACCTAGATATACATACCTTGGAGAACATGTCTAGTCTAGATCAGCAGTTGTCTGGATTGGAGGTGGGGAAGTTTGATACAGATTGACAGGAAACAGTCTGTTATTTGTATGACCTGGGGTATGACCTCACCTTTTTGTACTTTGAATCCCTTGTGTATAAGATTGGGGATAGGTTGAGCGGTGGTGCACGTATTTAATTAAACGGAGGCAGTCTAATCTCTGGGTTTGAGGCCAGCCTGGTCTACAGACAAATTCCAAGACAACCAGAGCTACACAGAAAAACCTGTCTTCCAAAAAAAGAAAGAAAAAGAGTGGAGATACTGGGAGATTGCTCAGTGGTTTAGAGTCGTTCCTATTCTACCACAGGACCCAAATTCAGTTCCCAGTACCCACATTGGGCAGGTCACAACCGCCTGTGACTCCAGCTCAAGGAGATCTGGTGCCCCTTTTGTGACCTCCATAGGCACTCTCGTGCATGTGTGGTTATGCCTATACAAACAAAATATACATAGAATATAAAATAGAACTTTTCACTTTTTTAATGGAGATAATGGCAGACTCTCCTTTACAAGTTGTTCTGAATATTTATTGAGTGTTTATATAGGTCAACTGCTCTTAAGTTCTTCATGCATATTAACTCTTGATACTCGGTGACAACTTTCCCTTAAGGCACAATGGCAAACAAGGGAGTACAAAAAAGGGAGCAGTTATAGGGGCATAAATAGAGACGAAAGTGTTTAGGTTATTGAACAGGCCTTTAGACTACTTGGTACAGAAGATCTATGGGCCTGAAACACACCTTTAAGGATAATATATGTGTTGATAATGTCATGCACAAGGAAATTTGGTTTGTTATTTGTGGTGCTGAGGATTGAGCACAAGCTGAACAAAACACTGAGATACATCCCTGTCACAGAAGTACATTTCATTCCCCCCATATTTTATACCTAAACTGCTGTAACTTCATGGTATGCTCTCCTGCTTTAAGGAATGCATTGTCTTTAGTTATTTAAAGCTTAAAGACTAATGTTTGATGCTGTTGTTACGATGTGTGTGTGTGTGTGTTTGCGTGTGTGATGGATAGCCTTGAAATAATGCAGACTTGAACACAGAAGGAAATGTTTTTGATTGCCTTCTTAATATGCAACTTGGTATGTTTTCAAGTTCTAAAAAAATAAAGGATACAAGACCTATCCATGATAAAGTATTTATTCAGAAAAATATCCAACATCTATATAAGGTATTAAATTGTCTGATTTGAGTGATTTTGCAGTGTGATTTAAATTCTGGTTTGTCTGAGACAGGGTTTCTCTGTCTAGCTCTGGCTGTCAGTGGAACTCATTCTGTAGACCAGGCTGGCCCTGAACTCACAGACATCTGCCTGCCTCTGGCTCAGGAGTGCTGGGATTTGCTGGGATTAAAGGTGTAAGCCACTAGCACCCAGTTTTATTGTTTTTTTAAAAGCAATGTATAAGTAAAACCCACAGTTTTACAAAAATAGCTATTCAAGTAATCCACACAAAGTTGTTTTCACCGTTAACAATTTCTATGGCATTTGACATGGGCTACAAACATGGCCCTGTGGTAAAGTACTTTCTTAGCATGTGGCTTCAGACCTGGGCTCAATTCCTAGTACCATCAAAAAGAACAAAACAAAACAAAACAACTACTTTTTACTAGGAAGACCCTTTTCCCTTCCTCAATAAAAGAGAGGTCAGGAGTGTGCCTTGTATCAGCAATTCCAGCACTTTGTTATCAGACACTGGGGGGATTGCAAGTTCCAGGTCAGGCAGGGTCACATAGTAAGACCCTATCTAAAATACATAACAGCCAGGAAATCTTAAAATGAAAAATGGTCTATGTTTAGTAATAGTGCAAGTTAGTTTGAGTCATGAAAAATTTAAACAAAAATCAGTCTATAAGAAAATGTTGATGAGGGTCTGAAGAGGTGGCTCAGCATCTAAGAACACTGCTTACTCTTCCAGAGGTGCTGAGTTCAGTTCCCAGTAACCACATACTGGCTCACAACTGTCTATAGTGTGATCCCATGTCCTCGTCTGACAAAGTTGGACGTGCAGGTAGAGTACTCATATAAATAAAAATAAGTTTTTAAAGAAAAAAAGGAAGGAAGGAAAGAAGGAAGGAAGGAAGGAAGGAAGGAAGGAAGGAAGGAAGGAAGGAAAAAAAATGAAGGAAGAAAAAGTTGATGAAGCCCGGTGGTGGTAGTGGTGGGAGCACATGCCTTTAATCCCAGCACTCAGGAGCCAGAGGCAGGAAGAGCTCTATGCGTTAGAGGCCAGCCTGGGCTACAGAGTGAGCTCCAAGACAGCCAAGCCTACACAAAGAAACCCTGTCCCATAAAACCAAAAGAGTTGATGATCTAAATATTTGTGCAGTAGGACATACCTATAATCCCAGATTTGGAAAGCAGGAGAATCCATTGTTCTGGGCTATGTAAACTCATGACTCAAAAAAAAAAAAAGAAGAATAAAAGAAAAGAAAAACTATATGTATGTAGGACTGGAGGGTTTTTTCTGTGATTAAGAAAACTGTTTGCTCTTGCAGAGGACCTGAATTCAATTTCTGGCACTCACACAGAAACTCAAACCATCTGTAACTGCAGTTCTTCTCATCTAGGAGCACACAACACACATGCTTACATGCAGTGAAGATGTTTATATGCATAAATATACATGTACATAATAATTGACGAGAGGCTGAAGAGGTAGCTCAGCAGTTAAGAGCACTTGTTCTTCCAAAGGGCCTGTGTTCATTGCCAGCACCTGCTTGGTCAATCACAACCCTCAGTAACTCCAGTCCCCTGGATCTGATGCCCTCTTCTGGCCTACTTGAACATTGTGTGCACATGATGTACAAAGTTTACAAAACACCTAGACACATAATTTATTTTAAAAATAATTGAGCAAGACATGGTGGTGCATGCCAGTAATCCCAGCACTCTGGAAGCTGAGAGGAGAATCTTGAGTTCAAGGTTAGCCTGAGCTACATAACAAGTCCAAGGTTACCCTGGTATGTATAGCAAAAACCTTTCTAAATTTTAGAAAATAGATATTAAGAGGGATTACAGCATAAACAATAAAATATCAAAATGGAAAAGTCAAAATAACCAGAAAAAATCAAATATTAACTCTCAAAAAAGATTTTATTAACAAATTATTTTACAGATGAATGCTTTCAAATAATTAAAGCTCAGATGGTTTTTAAACATGAGAGTTGTCATAGAAAATAAACACAATTATCAAGAGGCTACTATATGCGTGTACAACAACTTATAGGCATCATAATAAAATCAAACCAATCACCGACAGACATAATATACGAAGCTCAATAATTGCTATCAAAATGTATTTGGCAAATAGGCAATTATTATTTAAGATAAGGTCTTGCTCAGATTAGGTGAGTCTCTAGCCAGAATCTTTGGGCCTTCCTTAGTCCTCTAAATGCTGGAATTAGATGCATGCATGGCAACAACTGGCTCAGCAAATGCTTTACGCATGACCATATGCCTGGTACTGTAATAGATGTCTGAACTAATATAGCACAACACCTGCCCCATGGACTCCATTTCAAGTGGGACGATGGCTACAGGAACAAGTATTTCCCATTACAAGATTATTAAGTTAGCTACAAAGTAGTAGATTTCATAATGGCATTTTTACACATGTTTTCTTCTTCCACACCCTGCCCTCTGGCCTTTGCCTTGCCCTCCCCTCTGTCCCATTCTTGCTGTTTTTCCATTGCCCACAACAACCTAATTTCTGCTCTCCCAGTACAATATTGCATTATCTTCTGTCAGTGTTCCTGTACCCTAATCCTTCAGGTCTCTTTTTCCCTCTCACAGTTCTCTAGTTTCATGAGTCATCCACACATGGACACCGACCCACTCACACATAGAAACTTCAATCAAGAATACACACATGAGAGAAAACATAGTGCTTATCTGAATGCAGTTTATTTCAGCTAACATTCTGAACTGTAATTTCACCCATTTTCCTACAAATGTCATTTTTTTACTTTTAAATCTGTGTATATGTGTGTGTGTGTGTCTGTGTGTGTGTGTGTGTGACCACAGAGATGAGAGATGTCAGACCCTCCTGGGGCTTGTGTTACAGGTGGTTGTGAACTGCCTGGTTTGAGTGTTGGGAATCAAATGCTGGTCCCCTGGAAGAACAAGAAGTGCTCTTTATCACTGAGGCATATAGGCAGATCATGTGATAGTTTTGGTTGTCGTTCTCAAAGATTTGTTTATCTTTTATTTTTATGTGTGTGAATATTTTTCCTGCAATATATGTGTACATCCGTGGTGACTGTGGAGGCCAGAAAGGGATTCCCTGGAACTGGAGTTATAGATGGTTCTGAGCCACCAAGTGGGTGCTGGGAACCAAACCCAGTTCCTCTGTAAGAGCAGCCGGTGTTTTCCCTGAGACATCTGTCCCACCACTTTCTCATTTTTGACAAACCTACTTACTGATTTCCTCAGTAGCTGCAATTTATGCTCACAAGCAGTGAGTAAAGTTTCCTCTTTCCTCAAATTCCTGCCAGCATCTGTTGTTCTGTTTTCTTGATGAAAGTCATTCTGAGCTAGTAAGGTGAGAGTATAAATCATTTTAATTTCACCTTTCCCTGATGGCTTAGGATGTTGAACCCATCATCAAATATTATTTGCCATTTCTATTTCTTCCTTTGAGGACTGTCTGCTCACCTCATTACCTCATGTATGGATTGGATTTGGTTTAATCTTGGCTGTTTTTACATAATAGAACCCTATGCGATACAGAGTTGGCAATGATTTCTCAAATCTGTAAGCTGTCTCTTCAGTTGTGAGGTTCCTTCCATTGTTAGGCAGGTTTTTAGTTTGCTATAATCCATGTGTCAGTCCTTGGGTTGTGTTCTCTGCTGTCACAGTCCATTCAGAAGTTCCTACCTCTGCATAGGATGATTGTTTACACGGGATATAGTTGATGTGTCTTCCCTGAAGTTTCAGTATGTCCTGTCTTCACATGAAGTCTGTGATCTATTTTCAATGTTTCATGTAGTTTGAGACTCGACCTGATTTCATTCTTCTACAGGTACATACCCAGTTTTCTCAGCACCATCTGTAAAAGGATCTTTCCTAATGACATCTGGGTTTAAGGGAAAAATGAAGTACCTGCTAGGGCTGGGATGATGAATCCATGATTAAGAGCACTTGCTGCTCTTGCAGAGGACAAAGGTTCAGTTAACAGCACCCATATGGCAGCCCACAATCCCTTATATCTCTAATTCTAAGCTATCTGATGTCATCTTCTGGAGAGTAGTTGACTGTTCAGTTTTCATGAGTTTGTAGGCATTCTGGGGTTAGAATTGTTGTTGAATTCTAGCATTATTCCATGGTAATCCAATAGTACGCAGCTGGTTACTACATTTTCTTTTGTATCTGTGAATGTTTGCTTTGTTACTGATTATGTGATCAATTTTTGAGAGGGTTCCATGAGATGCTGAGAAGAAGGTATTTTCTTTTCTGTTGGGTGGAATGTTCTATAGGTGTCTATTAATTTCATTTGATTCACTACATCTGTGATATCTCTTATTGCTCCATTAAGTTTCTGTCTATTTATCCTGTCCATTGGTGAGAGAGGAGTGTTGAAACCTACTATTAGAGTGTGTGTTTCCCTTCTTTGAGTTGTGGTGGTGGAGAGTTGTCTGATGTCTGTGTTATTATGGGTGTTCTTAGCTTCCTTGGTTTGTGCTTTGCCTTCTAGTAGTTTCTGTAAGGCTGGGTTTGTGGCTACCTATTATTTAAATCTGTTTTTGTCCTGGAATATCTTTTTTCTCCATTGATGGTGAATGCAAGCTTTGCTGCGAATAGTACTCTGGGATTGCCTTCATGGTCTCTTAGTGTTGGCAGCACATCTATCTAAGACATTCTGGCTTTCATGGTTTCCACTGAGAAGTCAGGTGTAATTCAAGTGCCTACGGACTCCTGATCTTTGATGAAGAAACCAGAAATACATGGGAGACCATTCTCTCCCTTATAAGAGATCATGTCAGCACACAGAAGCCACCCTATTGCTGACACACCCCCACATCCCAAAAAATATTTAATGGAAAGGAATTCCCACACAGACCTCAACCTAAAACCAGATATCTTGAACCTAACAGAAGAAAAAGAAGGGAAGATCCCTGAAATCAATGACATAGGAAAAGACTTTCTGAGCAGAACACTATTAACACAGACATTAATTTCAACAATTAATAAATGGGATCTCATGAAACTGAAAAGCTTCTGCATGACAAAAGATCCCATCATTCAGACAAAGTGGCAGCTTACAGAATGGTAAAATATTTTTTTATCAACTACACACCCAATAGAGGGCTAATATCCAAAATTATACAAAAAAACTCAAACAAAATGTATAAAGAACTCAAAAGGCTAGATATCAAGAAAACAAATGACTCAATTAAAACTGGGAATTTTTAAACAGAGAATTCTCAATAGGGAATCTTAAGTGGCTGAGAAAGACTTAAATGTTCAACATTCTCAGTCATTAGTGAAATGCAAACCAAGTCTGCTTTGAGAGTCCACTTTACACCTGTCAGAATCCCTATGATCAATAATACGAGTGACAGTTCCTGCTGGCAAGGACATAGAATAAGGGGTACACTCATCCACTACTGGTAGGAGTGCAGACTCATACAGTCACTATGGAAATGAGTGTGGATTTACCTTAGAGAGATGGGACCTGATCTACCTCGTGATAAAAATTGGAACCTTTATACAAATGAATATTACTCAGCCATTAAAAAGAATTAAATTCACAGTAAATGGGTAGAACTAGGGGGAGAAATCACCCTGAGTGAGGTACCCAGACACAGAAAACCAAATGTGGCATGTATTAGCTTACATGTGGATATACAGAATCACAGAGATTAAGCATAGAGTAACAGACTAAGGAGGAGAGAAGCATCTCATCAGGAAAGAAGAAATAGAATAGAAAGGTACAGGCTGGTGAGGGGAGGTGCAAGGAGAGAAATAGAGGGACGAGGGAGTGTATACAGGGAGAAACAGCTAAAACTAAGGCCACGGAAGTAGTGTGCAGTGGCATGGGTATTGATACAGTCGATGCTTCCTGAAATAAATGCATATGTGAAGGCAATCTAACAGAGAAATCAAATAACAGGGTGATGAGACTGTGTCTGAGAGCTTTCTCCTTCTGTCTTGCATTCCATTCTTTAGGTTGGGATTAAAGATGTGCACCACTGGGATTAAAGGCGTGCACCGCCAGGTTTCTATGGCAAACTAGTGTGGCTACTGAGATTAAAGGTGTGTGCTACCACTTACTCTCTGATCTTCAGCTAAACTTTCTTTATTAAAATACAAATGAAATATCACTACACGTAAGTATCACGAAACATTGTAAAGGAGGGGACACATAGATTATAAGAGCCAGAGCATCATGGAGTTTGCTGTGACATTGTATCTCCTAGGAATGTCAGAATCTACACCAATAAAATCTTATTAACATGGCTGCTTAAGTATGAGCTGAATAAGGACAAGAGGCAATCTATAAGGGACAAGGGGCCAACCAGCCCTACACAAAGAACTATAGGGAACTCACAAATGCCGGGAGTGGAGAAACAGTTTTAGTCCTACTGTGGGAAGAGTACACGAAATGCTTATCCAATACCAAATGGTGAGCCCTGAATCATACATACAAATAACATTATACTAAATTAAAGTATGCGTGTGTTATAGTTTCTTAGGTACTTAACAGTATGAATCCTTGTGATTTTTTTCACATATCCATACTATTATTTTGCTCTCCTTTCTCCCTGTGTATTTATCTCCCTTCAACCTAATTATAACCCTGACAGCATACAGACAAGTAACATACAGATCGGGCAGGTTACATACACATATGCATGTAACAAAATTAATGAAAAATCCATGAATTTGAAAGGGAACAAGGAGGCATATAAGAGCGTGTTTGAAGAAAAAAAGTAAAAGGAGAAATGATGTTTCATTGTTACAAAATATTTGTATAACTATGTAAAGACGTGTTGCATTTGTTGAATTATATGTAAAAATGTGTTGCTGTTTTACCTTGTCTGCCTAAGGCACCTGATTAGTCTAACAAAAAGCTAAATGGCCAATAGCAAGAAAGAGGTATAGGCAGGACTTGCAGGCAGGGAAACTGAGTAGCAGGAGGAATTTAGGCTTAGAAAGGAAGAAAGAAAAAGAGATACCAGGGAGAAACCAGTGGCCAATCAGACACACATGGAGGAAGCAGGAAACCAAGACATACAGAATAAAAGAAAGGTAAAAAGCCCCAAGGAAAAATGTAGATGAATAGAAACAGGTTAAATTAAGTTCAAAAAGCTAGCAGGACGAGCCTAAGCTAAGACTAAGCACTTATAATTAATAAGAAGCATTCATAATAAATTATTTGGGAGTTTCTTGGTGGCCCAAAGGAAAATTCCAACTACACATAATACAATAAATAAAATAAAGAAGTAGTTGTTTTTAAAGAATTAACATAAAAGGTAAAAAAGGGACACAGCCAAGACTGTTAAATAGACAAGCTTGTCTCAGAAAAAAAAAAAAGAAGATAAAAAGAGATGTAACATATCCCTATTACCTGCTCTGAAGAATTTTTCACAGATACTGCCACGGCATAACCACATGGGAATAAGGTGGCCTGCATTAATTAAAAGAGTTTCTAATAGTAAAGTATATTACAGTTGCTTATGACTTAAAATGTCATTATAAAATATCTAGCAAATTAAATTCAACTTGATTACATTATCATTTCTTCCCACTACATTCCTTAGGATGAATTTTAATTTATTAACGCCATGTATCACTAAGCTAAAATCCTGATACAATTATCTCACTTGATCCTGAGTGGCATTCAGAAGTAGACATAGAAAGCAAGCTTGTCAGGTTTTTGTGTGTCTATGACTACCAGCCTGATGACTGTAGACTTCAACTTTTTAAAATTTGTACAAAAAAAAATGTTTCAATGAGTTCTTTGATGAGGAATGATTTTAGAAGGACTAGTATGTGAAAACTTGCTTTATTTAAGAACATTAATCCTTTCTCACTTCAGTCTTCTATAAAAAGAATTCAGGAGTAGTTAATGCATAAGCAATAGCTATTACAATAGTCTTACTAATTGACCTTGTAATGACAAAATATGGGAGATCTTGGTCAAACAGAGATAATACTTCCAATTCAAATGTCTTAGCTAAAGTGATTTTGAATTTCTTCTGTAGACTCTTCTCAAACTCACAGAGATCCCCCTGCCTCTGCCTCTTGAGTACTGGGAGTAAAGGAATGTACCACCACTGACCAGCAAATTTTGTACTTCTTAAGGCATCTTGAAACTAAGATGAGTGTTGAAATGAATTTTGAGAACTTAGGTCCTGATAAAACTGTACAAGAATACTTTTTATTTGCCTTTATTTTTTTAAAAAAGATCTTTATTATTTTTATTTTATGTATAAAGTGTTTTGCCTACATGTATGTCTGTATACCACACGTGTGTCTGGTGCCCACGAAGGCCAGAAGAGGGCATCAGACCTCCTGAAATTAGAGTTATAGTTATGGGTCCTGGGGATTTAACCCATTTCTTTGGAAGAGCAGGCAGTGCTCTTACCCATGGAGCCATTTCACCAGGCCCAGGGATATTTTACAAAACAAAACAACAATAAAAGATACTATGGAAAACAACTGGGCACTGCTGCAAAAGTACTTGATTGTCTCAAATACAGATGAGGAGACACACTGATGGCTAGGAAAGACTGAAACTCAAAAGGGCTGCTAGGGACAAAACTACAATTCTAGCCAGAGGCACAACAGCTGCAAGATTTAGAAATCTAAGCTTTTGCCCTAGGACTTCCCACCACTGTCTGGGAACTGGCATAGCCTTCTTGCTTAAGAGTACTCGCAAGAGGCTTTCTGACGTCACGCAGGCGGAGACTTTAAAATCCAAATGGCTCCTGGTTGGCATTGGTGGGTGTCTTCCTAAGCAGTTGTGCATTTTACTGGAAGTGGGCGCTGAGGGTCAAGAACCAGAGAGAAAGGTAACTGCTGGTATGGGGTTAACTCTGTTCCTGCTAAGAAACTCTGTGGCATCAGAGACCTGGGGCGGCATCTGCCAGGTTCTGGGTTCAGGGATCAGTAAGTTTGTGTGGGCAGCGCCTGGAGAGGGAAAAGAGGATGCTGATTGCTGACCAAGGTGTTCCGCAGGGAGGGGGAGAAGGGGAGGACTGCCTGGGAGGGACAGGTTAAAACACTGCGTTCCTGTGGTAATGCAGCATCTGAAAAGCCATGTAAGAAGAAAAAGTCTGGGAAACTGAAGGCTTGAGAATAAGACCTAAGTGGAATGTAAGCAGTCGAACAAGGAGTGATGTGACTCAGTGCACAGCCTATTGTGCTAAAGTCCCCAGCTCAAACAAACAATAAAGTGGGTGTTATTATTTGGTGTTAGTATTTGGGAATCTGCATTGGCCTGCCTGTCCTTAGGGTCCTGACAGGAAACCTCCTCACCTGTAGCCACTAAGAGCACTTCACCTGTAGCCACTTCTGGGCACATTTGCTATGGTTCCTTGTAACAGGTGGACCTACCCCTAACCTCCCCCTTCTCCTGTGTCTACCTCCCTCTCTCTCCCGCACTCTTTACCCCATGGGACTAGTCTGCTCCCCTCTCTGCCTTCTCTGTCCCTTCTCTCTCATCTTCCAATAAGCCTCCTGTATTAGCCTTATCGCATAGAGTGACTTCTCTTCACTACATATATATATATATATATATATAATTTTATCAACAGTGAGTTCTGTCTTATCCTAGAAAGAAGCCAGGGCAGGACCAGAAAAAGCTGAGTGGCTAGCATCTAGTGCTGCAGAGACGAAGACAGGGTCTGACATAGGTATGCTTATGATACTAAAATATTTTGAGAATGGAAGCAGCCTCTACATTATGTTATGGAACGGATTGCTTGTCTTTACTGAAAGGGAGATTAGAACCAGAAAGACAATAGTGGGTATTAAACTATGGGGTTAAACATAAAGCAAGAAAAGTAGATATTAGGAAAAGAGAATGAATCCTGATTTTGAAGCCAAAGGAAACATTTTGAGGAGAGTTAAGGAGCCTGAGATTTCTTGTCAAGCAGTCTGTGAGTTACCATTGAAATAGACATAAGAGATACCAGTGATGTATTCGGGATAACACATTGAAATTTTGCGATCATGGATTGCCGTGTGATGCAGGAATCATATATGTTCATTTTTGCATTGTCTTGCTCGAGTGTATTGAATACTTGAAGTTGCATAGGTGTTATCTTTAGTGAGGACTTAAGTATACATGACAAACAAATACAGCACACAGGGAAAATACTATCGTAAAGGAATAAACTTAGTTACTCTTCTACTTCAGAATAAAAGTGACAATTATTGCTTAATGATCCACTTGCATCTGGAACATTTTTCTGATATTGAAATCATGAATTAGGTTCTGAGCATGAAGCGCAGTTCCATTTCCACCGGTGGTGCTGGCTGCCTCTCCACACAGGAATTAAGATCTCAGGACCTCGACGAACCAGACCTTTATACCCGTCAAGCGTAAGTGCCTCCAACTATGGATCTCAGCTGCATGCTGCCATGTTCTGTAGCTAGTTCTCAGAAACTGTAGAATCAGATGGTGAAAGTGGGTCTTCTCTAGTTCCACACTTGAGTCGCTCACTCTCCAAAGGTTAGTAATTCCTTCAGAGAGCTTTGGTTTTACTGTCTAAGTCTGGCAGTATTAATTATATTAGCAATTAAACTAAGAAAATGTCAATATAAACTCAATTTAAAATAACAATCTTATTATAAGGTTTCAAAACTAAAATGGTTTTATTTATTTATTTGCTTCTTTGTTTGTTTTGGTTTGTTTTGGAGACAAGATTTCTCGATGCAGCCCTAGTTTTCCTGGCATTCACTCTGTAGACCAGGTTAGCATCGAACTTTGGGATATACCTTTCTCTGCTTCCAAAGTGCTCAAATTAAAGGTGC